>NW_024870784.1:5462500-5762500 GCF_019054845.1 Dipodomys spectabilis | reverse complement strand
GGGGGGGGGGGGGGGGGGGGATAAAACCATCACATTTCCCATTCCTGCTTCTTATCCACTACTTTCAGCTGGTGAGAAGACAGCAACGCTTATGCATTTGCCAGGCCTCCAGAGCAAGCTTCAGAACACGCCCCACGCTGCAGCGACTCCCGTCCATAATTCCTGTGCTGAATTCCTGTGCTGCAGGACTATGGAACCCCTCAAAGCATCCAGCCCCTCGGGACAACCCCCCGGAGAGACTCGGCAAAACCCACGTGTGGGCGTGTCCCGCAGCATGTCAGCCGCGCGGCCAGACCCAGACAGGAGTGAAGTGCCGCCTTCTGGGGCGTAGCAGAAGCCAGGATGACGCAGCACCCGGTAAATCATTTCCTAATTTTCAAGCCTCAGTTGACACAGCCCAGCGGGAAGGCACGTCAGCCGTCCCCTGGAATGCCGGGCTCGGGGGAGAAGGAAGAGAGCGCGGAGCCCACCGGGTTGCGGAAGGGGCGCGTTTGATCGGAAGTGACGGCCGCAGCCTGTGGACCGACGTGTGAGGCTGCAGGGGCGGCATGCCGTCCAAGACCCCTGGCACGCACTGCAGCCACCACGAGAGCCCCCACACACACACCTCTCCCGAGACAGCCGCGAGCCACACTCCCGGAGGGCAGAAGCCGGTGGTCGGGGACGAGACGGCCCACAGACGTGGCCTGTGTGGACACAGCGCCCAGGGGGAGGCAGGGTGACTGCCACATTGGCATGACGCCCCCTCGGGGCCTGTCCCCTTTACTGGGGACATATCTCTACGCGACACACACACACACACCCTCTCAGGACATGCCCCCTCCCCGGGGCCAGCCCTGTCAGAACACCCAGAGGGGCCTGCACATTTCCTTCCCCAACAAAGCCGCCTCTGGGGTCTCGAGAAGGCATCGACAGGGGTGCCCACAGAAGGACAGGACTCAGTGACATCGCGGCAAGAGAGTCGGGAGACCCCTCCCCAGCCTGGCAGGGCCTGGTGTCCCGCAGGTGTCCCGCAGGTGTCCAGGGCTGGCTAAAATTGTCTGGAACACCTGAGCTCACAGAGCAGCCTCTCCCCCAGAACCCTCAGGTGCAGCGAGGCCTGGCAAAGGCTCTGGAGAGGAACACCTCCTGTGTCAGGCCCCGGAGGGCCGCTCCCGTGGAGCGCTCACCTACCTGGGGCAGGTGAACTTTGTCTGGACGGCTGCAGGAAGGCCGTGGGTCCCGCCGGGCTCCTGGCCGCCGTCCCGTCTCCACAGGCACAGGAACGGCTCCGTCTGGCCAGCCAGGGCCCTGGCAGCGAGGCTCTCCCCCGGTAACAGGAAGTGCCTCCCGGCGTGGCTGTACCGTGTCACGGGCCGGGCTATCAACATAGGGGTGTAGGGAGGTGTGAGCACAGCCACAGGGCAGGGGACAAACGCCATTAAACATTAGCCAGCTCCACAGAGCTGTGGCACTGGAAGTCCGGCCCAGGCTCGGGAGGCAGCCGCCTCTCCCAGAGCCTGTCCCAGCTCCTGCCGTCCAGGCCCTGAGCTCCCCTGGCTGGAGCCTGGCAGGCCCTGACCTGCCCCCCCACTACAACCCGCAGGCCTGGAGACACTGGCCTGCTGTCCTCCCTGGACCTCAGCGGCTCCTCCTGCCTTCAGCAGAGCAGGGGCTGGAGAAACCGGTTCCTCTGGCAGGCAGCAGGCAGGCCTTCCCATCCACAGGGCTGGGGCTTTGGGAAGAGTAAGACTTAGGGGCCGTGTGCTCGGACCGGAAGCTTTGGGGGGGCAGTGGAGGGGGGGCCAGGGCCTCCTGAAGAATAAGACCTGCCAGAAGCCTCCACACCTGGCCCCTCCTCAGAGCTACGATGCACCCCTCCAAGCCAGCCAAGGAGCCAGACAGAACGTGCTGGCCAGTTTCAGCAGAGATCCTGATGATTGGCACCGGCACCAACTCCTCTGCTTTGTGGCCGCTCCTGGTGAGCCTTCGGCCTGCCTCCCCCATGACAATGCGCTCTTAGACAGCGCCCAGAGCCAGAGCATCGGCTCCTATTAGGGGAAAGAACTGCCGGAAGGAGACCGCCACCTGGTTCAGGCAGAAGGGAGCTTCCTGGGGACAGCCAGCCTGGCCGGGCCTCACTCTACAGCAGGGTGACCCGTGAGGGAGCTACAAGGGATGGCAGAGAGAGATTACATCGGGAAGGGCGAGTGGGGGTGTGGCCGCAGCAGTGGGTGAGGAAGTGACCTCAGAGCCTGGCACTGCCCACCCTCCCACAGCTACCTGGGTGACAGGTGCAGCCAGGGACTTCTAGAGAGGGCTACGTGTAGTCTTGCAAGGAGAGAGAACAGAGGGGAACAGGTCTACGGGGGGTTTCCCATGGAGAGGAAGCACAGGGAAGGAGTGACCTAACTTAGGCATCAAAAGAAAGAGCAGAGCACACATGTAAAGGAAGACCTACAAGGGAACATGTGGGGGGAGGGGGAGGAGGAGGGAGAGGGGGAGGGGGCAGCCAGCCTCCCAGCTGCAGCGCCAGGCCCACTGCTCCAACACGGCTTTGTCTTAAGATGATCTAAGTGGAAGACGTTTGAGAGTCAACAGCCTCAAGAGTAAAAAAGGACCAAAGGGAGACAAGAAGGGATGAAGAAAGAGAGAGGAAAAAAACAAAAGAAACAGAAGGGAGAGATGGAAGGAGGAGAGAGAGAACAAGAAAGAGAAAGGAAGGAAGGAAGAAAGGAAGGAAGGAAGCGATGGAGGGAGGGAGGGGGGGAAGGAAGGAAAACGGTCCTCTCAGAACTTTTTTTTTTGTCAGTTGTGGGACTTGAATTCTGGGTCTGGGTGCTGTCCCTGTGCTCTTCAGCTCAAGGCTAGCGCTCTACCATTTGAGCCACGGACCACTTCTGGTTTTCTGAATGGTTTATTGGAGATAAGAGTCTCACGGACTTTCCTGTCCGGGCTGGCTTTGAACTGTGATCCTCAGATCTCAGCCTCCTGAGTAGCTAAGATTACAGGCATGCGCCACTGGCACCCAGCAGAACTTTATCTGGGACTGGGCATAGTGGCACAGGTCTATAGTTCCCCGCTATTCGGGAATCAAAAGTAGGAGGATTGAGGTTCATGGCCCAGGCCCTGAAATCTAGGGAGATTCTAACTTAAAAAAACAAACTAGGGCTGTGAAGGTGGCTCAGTGGTAGAGCGCTTGCCTTGCATGCATGAGGCCCTGGGTTCGATTCCCCAGCACCACATAAGCAAAAAGGAAAAAAGCCGGAAGTGGTGCTGTGGCTCAAGTGGTAGAGCACTAGCCTTGAGCTGAAGAGCTGAGGGACAGCACCCAGGCCCAGAGTTCAGGCCCACAACCGGACCCCAAAAAAAAAAAAAAACTAAAAGCAAAAGGACTAGAGACATCGCTCAAGTAGTAAACACAATTACCTAGTAAGCATGAGACCTAGATCGCCAGTACTACTGGGGAAAAATAATTTAAAAAATTTTAAAAGATCTTTTCTTATGTGACTAGAAGAAGCATAAATCTGAGGGGGCCGTAGACTCCTCTTTGGGGCAGATCTGTTCCCAGAGGGGAATGGAAATAAACATACTTGAAATGTCCTTGACCAAGGGAGCTTTAGGACCTTGAAGCAGACAGACAAAGCATCCATACATGCATAGGCAAAAAAGGTCACAAAATCCAGCTCCTATCTGCTCTTCTAAAGACTTGTTTGCTTTCCTAAGACAGCAATTTGCTCTTCCCATGTGGATTTTCCCCCTCTTCACCTTCCCCAACTATATCAGACATGGAACCTTCTAGCTGATTGATGGGCCAGCTCCTCCCTCCGTCGGCTCCCACACTCATCTGTGCTCTTGCTAGTCTGCCTTGAGCTGATTAATCTGCAGACCCCCAGTACCGAGCACAAGAGGGTAAAGGAAACGTGACTTTCTGTCTTCCCATAGTAAGGGGACGGGTGTTTATCTGTATCTTTTGGAGCCATCCAAATCATTTCATCAGGCCCAATGGCCAATCCCACCACCCACCGGCCATGCAGCCGGCTGGATGGAATCCCAGCCTGTTCCGGGCAGGAGAGCCAGCGCGGGACCAAGCACGTGAACCCTCCTGAGGAGGGCGGGGTGGCATCATCCCTGGGCCCCCGGGAACAGCCGCGCTCCCCAAGGCTGCCTGCCGAGCCAGAGCTGAGCCCTGTGTTCTTTGCTTACAGGATGGCGGAAGGCGCAGATGTGAGAGCAATCCCCACCAAGGAGGGGTGTTCACAGGGCAGCAAAAACACCCCCTGCACTCCGGGAACCCTGAGTATGCTGAGCCCTGGTTCCCACGGCGGCTTCCCTCCTCCAGCCTGGGAGAAGCCTCTGGAAAGCCGGAGACTGACTGCACTTCCTCAGCAAGCCGAACTAGGCATGGCGACGGCGACCCCACCCCCTTCAGAAGAACCCCTGAAACCGATGGCTTTGTCTGGTAGGAACAGGGAGGACTCATCGATTCTCTGGAAAATCACTGCAGGCTGTGTTTGGAGTCGATCTATAGACGCCACCCAGGAAAAGAAGCCAGCGGGTTTCAAAGATCAGTGGGAGCTGAAGGGAAGGAAAAGCAGACACGGCTCTCGGTCTCCCCCTATCTGCCTGAAAGCAGAATGCACCTTCCCACCACTCCTGCCTCCCCTGGGGACAGATGGCCCCACATGGCTAGGGAGGAGGCAGAGTGTGCTGTGAACATGTCATTCACTGCTCCCGGTCATGAGCGAGCACCGGTGTCCTTCCACGGCGTCAGGATGTACTAACAATTCCCACACTATCATTTCCCATGTGCCAGCCGGCACCAGCATTTGCCAAGTTCCACCGACGTCACTTGGTAACCGGAAGCCATTGGCATGCAGGTCATTTTCCAGTCTAGATTACAAATATGAACTCAGATCACACATGATGTGTCACCATCATCTGCGGGTGGTGATGGGGAACGACGGGGTTAGTGTGGCTTCAGGACTTCCGTCGGGCAGTAGGGCTGAGACAAGTTCGACGCTGGCCGCCCCAGGTGGTTAGAGAAGAACGTGGCCCCAGTTGCAGAGCTGGTGAGGACTCAGGTGCTGGGATGCACAGTACTCCCAAGCTGCTCAGTCCAGACGGACAGAGACTTGGGTGAACCGAGTCAAGCAGGAGGGTGGAGCCGAGCTGGTAGCACAGAAGAGTGGAGAGTTCACAGCCTGCCCATCCACAAGGCCCACGCTGGGTGGTCTGGTGGCGGGGCAGGCCGTGCTGCCAGGTCACCTGTCCTGCTCATGGAACCCAAATGGAGAGCCTGTCTCGTGTCTGCTGGGACTGATGAGCCCAGGAGCCTGGCTTTCCTGGCATGCATTTGATCACTCATTGTCCGAGCATCCCTGAGCTCACAGGGTCGTAGGTGGGAACATTGGATTTGCATCAGTAAGTTACACTCGGCTACCACTGAGCCACAGCTCCACTTCTGGTTTGTTTGTTTTTTTATGTACTAGGCTGTTCCGCCTCTAGATGCAGACACTTCTGCTTTATAATAAGCAGCCCGTGAAGACAGGACACAGCCTAAGGGCTCCAGCTCCCCACAGTGTAGAAGAACTCGAAGCAGGGCCCAGCCTGCGCGCCGCACCTGCACGCAGACATTTGCTCCTCATAATCTATCACTGTCAGAAGCCCAACTCCTTTCCTGTCTCCTGTGGCTTCTCCACAATGGATTATCCTTTGTAGAAACAGCATCTAGCTACCTTCTGTAAAGGCCTCTGTGTACATAAAAATCAAAATATTAATATCAAATGAAAGGTATACACCTTTCTCCTAAACTGGCTTTTATCCATTTTAGTTACAGCTGCTGGAAGTAAAAGAAAATATTTTTTTTTCTCCCTCCCCTCCAACGTTGTATACTCGGAGCCGGTGAGACAAAAGGGAACTAAACAGACTCAGAAATCACTGCACTATCAAATCATCACAGAAGCACACAGGGTCATTTCCTCTCTCCTGCGCTGTGTCCCCTCACACGCAGCATCATCCAAAACTCGCATCAGTCCAAGACAACATGCCGTGCCAATGAGAACCCGAGCCAGCATGGTGAGGAGCATGGGCTCCAGCAAAGTGCGGATGAGCTCTGCTTTTCCATGCCAGGATCTCCAGCGCCAGCCTCAGCCCCGACACTGCTTCTAGAAAACATTTCCTGAGTTTCTGGACAATTCTATCATCTGACAATGATCGCCATAACCGAATGCACACACGCTGGTAACAGGCACCCTCACAAGGACCCAGAGCCCCAGCAGGGCCCCATGGTGACCAGGACCCTGGCCGTTTCCCATCGGCAGGACCTGAGCCCCCCAGGTGCTTAGGACTCCTTACTTTGGGATATTGGTAGACTCGCCCTGTTAGAGTTTGAGCATAAAGAGAGCCTTGACTGCTATTTGAAAATCACCAAGTTCACACTTCCATAACTCTCTTCATGTGCCGCCTGGACATACCTGGAGACAGAAGGCGGGGGGTGTGGTGGAGCGGGGCCCAGGAAGCCAGCCTGAGCTCTCGGGTGAGGCAGATGGCAGGACGTGAAGGGCCGGAACCTGCACTGTGGAGACGACCTCCCCGGGGACACAGCCCAGCACGGACACAGAGTCAGCAGGGAGAGGAGCAGGAGGCTTGGAGGGCCTGCTGAATGTGGGGCCAGAGCTGCGGGGGACTTACATGTTGTGTCCAGGAACAGACCACCAAGGACACACACGGGAGTCTAGTGTTCCTCATCAGCTAGACAAGGAAATGTGGAGAAAGGTAATGAGATCTGGACTGAGGGTGTCTGACTTCACAGGGTATCCGTGGGTTACTGCCACGCGCAGGGCGGGGCACTAGGAGGAAAGGAAAGGGAGCTCAGACACAGAAATAGAATGTGTGTGTGTGCATGTGCACGTGCGTGTGTGTGCACATGCATGCGTGTATGCGTGTGTGTGCACTGCACGTGTGTGTGTGCATGTGCGTGTGTGTGCATGTGTGTGTACATGCATGTGCGTGTTTGCATGTGCGTGTGTATGTGTGTGTGCACGTGCATGTGTGTGCATGTGCGTGTGTGTGTTCATGTGCATGTGCATGTGTGTGCATGTGCATGTGTGCGAGTGTGTGCATGTGCATGTGTGTGCATATGTGTGTGCATGTGTGTGCATGTGTGTGCACGTGCATGTGTGTGTGTATGTGCTGTGTGTGCATGTGTGTGCGTGTGTGTACATGCATGTGCGTATTTGCATGTGCGTGTGTATGTGCGTGCATGTGCACGTGCATGGGTGTGCATGTGTGTGTGTGTTCATGTGCATGTGCATGTGTGCATGTGTGTGAGTGTGTGCATGTGCATGTGCATGTGTGTGCATGTGTGTGCACGTGCATGTGTGTGTGCACGTGTGTATGTGTGAGAGAGAGAGCACACACACATGCACACAGGTCAGTACTGGGGCTTGAACTCCAGGCCTAGCCACTGTCCCTGAGCTTTTGTACTCAAGGCTACTGCTCTACCACTTGAGATGCAGCTCCACTTTCAGTTTTTTGGGTGGTTAATTGGAGATGGTCTCATTAACTTTACTCAGGCTGGCTTTGAACCACACTCCTCAGATCTCAGTCCCCTGAGTATCTAGGAGTATAGGCGTGAGCCCCTGCCTGCAATGGGACTTTGTCCTGGAGAGACAGTTGATTTCACCCTGTGGACACTGACCAGTGCCTGCTCCATCGTACGCCCCAGAGCCGGTAGCATGAGTGAACATGAACTCACTGATGTCTCCATGTCTTTGTGGGACCTCAAGAACGAATTTTGACACATGTATATTTTAGATCTGAAGGAGAGCCATCATTCTACTTTTCTAAAAAACAAAAATCCTCAGCTGGGCAGAGATCAGGAAAATTATAATGAAAGTTCAGCCCAAACTCAGTGAAACCCTTCCACAAAAAAAAAGCAATGCATGGTGACAGAAACTATAATCTCAGCTGCTCTGGAAATCAAGGTAGGAGAATCATAGAGTAAGACTCAATCTGAAGAGGAAATTAAAGCAAAAAGGGGGTTGGGTGGGGCTTAAGTGGTAGAACACCTGCCTAGCAAGTTAAGGCCCTGAGTTCAAGCCCCACTACCACCAATAAAAGGGGAAGGGAAATACTTTAGTCACCTTTAGAATGATCAATATCACCTTAGGCTCAGCTTCATATAAAGAAGAAAATGAAGATCATCTATAGTCAAAACATCCTCCACAGAGAGGTGTCATGAATTTTATGAGTAGCTGAGACATTTTTCCTTATTAAAGAAGTGATACACAGTCACTATGGAAAATTAGAAAGTACAAGAAAGTGAAAAGGAGGGAAACTTAACAACAGAAAGCCATGTGGAGGCCCCTGAATGCACCATCTGGCACATGACAGAATAACTACTGTATTAAGACATGTCACATGCTGTTTCCCCAGAGCAGCCCAAGAACTAATACACACATGTCAGTAAATGGCTTAACTCTTTTTCCATAAGTTTACATATTCTCGTAAAGTCATTTCAAGTGGTTAAGCAGTATTATGTTTTGGATGTATTTAAAGAATTCTTCTGTGTGTGTGTGTGTGTGTGTGTGTGTGTGTGTGTGTGTGTGTGTCCATTCTAGAGCTTAAACTCACGGTCAGGACACTGTTCTTTTTTAGCTTAAGGCTAACATTCTATCACTTGAGCCACAGCTCCATTTCTGCTCTTTTTTGTGTGTAATTAATTGGAGATAAGAATTTCATGGGCTTTCCTGCGAGGGCTAGCTTTAGAGTCACAATCCTCAGATCTCAGCCTCCTAAGTAACTAGGATAACAGGCATGAGCCACTGATGGCCCACAAGAATGCTTTTTTTATTAGTATCAATTAATTGCATAAGAAGGCTTCATTCTAGCAAGTCTATACGCAGTGCATAAAGAATACTTTATTATTAAACATTGAATGGTGATGGCATCTTAAGCATCAGAAACACCTTAACTCAAGAACCATATCTACTTTCAAGTGTTTTATAGTAGAATATAATGTTGTGGGTGCAATTTTATATCCTTTAATTTAACACTATCTCATAAGCAGTATTTGCTATCATTAAAAAAAAATCCTGAACATTGCTTTAATGACTTCATAATAAAAGACAATATTAGGACACATAATCTTATATCTTATGTATTTCATGTGACTTTAAGAATAAAAATACCCATTTGACTATGCAATGCATTCTTTCTAGTTTTTCAGTCTTACAAATAATGCTAAGACGAATGTGTTCAAGCCTTCAGGGTTGGTGTTGCTGGTTTTCCTTTTGTATTTGGGATTGTAGCTGACATTGGGCTGCTCTAGGGAGAATGCTCTGTCAGATCACGGATCAGTTTGTTTGCATCGTGACGCCATTCCCGTCCCCGGTCCAACCTGCAGGGTCTGAGGTGTCCCGATCCCATTGCATCCAAAAGTGGCCATTTTCCAAGTGGCAGGTGAGGGTGCAGAGTTGGCAAGTTCCCTTGAAATCACAATGTGCAAAATGTTCTCTGTGTGTGGCACTCATTGATTCATGAAATCGTGGGAGAGCACGGGGCCCAGATAAAATGGCCTTAAAATGGCAAGGGCCCTTCATCTCCCCTTGGGTAGAGGTTTCCCCCTATAGCCCAATGGCTCTACGTTCTTTTACATCTGCAGTATCACCAGAGACCAGAAACATAACTAGCAAGTTTGGCATGAGTGTAAGCAATAGGAAAGTCACCCCCTCTTTAAGCCAACCCCCAAAACTTAACATGTTCAACTCAGAAGAATCCTTGCTTTCCTGTTCTGGGCGGAGCCTGGCATGGGATGGGTCAGCTGGACTTGATGGGATAGGCCTGGAAGGCCACCATTAGTGGGAGTCCCAGCAAGCAAGCACACAGAGCAGGCAGGCTTCCCTTTGTCTCCCCAGCCTAGCAGGCCCCACCCCTCTGCCCCAATTGGCCGGGCTCAGGTTCATGCTCTGCTTACAATTGGCTAGTTTGAAAAGTGCAAGATGTATCCTAAACACAGTTTTTCCTAGTTAGTTATACAGCAACCCTTCAAAGACTTTGAGGTAAGATTAACAGTGCACAAGCAGTCTCCAAATACAACCTCTATTTTCTTTTTTTTTTCTTTTTTCTTTTTCTTTCTTTCTTTTTTTTTTTATTGGTCATGGGGCTTGAACTCTGGGCTTGGGCACTGTCCCTGTGCTCTTCAGCTCAAGGCGAGCGCTCTACCACTTGAGCCACAGCGCTACATCTGTTTTCTAGTGGTTCATTGGAGATAAAAGTCTCAAGGACCTTCCTGCTCAGGCTGGCTTTGAACCTCAATCCTCAGATCTCAGCTAGAATTACAAGTGTGAGCCACCAGCACCTGGTGTACCCTCTATTTTCTTGAGCAATCTGAGGTGCATCTTAATTACACTTTGGAGCGACCAGTTAAAACAAAAACTCTACCTTTCAAACATCCTTCCTAGCCCAAGCCTTTCCCTCTTTCCCTTGCTTGCCTTGATATTGTCTTAGAAGAATAATCAAGACAGAAGCCACCAGGCCAAAGAAGGAACTTCATCTTTTCCAGGTTTGTGACTGGGACTCAAACTTGGTACTTGACGCTTTCGCTCACTGGCCACCACTCTACCAACTGAGGCATGCCTCTAACTCCACAAAGCAGTGTGGTACCCCCGTCGCAGGACCCCCACCAAGAAGCCCACCGAGAGTCAGACATTCCGAAATGCAAAAGCAAGGCTTTATTCAGGCGGGCTGCAGCTCGGGCCTCGTCCTACACACCGACTCAGCGGAGCTTAGGAGGAGAGCCCCGAGCTGAAATGTCACAGGGTTTATAAAGGCAAAAACTACAAAGTTACAAAAGGAGAAGGAGAGAAAAAAAAATCACAGACTGACAAATTTACAGCAACTAGAGGCGTCAGCAGGGCATTCCAAGGTGATAAGAGGTAGTAGGAAGTTATCAAACCAGCTGGGTCTCAATGGGCCATCTGGACATTCCAGAGCAGTTAAAGCTTAGCAGGGAGTAATTGGTGGTCTGTTTATCTTTGGCCAGCGTGGTCATCTCCTGAAGTTTGTGGGGACCCAAGGCCAGCATAGTACAAAGTGGGGCCTGACTTCAGAGTAGCTTTGTTCAAGTAATCTATGGTTTAGCAATTTCAGCACAAACAAGACGGTTTCTGAAATTCAGGTGGGCCCCAGGTTAATATGAGCAACAGAAGAGTTACTGCTTCGAAACGAAGCCACTTTTAACTCTTCAGCAGGAACTTTTAAGCAACCCAATTTAATAGGAGAGAGAGCTTTTCTCACAAAAGGGGGAACTGTTCATTTTGGAACACAGAAGTTTCTGCACTAGTGGCTCCATTGCTCTTCGGGCCTGTGGCAGAGTAGCACACCACGATGGCTGCTACCGTTTGGGAAGGCGGGAATCAGGAGTAAGAAGGGAACCTCGCTAGGGTTCCAATGTCCACATCGAAGTCCGGCCTCAGTGATCTGACTTCCTCCAGGCCTCACCTCTCAATAGCAACTCAATGCTGACCAGGCCTTCAGCTGAATGAACGCCTGGACCTCTGGAAACACTGTAGGTCCAAACCACTGCAAGGTTTGGGGCTGGCGCTACCGTCAGCAAGAATATGTGTGAGAGGATTAGAGGTCAGGATTAGAAACAGAAGAACATACTACCAAATGACCCCAGGACCTCCCCCGGGGCCTTCTAGAAGGTTCCACACACATCTACACTACCAAACTAAAGACCAAGCCTCAAGTACACACACCCTGGGGAGAAAGATCATCTCCAGTCCACAGCACCACACCAGCAGGAACCCCCTCATCCCTGGACCTCAGGTCCTTCTGGTAAAAACCCGATTCTTCCAATAGAGAAAGGGAGGTGTTTGTCAAGCGGTGTACAGTGTTTCAAGGGTTTTTTAGGACGTAAAGTGTTTTAAGTTGGTTTTAAGCATACGCTCCTGTGGGGACTCTGCTTGGTTCACCAGCCCTAAACCAGGAGCTCTCCGCCGGAGCCATTCACAGCCTGTGTATCGCACAGACCACAGGCCAAAAGTGAGACAAAAGCCAAGTGAACACGGTCCTCACAGGTGACATGAAGCCTCCAAAGACAAGTTGTGTTTGGAAAGCAAAGCACGGTAGCAGAGGACGCACAGCCGCTGGAACGCGGTCATCCTGTCTCTCCTGTTTCTGCCGGGAGTTCTGCTGTGCGCACGTCCACGCGCCTCGCGCCTGACGGCCACGCACAGTGGAACACACGCCACCACGTCTGTTCTCGGCAGTCGGTGCTTCGCACGGGCTGCTGGCTGCAAGGAACAAAACCCGGGGTGTTTCTGTTGTGTTTAGAGCGGTCTCTCCCTTGCTTCTGCGGATGACGGACGCCTGTGTTCCGAAGCCTCTGGGTACGGTTCCTGTTCTTGGTGCACAGCCACGTGTCACATGCGTCATCTCTCAGGGTTTGCTCCTTAAGTCAACAGCCGTGGGGGTGGGGGGGTATTTTTAGCCTGTGGCGCAGACCGCAGGGAGCTCTTCAGTGTCTTGAGTGAGCTCCGGGGCACAGGTTTCTGGCGCGCAGTTGTGAAGTGGACATCTTGCCAGACTCAAGGGTGGCCTTGAATTTCAGCCACTCCTCAAGTCACTTTAAGGCCATGTAGAAAGTGCAAGAGTCCATGATTTTGTTACTCAGGCCCCGCCTGAGCAACCTTGAGACAATTATCAACAAGACCGCTTGGTGCCAGGTCCGGCCGCCCCTCTGTGCCGGCCTGGGATGCTTTAACTTTACAGAAAGGAGACCCAGCCGCGGGAAAGCCATCTTCCAAGACTGTGAATCCCTCCATTGAGCCCAAGGCCCAGCTCCGGACCCTCTAACAAGGGAGGCAGAAGAGGAAAGATCCCTGAGGCGACTTCCTGGAGTGTCAGCCAGGCCACCTGCTCTCTTTCTCCTCCATATTGCTTTACCAAATGTCCTTACCACCTTTGGGCCGCCCCGATTTGGACTGTGAGGTCAGGGCCCATTGCTGAGGGCCCTGAGCTTGGCAGGGAGGAAGGTGGGGGGGGGGGGGTGCAATGCTGTGCCCAAGCCTGCAGTGCAGACCTAGGCACCAGTCCCCAGGTTCCAGGATGGAGTGGCTCCATCCACTGAGGCAAGACCGATGGTGATGGGCCGTCAGGTCCTGGCACTTCCACCAGCTGTGGTGGGGCAGCTGGGATGTACAGCAGGTGCAGGGCCTCCTCCCCAGGACCCCCCGCCATCGGTGGGCTTCTTGTCTTCCTGAGGCCCGGATGGCTTTGCCAATAAGATCCTCGATGGCCCTGTGAGTTCGTGCAGCTCCTCACCCAGGACGGAGGGTTGGGGCACCCGCGCCCGGGAATCCACCTCTGGGAACAGGCCTGGATGACGAGCTCCCAGACACCAAGCGGGAGACGGCCCCAATGGCGGAAACAAGGCTGCCCGCCGGAGGCTAATCCACACCAAAGTCAACCACTCAACAAAACAGAAGGGCCATCTTGACCCCATCCTCTCCAGAGTAGCCGTTCTTAAAACTCATTGTCATACGGTGAAGGAACTGGGTTTTGAATTCCCTGCACCAGGTCCCGCCCTGCTTCACGTCACATAGACAGACGAGGGAAAGTCGCTCGCATTGTCCCCTGAACCAGGCCTACACAAGTCTTAGCGGCTTGTTGGCGGAAGCTGTGCCCGCAGGAAGCTCGGGCCTGGCCGAGGCCCCGCTGCTGGACACGAATCAGCGCTACCCCGCAGGGCACGGCTCGCCGTGACTCTAGGGAGCCACTGTTTCACTCAGAGTCACACAACAGCCTAGAACCCTTCCTCCCCAGTTTGAGAGTGCCCTGAACTGGATGGCACCCTCTAAAGGGAGGGGCCTGGCCCAGGGGGGCACTGTTAGGCAGTGGGAGGGACTCCGCTTCCCTTCCCTCCCACCAGAGCGGCCTGGCTGGGTCTGGGGTCCCCAGACCTCACCTGATCCAGAAGCAGGCAGTGAGGGATGGCCGTCTCTCCACTGAGTCCCTGGAGGCTCCCGCCCCCTCCTGGAACTGAACCTCCGCCCCGGGAGAAGGAGCCTGGAGAACAATCAGGCGGTGCCCTCTCAAACCCAGGAGTGCCACCTGCTCTGTGCACAGAGGCCGGCACCGTGGCTGGAGGGGCCAGAACGGTCGTCTCTTCCGGGCCCATGTGCCACAGTGTCATGGAAAACAGTCAGGGAAGAAGCCAGCGGCACTCAGAGTACGGAAGAAGCCAGCTTTCCTGCACCCACGGGCACGGGGCACTCCCAGCAAGGTCTGAGCCCGACCTGCGGCAGCGGCCTCCTGGGCTCTGGGTCTTGGTCGCGGGAGGAGCACAGGTGTTGTGAGTTCTGGTTTACCCCAGAGCTTACAGTGTCTCAAAACCTACATTTCCCGGCAATGTCAGGTTGAGCTAGTTCTGATCGTGGCAGGTTTTCCTCATCACAGACGTGAACCGCGAGTCCCCCAACCTTCCTGGCTTTGGATGCTGCCTGCCCTCCAGGCTCTTGCGAGCTTTCTGGGTGATGCTGCTGCCTCCCCACAGAGAAGCCTTCGCTTCTCCACCTCTGGATGGCCACTCCATGGTGACAGAACTCTTCAGTCCCATCCCTGAGCACCCAGTGACCCAGGCTCCAAAGGCTTGAGCATGAGTCTAAGCTGATTTCAAATCCCATCGCTGCCTTCATCCAACTCTTTGGTCTTAAGGAAGTTACTAGAACTCTCCAAAGTTTCCAATTTAGGAGAAAACAAACCCACAGACCCTCCAGTTATATCTGAAGTGCAGGTAAGCGACAAATCATTGCCAGTTATAAATATTTCCCATGTGTTTACTAAATAAAAGGTGTCTTTGCTTATCTGAATATTCAAGACACGCCAACACAAGATCAAAGAGAGCTGTAGATTATCTGAAATTAACTAGAAGTCCAGTGTATCATCTGACAGCCTTACCATTCCCATATTTTGATCATTAAAATAGAGTAATTCGACTTAACTTTCATGGGGTTACTATGAGCATTTTGTTTTGTTTTGTATTTGTCAGTCATAGGGCTTGAACTCAGGGCCTGGACACTGTTCCTGAGTTTTTCTGCTCAAGGCTAGCAGTCCGCCACTTTGAGCCACAGCACCACTTCTGGTTTCCTGTTGGTTCATTGGGAATCAGAGTCTCACAGACTTTCCTGCCCATGCTGACTTCAACCTCAATCCTCAGATCTCAGCCTCTTGAGCAGCTAGGTTTACAGGTGTGAGCCACCAGCATCCAGCTACTATGAGTATTTACTATGAGTAAAGCATGACAGACTTCAGAGGGGTGAATGTGATCAAAGTATACTGTAGCATGTACAGACATGGCAAATGAAAATCCCCTTTGTGTGACTAATTAATGCAAACAAAGAATGCTGGAAAAGATTGCATCATAAATGCCAGTGCAACCTTTACTCATCCATCTATTATAGGTTGGCTCTTAACAGCTTGGTGTATGCTGGTTACCCTGGGAAGTTACTGATGGGTTCCCATTTTCTCATTGAAATCACCTGTGTTTGGTGATTACCTTAACAGGTCAGCAGAGGGACCAGATGTTTCTTGTAGATTGACTGCAGTCCTCTGTTGTAACCACCAGATGGCACTGCAGGGTAATAAACTGAGAATTGCGTGTACATAACTTTTTATTTCACAAAATCGTGGGTTCCACAATCATACACATACACAGTACACTTTAATGGTATCTTCCTCATTGTCCTCTCTAGTCCCCTGAGCCCCCTACTGCCTGCCCAGTTTCCCCTCCTAAAATTCATGTTTCAATTTGCTCGTCTGTTTCTTTTTAGATCTAGATTTCACATATGTGAGAAAACAGCTGTTTTGGTTTTTTTTACTTAATATCATGATCTCCATTTCATCCATTCTCTTGCAAATGATATAATCTCATGGTTCTTTGTGTTTGAATAATAATACTTCCCTGTGTATATAAAATGTGACTTTGTATTTCTCCATTGATGGGCACCTAGGATTTTGTACTTTTAATCATCTTAGTGCTAGCCTCACGTGATTCTGTTTTTTTCTTTTTCCTCATGACTAGTAATAATAAATATCTTTTCACAGCTGTATATGTGTATATCTCCATGGTAGAAGCATCTCTTCAAATCCTTAGCACATTTTAAACTTGTTATTGACCTTTTTACTTGTTGAGCCATTAGAGTCGTTTGTGTGTGTGTGTGTGTGTGTGTGTGTGTGTGTGTGTGTGTGTGTTCCTTATCAGTTGATAGGTTCTTCATTAATATTTCTCCCATTGTGACATGACTGTGCCAGGGATCACAACCCAACCTTCCGTTCTATCCTGGTGCTCGGTATGTCCACCTTTATGCAGAACACCGTTTGATTGCTGTAACAGGAGGGCAGGGGAGAGGACAAGTGGGAAGGGGGAGGGAAGGGAGAGGGAAGGGAAGGAGGAGGGAAAGGAGAGGAAGGAAAAGAACCTGGGCCTACCCAATAACCCTCTTTTGAGCCATGTAATCTTGGGACAGTTACTTGACTTTTTTGAACCTCTCATCTAAAATGACACGGTAATGATCACCTCTGATCCAGTCGATTCTGATTACAGAATGGTATCACTGATGGAACATTAGGTTGGTGTCTGATATGTTGAGCCAGAGCTTTGAGAGAGCGGCGTCTCGATCCACAAGCCTCAGGCAGGCCTCACATGTTGCCCTTGCTTTTATGTGCTGACTGTGATGAATTCAATTGCTTTCTTTTCTTTTTTTTTCTTTTTCCTGCTGGCTGGGGCTTCAACACTGCCCCCGAGACCCAGACACTGCCTCTGAGCTGCCTTGGCTCAAGGCTAGCACTCTACCAGTTGAGCTATAGCTCCATTTTCCAGCTTTTGGGGTAGTTCATTGGACCTAAGAGTCTCATGGAATTTCCTGGCTGGGCTGGCTTTGAACTGCCCTCCTCAGATCTCAGCTCTTGAGTAGGCACGATTACAGGCCTGAGCCACCGCGCCCGGCTATGAATTAGATTTCTGTCTCAAGCTTCCCAAGCCAGCCCTTTCCCCGCAGAAGCAGCCTTGCTGATCGTTTAAGGCAAACTCCCTTATCTGGATGGACACTGTGGATCAGACCGCCAGGGCGGCCTCCCCTGCTCCCCTCCGCGGGCCTCCGATAGCATCTCAGTGCAGGACAGAGTCTCGGGTGTCACCAGACTGGCATCTGCGGGGACAGGGGACACCTCCTGGTTCTGGGCCAGCCTCACGCAGAGTGTGGACGTTCCCTCAGGCCTCCCAGGCTGCGGGTTGCTGCGGCCTGAGGACAGAGGCCCGGCTTCAGAGGCCGGGTCTTGGGGCCTGGTCGGACTGCAGGTTTCTGAGCACAATGCTTCACTTTCTGGGTTTTGATTCTAGGTCAGGAGAGCTCCTCCGCCAAGGCCAGACATGGGTGGAAAGGGTGTCGGCCAGGCCTACAGGACAGCAACAGGGCAGCGTCCCTCCAACGCGCCCTGAGCTGCTGACACAAGGCACTCACTTGGACCCACGCACTTTCTTAACGGGGATTCTTTTCATTCATTTACCTGTGCATAGATACAAGGGTATGCCTTCAGACTTCTATAGCTTTCCTAAGACCTTCGACCTCCTAGATGCTGGACGCAGGCACCAGGCAAAGTGTCAGCCTTGCTGTATCTGCATACTGGCCTCACCCTTGGGATCCTCCTGCCTCGGCCTCTGGAGTACGGGGATTACAGGCGTGCACCGCTATGCCTGGTAATACCCCACCATCCTAAACATACCCTCGTGGTGACATGGGGCTGTGTGGGGCATGAGAATCACAAAGTGGCGCACCTGTCGGCACGAGCTACGAGCATTGCTTCTCCCCAGGGGCCCGGGCTGACAGGACGATGGAAGTTAGACACTGGAGAGAAACGAATGCCCTGACCACGGGGCTGACCACGGGACTGAGCTCCCTCCACAGTGATGTGTCTGCAAGACATGGATGTGTGGCCACTGGCTCTTAATTCAGCACCTACTAAAATGCTCCCGTGCCCTGCATCAGGAAAGTGGCAGCCATGCCGGCCACGCCAATTCCGAGTTCTGTTGATGACATTCTCTTAAGACGTCAACAGCCATGACTGGAAGGCCAGCCCTGCTCCTGCCTTAGTGTCCTTGTGTCCCTCCGAGTCCCTGGCATCACCACAGAGCTCACGAGGAGGGATCCAGAGGCTTCTGTTAGCACCAACGACCCCTCTGCTCACTGCCCCGGTACAGCAATGGCTGGCCTCCGTGCACTTTGTGGTTCTGTGTGGTGGCCTCCTTTGTACGTGTTAAATGCGTTTGCGAGATTGGGTAGGCAGGCAGAGCGGGGATAGGAAAACACACAGAGCCAGGGAATAAACGTAGGGCCACTTCTGCCAAACCACCTGCTTCACAAGCAATGCTGGTGTTAGGGTGGTTCTGCCTGTCAGTGAGGCAGACAACAGGTACCTGGCCTGAAAGATCTCAGGTTGGACACCTCCAGCTGGGCCCTGGAAACCCCTTAGCAGGTAAACCTCTCCCCCTCCCATAGAGCTTGATGCCAACTTCTTTCCCTCCAAAGGATATTCCACCTCCTCCGGGGATGCACAGCGTCTGCAGCCGCTTCTGTCTGCGTTACTGGGTCCTTGTCTGTCAGTGGAAATTGTAAACCTGTTTTGTTTTGTTTCGTTTCCACTAGGGATACAGTTAAGTCGAATGCCCGCATGTGTCCTCCGTGCACAAATGAGCTGCCCGTGGGGCCGGGTGAGATGCCAGGAGGTGGAGCTGTAGCTCAGCCGCGGGCAGCGTGTGCTGCATGAAGACACTGTAGGCTCCGAGTTCCCGTACCTTTCACCTCCCCCATATCACATGACCCAGTGGAACCAAACCCTTCCTCCGAAGCTCTGCTGCTGCTTTCTAAGAGGCCGCAGTCACCTGATCCCCTGCCCCTTGGACCTCATCTTCTCCACCTCTGTGCCTGTGGATGCTCACTGCAGGGGACACAGAATCACCTGGAGGACGGAGGGAGCAAAGAGCCTGCATCTCCACTCCCTCGTATAGAGGCGGCGAATCCCTAGGTCAGGGTTTCGATACGTTCGGATGATTCCGGTCCAAGTTGTCACCATGACACGCACTTTAAGATGGCTGGATTCCGTTGTGAGTTCCCAGGTAGCGTGTGACCTGAGCTCAGAGGGGCTGATTGCTCCCATGTTACACTCAGTCAGTAGAACACTGAGCACTTTCGACTCTATGCCTGGCAGCCAGGCCCTTCCTTTCTGGAGTTCATACACACCCGAGAGTCATGGGCGTATGACCAGTGGAGAAGGAGACCCCTTTCTGCCTGAGCAAAGCAGAAGATCCTACTAAAATTCCTGCCAAACTCACAGTCTCAGAGTCAACCTCTGCTGAGATCACAGGAACATCACCATGTCCAGCTCCCCTCGGCAGAGATGGAGTCTCTCAGACTCTTCTGCTGCGCTTGACTTGAACCATGAGCCTTATCCTCGGCTCTCTAAGTAGCTAGGATTATAGGCATGAGCCACCTGTGCCCAGCTTTTCTTATTTTTAAATAAGAAAACGGAACAACAGCAGTGATTAATTAGCAAGTTCTCCAGGTTTAAGTTGGGATCATATACAAAGATGGCAAGCCTTGTTTAAGGCTAAGATACATAGATCTATAACCTCATAAACTAGCACGGGCATTCCTGTAATTACCCTTTGTAGTATGCTCACAGGATTTAGGTGCCGTCGGATACACGTCAGTTGTGGGGCGATGCGAAGGGAATGCGACCTTCCTGATTTCTAGGTGTGGAAAATGACAGGGTATTTGCCGAAGCTGCTTCCAGGGGGAAATCCTGTGGTATTTACTCAAATTCCCAATTACACTCTTGGCACTTTGCCTTGAGATCTCAGTCCCGAAGGCCTTTTCCCTGGGATCTGGATTACGCTGTTCATTTGCTTAGCAAACACTTGCTCGGAAGTTTAACCAGAAGTGTGAGCAACACAGAGGAGCAGTGAGTAACCGCGGGCAAAGGCCCGGTGATGAGACTGTGTCTTTCTCTGAGCATCCTTCTGCCCTCAGCGACTCGCCCCCGAGGACAGGAAAGCAAGCCACCCACCCACACACGGGGCCCCCAGAGTGACGGGGCCCCTCAGACGCCCCCCGGACCAGGATTCTTCAGATGAACGTCGGCGAGAAGCCAGGTCGTGCGGATGATGAAAAGTAGCCATAGTTCGTCTTCATCCTGAACATATCCAGCCGGCCGGGTTTGGTGATCAAACTGACGCACCCAGAGCACGGGTCCGCGGCGCTCACTTGGGCGGTGTGTCCCGTGTTTCCGCATTGCACGAAGGAAGGCACGTGGGAATGGGTGGCATCCTTGCCAGGACCCGGTGAGGGGAAGCTGCCCGCCGGCGCCTCTCCAGAACATCCCGTCGCCCAAACCCCTTCCCTGCAGAGAAGCTGCCCTTCCACCTCTCCCTCCAAACACGATCTTAACCCTCACCCTGACCTGCTCGTGGGGACAGAGTCCCGGGGGTGGCTGCGACACACCCCCCCAGGGCTCCCCACCCCACCCCCACGCTGCCTGGGGGAGGAGGGGGGCTGCGTTGGGGCCGCAGAGCTGGCCTGTGCAAGCCAGGTCCCCTGCACCCGAGCACCCAGCACAGCACCGGACGCCTGGCTCACCACGATAAATCTCAACCTCAGTGGGTTCTCAGAACCCAGCGCACAGAGGAGGCGTCTAAAATAGCGCACTCAGTAATAACCCTCCCGCTGCTGAGGGCCCCTGTTGGTACAGAATGTGTTCCCTGACAGCAGGTTAGTTTAAGGCTGTTCTCACAGACATGTGGGAAAGATAAAAGATGGATTGACTGACTGGCCGATTGACTGGCTGATTGATTTAAGCTAAAACAGAAACTGGACAAAGACCCAGCTTGAGCACAGCACCTTCCTCATGTGACAATCTGAAGTTTACATGCTGAAGTCTTTACTCCCCAAGTGCTGGGCTTCTGCCTTCCAAGACCATTGTCAATGCTCCGTGACTCTAAGAGAAGAATGGTCAACATCCCTAGCCATAAAAGAAATGCAAATCAAAACAACATTGAGATATCACCTCACTCCAGTTAGAACGGCAAAAATCAAGAACTCTAACAACAACAGATGCTGGAGGGGATGTGGACAGAAAGGAACCTTACTTCATTGTTGGTGGGAATGTAAACTTGTTCAACCACTTTGGAAAGCAGTATGGAGGTTCCTCAAAAGACTCCACATAGAGCTCCCCTATGACCCAGCAATCCCACTTTTGGGCATTTACCCTAATGTTTACAAACAAGACCACACTAAAGCTACCAGCACAACTATTTACCATAGCTAAGATATGGAACCAACCCAGATGCCCCTCAGTAGATGAATGGATCAAGAAAATGTGGTATATATACACAATGGAATTCTATGCCTCCATCAGAAAGAATGACATTGCCCCATTTGTTAGGAAATGGAAAAACTTGGAAAAAATTATATTAAGTGAAGTAAGCCAGGCCCAAAGAAACGTAGGTCCCATGGTTTCCCTTATTTGTAATATCTAGTATATGTATGAGTCAAGCGGAAAAGGTCAGATAATGTGATGTCAGGAAAATGAACCCTTAGATGTGTATTTTAATGTTTTTTTCTTTCATGCATGTGTTTCTAACACATTTATAAGATTATCTCTTTGTTGCTTTGTATGTCCCTCCCCCACAGTATAACCCTTGCTTTCACTATATTTGATGTCATTATAACTTGTGGAGGAGATGGGGAAAAACCAGTTGTTTAAGGATACAGGTGGACCTGTTGCAACAATGAGAAGTACAAGTTGTCATGTCCAAAACGAACTTTACAACGTTGGTGGGGGGGGGGGGGCTGGGGGGGGAGGAAGGAGAAGGATTGGGATTGGGGGGGAGGGGGGAGGCTGGGAAGGGATGTGAAGGGTAAACAAAGGAGGAGGCTGCAATGCTTGGTAAGAAATGTACACATTATCCTGCCCATGTAACTGTAACTCCTCTGTACAGTATGTTCACAAATAAAATTAAATTAAAATAAAAAAAAAAACTGAACATAAAAAAAAAAAAAAAGAGAAGAATGGCTGCTGCTCCTCCAGCCACAATGTCTCCTCCCAGGTAGACAACATCAGAGATGCACAGGAGCTCCACAGGAGCTTCCGTCTCTGTCTCATCAGCTGCAACAAATTCGAGTAAGAAAGAGTATGGCGTGAGTATTCCAATAATAGACCGAATCTACTGCTTCTGGAATTCAGGCTGTTATTCATAATGTTTCATTGATGTAGCATTGACTATGTACTTATTGAAGATGAGGCTGGACATTAAAGGATGGGAAACAATTCATAAAAAAACACAGGCAGGTACCAAGATAATGATGCCCATGTTAAAATCAACAGAGAAGTATAGAGAGGATTCACTCACAAGAATACCCCATTCAGTAGAGCAGAATGATATGAAAATTTATAGTGAGTGCATATCTAACAGCTCCAAAATATATCAAGTGAAATCTGCAATGATGGTGGGAGAATCCTAATGTTTCTCTGCAAAAATTGACAGATCAAAAACAGAAAAGCAAAGGTGGACATGGGTGACATTAGGTAAGATCTATGAGATAGCGGAGAAATGCTCCCAAATTAGGTAGTAAGGGCGTTCGTCAGTCTTCAGCTCGAGTTGGAAGTTTATGAAAATGCCACATACTAACATGTGTGGACTGCAACTACAGAGGAAGAATTACATCGCTTCAAGACATCGGTGGAAAGGGAAAGGGCTGAAAGTTAATGAGCAAAGAACCTAATAACGCCAGGAGCAAGAAAAGAAACAGCAAGTAAGACGGATGGAGAACCCCAGCTGTCAGCAGATGCTGACAAGAGGCGGCTGCACACTCTCCGCTTTTTTGACACTAATTGAGAAGACTCTCATCAGAACTCCCGAGGATGCCAGCCACACCGCCATTTTGGTGGAGCTAGGAGAGCTGGTGACGTGGAGATCAGGGGGGCATCTGGGCCTGGGAGACCTTTCCCAGCTGCTTGTGTGCTGCTGCATCCGCAGCCTGCCTGTGAACCCAGGCGCTGCTTCCCTTCCCGGGAGAACTGACAAGTTCCGTGCTGGGGACACTGGCTGGACAGCAGGCAGAAGCTGGGGGGGGGGGCGGAGCTGGTGCTGGGGACACTGGCTGGAAAGCAGGCAGAAGCTGGGGGGGGAGCTGGTGCTGGGGACACTGGCTGGAAAGCAGGCAGAAGCTGGGGGGGGGGGGGGAGCTGGTGCTAGAGACACTTGCTGTGGAGACACTGGCTGGACAGCAGGCAGAAGCTGGGGGGGGGGGGGGGGAGGGGCAGGGGCTGGTGCAAGGAGTAAAGGTGCCAGGAGCAGACGTGTTTCGGAGCTCACCTCACAGCCAGGGCTCATCAAACGCTACCTATGTATACCCCACACACACCTCTTTTGTTTTTAATTTTTATTTTTTGTGTCGGTCCTGGGGCTTGAACTCTACCATGTGAGCTACAGCTCCACTTCCAGCTTTTTATGGTGCTTAATTGGCGTTAAGATGCTGAAATATGGACACAGGATGACCCACTGTAACAATGAGATGTACAAGACACTATGTTGAAAATGACCTTTACAACTTGGCGGGGAGCTGTGGAGGGAAGGGATGGTAGGGGAAAAACAAAGGAGGGGTAACAATGCTTGATGGGAAATGTACTCATGTAGCTCTAACCCCTCTGTACAGTATCTTTACAATGAAAAAGCATATTAAAAAGGAAGAAGAAGCTCACGGACTTTTTCTGCCCAGGCTGGCTTCAAACCACAATTCTCGGCTCTCAGCCTCCAGGGTAGCTAGGATTACACGTGTGAGCCACCAGTGTCCACCTGTATCTTCCCTTTTTAAACATAAAAGACAAAGAGAGTAACATGACATAAACCAAAAACCCAGCCATAATCAGGGCTCAGGTGCATTTAGTACATACTACAATTGTGAGTAGCAATGAAATCCAGCAAATGTAGTTACTGCCCAGCGAATGATATTACTATACACCCTTTAGGATGGAAGAGTCTTGAACACACAGGAGTTGGCCAGGCGACAGGCCTGGCCACGCACTGCGGGTGGGTGGTAGCTCGGAACCCAGCCGTGGACGTCAATTTGGCAATGGCATTCACTGCTCAGACAGTTCGGGCATCTTGCTCTTTGATATTTACCCAAAGGCTTTGCAAAGTTCTGTCCACACACAACACCTGCCCACAGAGGATTAGAACAGCTTTGTTCATAATTGTAAAACCTTGGAAGTCACCAGATGTCCTTCAGGAGGCGAATGGCTGTACCGTCGTACATCCAAACAGTGAGCTACGGCCCAGCACAGAAACAATGAACAAACAAGCTGCCCAGCAGCGCTCTAGTGCGCGAACAGAGCCGGTCTGTAAAGGCTGTGTGCGTACTTACCATGAGGATCCAACTCTAGGACAGTGCAGATAAGGCCACAGTTGGACAATATAAAGATCAGGGTTGCCTGACCTTGGGGGAGAGAGGGCCGGCATGGGTGCAGAGTGGGAGACGGAGGAAACAGCTGTGCTGTCTGGGGATGTGTCTTGATATTCAGCCCCACCAGGGGGGAGCCCTGACGGCTCCAGACCAAGTGATGTGTCAGTGTGGGGTCAGGAACCGTAAGGGGTGAACATGGGGGAGACGTTGAGCCTGGAGGGGTGGAGGGGCTGCGATGGAGTCAGCCAGGGCTGCGGGGAAATCCTCCTACCCTCTCCTCTGCATTGTGATGGACTAGGTGAAGGCTTTTAGATGTAAAAGTATCTCATGCTAGATACATAAAACACAAAGACAAGACTGCTCCAGGAAGGCTTCTGGGTGACCTGTCAGATAAAGATGCTTTCTTCTGCTTCCTGTCCTAGAAGCTAGGATTTGAGAAGAAAGCTCAGGTCTGGAGAACGGTGAGAAATCCCCAAAGAAGTCTTTCCCGAGCTCTGGAAACCCGGACCAATGACTTCCCAGCCTCCGGGAGAGACGGCCACCAAGACCTCCACAGGGCCGGGCTTGATCACCTAGAGCCTCTGTTTTAAGAACCACACCCCAGACTAAGGTAATCATGGAGTCTTGTCTTCTTTAAACAAGTTTTAACTTGGTGTGTGTGCGTATATACACATGTGTGCATGTATGTGTACTGCATGGGATGAGCGGGAATGTTGGAATGATCACAAATGTTTTCATGCCTATGAAATGATATAGTTTTAGAATCAAAACCATACCACGGAAGTCGATCTGGCCATTTGTCCCTCATCTTTTGATGTCCCTGCTTTGTCTAAGATACTCCAGTGGTTACAGCCAATGAAGCACTCACCACACAGGACCTTTGTCACCTGGCCAGGCTGAACAGAGGGAGACAGGTCTCCCATCCCAGTTATGTGGGAAGCAAAGGTAAGAGGCTCTCTGCCCAAGGATGACTCAATGCTATTTGAATCTGACTGAACAGGGAAGCAGAGAGACTGAGATGTGACGCAAACGTTAAGCACCTGCCTCACAAGGGAGAGGCCCTGAGTTCAACCCCCAACACTGCCAGCAAACTAAATAAAGAAGTATAGCACATGCAATTACATACAGTACACGGTGGTTATGATAATATAGGACGTGCTTGTTGTGTATTACACTATACTTGGTACTATTGTTTTACAATATACTCCTAGCGATTGTGAGAAGCCCTGGGCATGGCGGGAGGCGGGCCAGGTGACCTGGGAACTGCCTCCAACACCTCCTGTTTACCAGTCCCCAGCCTGTAGCAACAAGTCCCACCCCGCATCGTGAGATCACGTAACGACACGTCCTCGCCAATCAGTGACGCACAGCTCTACAAGGACCTGGCTACCAGAAGGAGCAGCAGAGCTGGCCAGGCCCAGAAGCGTGGGCTGTCACGGTTCTTTATGGCTTGTCAGCACCTGTGACATTGTACTCGGAGTCTGTGCCTCATTGAGATTATGATCATTCCTACCATCCTTCATACAGGAAAATCCACCAAAGAAAATTTAAGAATAAACATCCATTATATGAGTTTAAGCTTCATCCGCATTTAAAAATAATACTTGAATCAGGCGCTGGTGGCTCACGCCTGTCATCCCAGCTACTCAGGAGGCTGAGATCTGAGGATCACAATTCAAAGCCAGCCCGGGCAGAAAAGTCTGAGAGACTCTCATCTCCAGTGAACCACCAGAAAACTGGATGTGGCTCAAGCAGTAGAGTGCTCGCCTTGAGCTGAAGAGCTCAGGAACAGCGCCCAGGCCCAGAGTTCAAGCCCCACAACCGACAAAAAAAATGACACTCAAAGTCTTCCCAGATGTGTGCTCACTGTGTGGTGTCAGAGCTGCCATTTCCAGTGATGCCAACAAGCCTCTTTCCATGTCACCCTTGCAGGCCACCAAGTGAGCGGGATAATCAGGACAGGCCGCCTTCTGTGGCCTTCCACAGCCATTGTCCACAGCTGCAAGTTCCACCGGGCCTGGGCCTCCGGCAGAGAGGACAAGCCTCGGGCACGCCGCTGGCACTGACCCCTGGGCAGGGAACTTGGTCCCAGACCAACTTCAGGAGCCGCTAAGGAATCCACGGGAGTTCACGGGTCATTACGTGAGCTCACCACACTCTGCCATGGTAGAATGGCCTGCCAAAATGGATGGGCAAGGAGAAGGAGAAGCGGACGAACAGACAGTGGTCCCAGCACCAGGAACACGGACGCCATGTGCTCTCCTGTCAGCCGTCCTGGGGCAGGAAAGGAGAAGGTGTGCTGTCAGTCATTAACGGACGGCCTCAGGAGAGCTGTGAGTGGTCTGGCAGGTGCAGGCTGTGTACACACATGGTCTTCTGCACCATTGCCAGCAGAGAATTTCCTTGCTGCTTACCCAGTCCTTAAATATGTTAACCCAAGCGGGATCAATTGAGTGGCTTACTGAACAGGTGATCTCTGAGTCACACAGAAGGTTCTAGAAAGCCTCTGTCTTCCCATGTACACATTCCTGACTGGGGGGAGAGGGGCGGGGGGAGATGGCCATGCATCCACCCTCAGTCAGGACAGACCTACATCCTGGCTTTCCTTAACCTTTCTAACACACTTGGTCTTTCCAAGGTGACATATGATTATTTCCTCTCATCTTCACCATCATCAAAAGCGACAGCGATCGCTTAGCTTTTATTTGTTCTTGTCTTTGCCGAGCTTTTCTTTTCTCTTTTGTAGTGGTGACAGAAGCTCTCCTAATAAGAAAATAAGAGATTGGAGACCAGAAATGCAGCTTGGAGCCCCGGTGCTGTGAGACTGGAGGCTTCTGTGTCCCCACGGGATGGGTGGAGCTGTGGCGGCACAGCTGACAGTGCAGGACACCAGGGCAGCTCCCTGGGACCTGAAAGCCACCGCCGAACTCCCTGGGGGGCCACAGGGTGGCTCCCGGCAGCCATCCAATCACCGAGGGAGAGGGGGGAGGGCGGGACTTGTGATGGCTATGTTCACTGAGAAATACCAAGCTGCACGGGGGGAGTCTGTGGGTCTTTGGTGGAGTCCTGGGGACGAGGACAAAACATGGCATACGTGAAGGAGAAATAGATGGCAGACATTCGGAGAGAAAAACAAACCGGAGGAGCCCCCACCCACCCACCTGCCAGTTTTCATTGACATTTATCCCACTGACACTCCCTGCCCGGAAAAAGCCGCTTCATCAGTCCTGTGTGGCCAGTCCCCATTTCATGGCACCGCTGATCTCAGGTAAGCTGTCCTGCAGTGGTTAAAGTGATGCGTCCCATCAGGGCCGTCAGCACTGTCCTACGGCGCGAGCCGAGGTCCAGGGGCCGCTCAGGAGCTGTCTCAGAGGATCTCCTAGGAGATGGCCGGCGTGGAGCCATGCCCTCCCGAGGGGAGGGGCTGGGGCTGCTGCTTTGCCCCAGTGGCAAGGTGTCATGTCGGAGATGGGGTGCCAGAGCGGGCTCTGTGAGGGCTGGGATCCCCCCAAAAAGACTGCCAACATCGCACCACGAGGTTTGACTTGCTGCCACACGCTTTCTGTCGGCACTAATTAAGGTTTATTGTTACAACCAATAGAAACTGACTCAGGCAAAACGCAGCCTCCCGGCAATGGCAACAGAGCGATATCGGATTGCTGACAGAATCGATGAACACTCTGGCAAAGCCGGCGTGTACCATGGACAGTGGCCGGGGTGGCCATGGTGGATAAACCGGGGCCAACAGCAAGCGTCCGGTGCTTCAACCCCCGCAGCCAGAGGCAGCTCCACCCAGACTTCCCCCTGCAACACCCACCCCTGAGCCGGGCCCCTGCTGTCGTGGGTGAGTGACCAGGCCAGGCCCCCCGGACCCCCAAGGCCTCTGTGGCTCTTGACTTCATCTTACACCTGTCAGCCTCCAGAGCTGTGAGAAAAACCTTCCTGTTCTTGTCGAGCACCTGGCTTCAGGCGTTCAGTGCTGGCAGCTCCAGAGGACTGAGCTACACAGCCAGGACACACAGTCCCTAAAACCAGGCTGCTTACATAGCCTGGGGAGGAGGATGTGGCTGAGCACTGTGTGTGCACACGTGCTTTGGGACCTCCGAGGGAGAGGCCTGCTCCGCACTGAACCTTCTCCCCTTTTCTTGTGCCAGATGGAGCACAGAGGCAGACGTGGTGGCAGACCTGTTTTTCTCCCAAACTCTCTTCCGATTGTTCCTTCTCATCATAGTCTTAATTTCCAAGAAACCTCTTTCATTCCTGTTCTTTTTTTTTTTTTTTTTTTTGTCAATGGTGGGGCTTGAATTCTGGCCCTGGGTGCTGTCCCTGAGCTCTTCAGCTCAAGGCAAGTTCTCTACCACTTGAGCCAGAACACCATATCCAGTTTTTGGGAGGTTCATTGGAGATAAGAGTCTCATGAACTTTCCTGTCCAGACTGGCTTTAGACCTCAATCCTCAGATCTCAGCCTCCTGAGTAGCTAGGATCACAGGTATGAGCCACTGGTGCCCGGCCAGGTGTTAGATTTTTAAGTGATATGATTTAATGCGTCATTCAAAATTTTAAGATAGCCCAAAGTACGGAGAGCAAAAGTAGAAAGTCCTTGGCTCTGGTAGTCTTCTTAGCAGCGTAGGTCAAACTCAACTATGCGGACTAAGCAGCAGGGAAGCTGGGCCCATTTGTGTCCACGGCCCTGGAGCGGCTCAACGTTGCCTGTTTTCTATCTGAGATGAGCATGTGTTTGCTTGGAGTACTGCAGCTAAATGAGCGAATGGAAATGTTATCTAATCTAGAAGCCACCTGGTTGTCATCAGGGAAAGGGCTAACTGCTGAGTTCCAGTCTTCCTCTGCTCACAAAAGACCACACACACACACATACACACACACACACACACACACACACAGACAGGAAAGTTGGGGTGTGTCCAAATGAGAAAATCAGCAGCTGCTGCTGCCAGGTGAGATGGCTGGGGCTGGCCAGAGCCCCGGTAGAAGCTGGACATGATGGTCATGGTCCAGAGACATCGGCCATCAAGTGAATCACCTAGAATTCCAAAGATAGCGCTGTGGTTTTCTGCCCAAGTAATTCCTTAATGTTGTGGCTCCCTGTGGTTCCCTTTCCCAGGATGGGATGCACTGCTGTTGTGAGTAAGGAATTCAGGACAGCACTGCTGTTGTGAGTAAGGAATTCAGGACAGCACAGCTGTTGGGAGTAAGGCATCCGCAGGCCTTTCGGCTTTCATTCGCTCTTCTGTGTGACAGTAGACAGCCCTGAGGCCAACGTCAAGGGAAGTGATGGTCGCCGCAGATTTTCCTTTGGCTTCTTAATGATTCAATGGACGCCACTGTGTCTGTCCTGCAGTGGGGACAATTCTACTCATTATGCAAACAAGACTCACCTGAAATAATGTCTACAACCAACCATTTACACATGGCAAATGCTTATGATCGGCTGACGGATAAGCTTCTCAGGAGCGGTGGACTCATGAGGAGGGAATCTGGACACTGCCTGAGAAGGAGGTTTTAAGAGGTATCTTCTAGAATCTTCTCTCAGACAGACAGACAGACAGACAGACACACACACACACACACACACACACACACACACACACATCATTCGTCTGTGGGAGCTTTATCCCTCTGTCTTCTGAGCTTTGCTGAGCATCTCTGCAGTGGACCTGGATTACTGGACTGGGTGATCCTTTGCACGGAACGCAGTATTCCTGTCGCTGCCCCTCTGTCCCCCTCGCAGTCCTGACTGCTGTCCACCTGTGGCACAGCAGGCCGGAGGACCTCCTGTGGAGCCATCCCCAGAGCCAGCCAATGAGGCCCCTCCTCCCACAGGCGTGGGGCTCTGGGTCCATAATTCCTGTCACTGCAGAGGCTTGATCCCACAGGAGGCAAACAGCCGCCACATCCTGAGGTCAGCTCCACTGAAGCCGGGAGCTCCCTTCCCCGCCCTCCCCCAAGCCTGGGGGAGGATTCAAGACAAGCCTGAGAAGAGGGAGGGGAGAGGCGGGAGGAGGGGGTGGGGAGAAAGTTGGAAGAGGTGGCATCGATCCAGATGCACTGTCTTTGTGAGCTGCTTTGCTACATGGCGACTCCGTTACACAATTTCTTAAAGATAACAATTTTTAAAAGAAAATAAATGGCCTCTGCTTACAGCTTGTTGGGATTATGTTTCTATTGTTGACCATTAAAAATACCTCGGTGTTGGGGTTGGGAAGGTGGCTCAGTGGTAGATCGCTTGCCTTGCATGAATGAGGCCCTGGGCTTGATTCCTCAGCACCACATAAGCAGAAAAAGCCAGAAGTGGTGCTGGGACTCAAGGGGTAGAGCGCTCGCCTTGAGCTGAAGAGCTGAGCAACAGCGCCCAGGCCCAGAGTTTAGGCCCATCACCGACCCAAAAAAAAAAAACAACAAAACCTTAGTGTGAGCATTTGTTTTCAAATTCTACTTCACATCTTTATTACTTAGTAATATCCTAACAGAGTGCTGTATTCGGGCAAGCATTCATAATGGGCCATTGTAGTATGGACCACAGAGACGGAGGAGGAGGAGGCTGCTGGCTCACGCTTGTAATCCCAGCTACTCAGGAAGCTCAGATCTGAAGATCAAGGTTTAAAGCCAGCATGGGCAGGAAAGTCTATGAAACTCTTTTCTCCAATTAACCACCAAAAAGCTGGACGTGAAGCTATGGCTCAAGTGGTAGAGCGCTACCCTTGAGCACAAAAGCTAAGGGGCAGTGCCCAGGTCCTGAGCTCAAGTCCCAGAACTGGCACCAAAAGCAAAAACAAAGGAGAAAGAAAGAAAAGAATATTACTGGAAAGAAGAAGTCTCAAAATCATTGAAGAAGGTAGTAAGAGTGTACTGTGTGCTGTGGAATGTTCTAGAAGGGAGCTGTGGGTGGGTGTGGGACATGGTGGACGCTGCGCCTACAGCAGGGGAGAGGGAGCTAGCAGCAGGGAGGACCGGACAGGGTGGAGGGGGCTTCGCTTCCCCACCGTGCCCCAGGGGGAAGAGGAAGCCAGCTGGGGAGGGCCCGCAGCCCTTCACCTGGGAAGTTGCCCATCCCTAGGCATCCGGATCCCCACGCAGCCCTGCTGCCCCCAACTTCTTTTTGGTTCCCGAGGCTGGCCGGCCAAGGATGCAGCAAGGGGCCAGACAGCTTCCAGAACGGGGAGAAACGGACACCAAAGCCGAGAAAGAACAGCAAAACAGATCTGTGTCAGACTTTATTTCCAGTGTCAGGACATTTTGAAAGACTCAGGACCCCAATCTGTACCTCAAAGGTCAAGTATCCAAGTCCTCCAAAGATACGATCAAATCAACCCATAGCACTTGAATTCTTAAATGACAGAAAGAATACCTGAGAAAGAAATTCTTAAGGATGCCCCTGCCTCATAATGCCCCGACTTATCCCGGGCCAGACCCCTCACCCCGACACTGCTACGCCCCAAGACCCACCAAGCTGCGGTGCACAGTGAGCGTGCTTCCAAAACCCAAGGCAAACCGTAGGCCCCGGCTCACAGACGGCCAGAGTGCCCCGTACTTCCGCAAACACATACAAACGACATCCCATTTCCAAAAACATCTTTTTCCAAACACAACTAAATACAGAAAACATCAAGATGGAAAAGATAGTCAGTTTGGACCACACATTGCCGGCTTTCCAGAACAGTCCAGCTTTATCCTCGCATCTATTTATAAGTCAAGAGCCTTACATTCTACTCATAATCTGCTTTTTAGTAAAGATAAATACCAAACACTAGCAAATCATAAATAAATACAGAGACCCAATGAGATTCGGGATGAGGGTCCCCGTAACACACAAGGGAATAAAGAGTTTCCAAAATCACCCAGTGACAGAAAATTTTTGCTTTCATTTCTTACCATTTTAGGAAAAGCTAACAGTTGACCACCAAGTCTCCTTGGGTGCTGCCAGGTAATTTCCAGTCATGGAGTTTTTTTAATGTTTTATTTGTCCAGATGAAACAAACCAGCTCTCCATCGACTGGTACTTCCCAGAATAAAATACACCTTAGCTGTCAGCACCTTGGTTTACCTTGCAAGGGACTTCAGGCAGGACTGTGGAGGCCTTGGAGCTGATGATCCCAGGCCTGTGTCTGTGAGAGGAGTCTCTGAGCCTGGCTGTGTGGCCTCGCTGAGCAGTAAATTCAGCATGTGCAGGGCACTGGTTTCTCACACCAGAGAATGGAGGTGGCTGAATTACGATACTCTGCAGACACAGAATGATAGGGGTTGAGGTACTGCGTGTGCAACTGATATGCAGCATGCTTGGGGCCTGAAGTCCCACCCCCAGCATCTAAACTCACAGAGCAAGAACACACACACACACACACACACACACACACACACACACACAGGTGACAATTGCCTATGGAATGGATTTTGCCACTAGTATTAAAAAACTGGTTGTCAGGTATGGTGGTGCATGCCTATAATCCCAGCACTCGGGAAGTTGTTGCAGAAGAGGAGGATCATGAATTCAAGACCAGTCTGGGTGACATAGTGAAACCATATCAAAAACATAAAAATGTACAAAAGTAACCCTGTCAGATAAATTAGGGGCACACGTTTGCTAAAGACTTGCTGGTTCTGTCTCCCCGCGGTGGGTGCCAGCATGGCCCTCCGTGGCTCCTCGCTGTACCCTGAGGGTGGTTCTCCTCACCCTCTGCTCCAGGCCCAGCCCGAGGCTCTTGTGGCTCCTTTCCTGGGCATTGTACATCCAGTGCAGGGAAATCAAGGGAAGTTAAGAGTTCAGGAGATCGTGACAGATTTCTCCACACCATCCGCGCAGCAGTGTCACGCCCATTCCCCCCAGAGACCTGCAGCACGTATCTGCCCTGCACCTCAGCCGGGTGACACATGGTGGCATGTCCCAGCTGTTGCATCTGGAGATCTACTTCAAGAACCAAACAAACAGCAAGTGAGTGAGGACCGACGCTGGAGGGACCTCAGCCCTCCCTTTCCACCCGTTACCGGAAGGCGGACGCAGCCTTGGTGAGACCCCAGAGAATCCAGAAGATAACTATCAGCTGGGCACCGGTGGCTCAGGCCTGTCATCCCAGCTACTCAGGAAGCTGAGACCTGAGGATCACAGCCAGCCCAGGCAGGAACGTCCAAGAGACTCTTATCTCCAATGAACCACCAGAAAATTGGAAGTGGTGCTGAGGCTCACCATGGTAGAGCGCTCGCCTTGAGCTGAAGAGCTCAGGGACAGCACCCAGGCCCTGAGTTCAAGCCCCATGACCAAAAAAAAAGACCAGGTAATTCCAGGTGTCTCCTCTGCAGCAGGTCTGGAGTGGGGACAAGACAGAAAGAACAAGTCTGCGGGGAACCCCCCCCACCCCGAAACAGCCAGAATGCCAGGCGCCACATGACAGACGCTGAAAGGTAATTCCTAATTAAAGAAGAAAAATGTTATAAGAAAGCGAATGCTTCCCAGGGAGAGACGGCCAGGAAACACAGGCAGCGTCTCATCTATTTTTAACACGGTGCACAGCTGCTGTCACAGTAAGTCAGCCTCGTGAATTATTTAATCCTGGCAGGGCCGGTGTGGAGAGCCATCTGGGAGGCTGGGAGACAGCGGGGCTCCCACGGTCCTGACCCTGCCGGCCCGCGCCCGAGGTGCACTTCCTCCCCCAACGCCCTGCCACGCCGTCCCCCACCCACCCCGCCACACAGGCCGGCCTGCAGCGCACACCTGCCATCTGGTAAGTGTGGAGCTGATGGTGCAAAGCTAAGAACCAGGGATGCCTCACACTCACCCTGACGGCTGAGGGAAAGACGGCACCTCCCTAACCAAGTGGCTGGTGTCTGTGACCAGAGGCCTGACTCAGGATGCACGCATGTGCGCGCGCACACACACACACACACACACACACTCAGTGTGCTCTGTGATAGAGCCCAGGACCTGACTCAGGAGGTGCACACACACACACACACACACACACACACACAGAGTGTGCTGTCTGTGATAAAGCCCAGAACCTGACTCATGAGGATGCACGCATGACTGCACACACGCGCGTGCACACACACACACGTCTGGAGTGTGAGGGAGCACCGGTGAGGATGGCTGGAGCAGTGAAGGGTTAGGCTGCGAGCGGACGCTTGTTTAGATGTCAAGTGGGAGCGTGAGCCCGCCCACCCAGGCCGCTCAGGATAGGACGGGGCGGGAGAGGACGCTGTTCACCAGGCCCGTCTCAGGAGAACCACGGGGGTCCCGTGGCCACATCTGAGGCTCTGACCAGCACCGGCCCGGGGACATCATGCTGGGGTCTAAGCCCCAGGGAGAGCAAGACAGAGGCCGAACAAACACGTCCGGGGGCAGAGTGTCATTCCCGGAGGTGACCGCAGCCTGCCTTCGTGAGACCGCACGTGCACACAGCACTGCCTCAGAAGACACCCCCCTCCCGTGCCACACACAGACGCGAACAGGGAGACAGCCATACAGCCCCTCCCCACCAAGCAACACCACCCCACGAGGGCTGACACACACACAACACACCCAGCGCCACCCCACGATGGCTGACACACACACAACACACCCAACACCACCCCACGATGGCTGACACACACACAACACACCCAACACCACACCAAGATGGCTGACACACAACACACCCAACACCACACCAAGATGGCTGACACACACACAACACACCCAACACCACACCAAGATGGCTGGCACACACACAACACACCCAACACCACACCAAGATGGCTGACACACACACAACACACCCAACACCACACCAAGATGGCTGACACACACACAACACACCCAACACCACACCAAGATGGCTGACACACACACAACACATCCAACACCACACCAAGATGGCTGACACACACACAACACACCCAACACCACACCAAGATGGCTGACACACACACAACACACCCAACACCACACCAAGATGGCTGACACACACACAACACATCCAACACCACACCAAGATGGCTGACACACACAGGCCACACCCAGCGTCACACCAAGATGGCTGGCACACACACAACACACCCAACACCACACCAAGATGGCTGACACACACACAACACACCCAATGCCACACCAAGATGGCTGACACACACAGGCCACACCCAGCGTCACACCAAGATGGCTGGCACACACAGTCCACACCTAACACCACCCCAAGATGGCTGACACACACACACAGGCCACACCCAACTCCACACCAAGATGGCTGACACACACAATCCACACCCAATGCCACACCACAATGGCTGACACACACACAGGCCACACCCAACTCCACAAAGATGGCTGACACACACACACGACACACCCAACTCCACAAAGATGGCTGACACACACACAACACACCCAACTCCACAAAGATGTGACACACACAATCCACACCCAACACCACACCAAGATGGCTGACACACACACAGGCCACACCCAACACCACACCACGATGGCTGACACACACACAACACACCCAATGCCACACCACGATGGCTGACACACACAGGCCACACCCAGCGCCACACCAAGATGGCTGACACATACACACAGGCCACACCCAACACCACACCATGATGGCTGACACAGGCCACACCCAATGCCACACCACGATGGCTGACACACACAGGCCACACCCGTGCCAGGCCCTGTGCAGAGGGCTCTGTGTGGATGGCCTCTCACCACGCCTGCGGAGTGGACGTGTTAGGAGTGGCTGCTCTCCTTGGGCGGGGAAGGCAGGTGCCCTCCTGGCACTGATGGCTTCCGCAGGCGCCCCAGCTGCGGCCTGAGGAATGTGAGCCCCGGCCCGCACTCCGGAGGCAGCAACACCAGTGCCGGGGCCCTGGTATAGCCGTCCTCACAGATCACCGGCGGGACACTGGCGGGCACTGAGGCCGGGCTCTGTACTCAGAGGGAGGGGCACGAGGGCTGGAGCAGAGGCTGGCTGGGGCAGGATGGCGTGTGAAGGCTGCGGCCGGGGCGGGGAGACGGCCCACAGACCACACTGTTCCTCTCCGTCTACCGGGGCCCTGAGCGTGTTCCTTGCAGAGGGAAGAAGACAGGATGTGGGCTGAGGAGCCTGCCCTGGGCATCTGGCAGGTCACACAGCCAACAAAAACCGGCATGTCTGGGGCTGTGTTTGGAAACCCTTCCTTTCATTCACCTATTATTATTATATCAGATTCACCCCTTCCCATCTAAACCGCCTTCCAGAAAGGATAATTCAGTGCTAAACAATCAATACTTTTATTGAGCCTCTACTCATTATTGCTGGGTCCATGTAAAAATTCAGGGTTTGTCAGCGAAGACCACGGAGATAGAGCGCACAAAGCTTACATCCCAGTCTACTGGAGCATAAACAAGAAACAAAATAGCAAAATGGCTAAGTTGTCATACATAAATCTTACAGGCTTTGTTCAAAATTGTTGAGTGCAATTAGAAACATAGAAGGCCATGGACTCGGGGTGGGTGAGCTGAGCAACAAGGAATTCACATGTGACCAAAAGGACTAGGAAAGGAGTGAGCCAGGGGAATGGCAGGATAGGGAATTCCTGGCTGAGGTGCCAGCCAGTGCAAAGGCCCTGTGGTAGATGTTCAAGAAAAAGCATGGTGACTGCTGCGGCTAGAACAGCAAGGCCCTGTGAAGGATGTCGCTGCAGACAGGGCTTTGATGAGGATGGGAAGTGTGGGAAGCTCAGCGTGGAGGCGGGAAATGCCCAGCTCATCTTTCTCTGTGTTACTGTTACACCAAGGTACCTGAGTCAGGGAAATTTACAAAGGAAAGAACTGGGTTCAGGTTCTGGGAATTCCAAGAGCCTGATGCGTGGTGCGGTGTAGCCCAGGGTGGAAGGTCAAAGGTCAGAGTGGAGAGAGTCAGACTCACTTATTTTTTGGGTTCGTCGTGGGGCTTGAACTCTGGGCCTGGGCGCTGTCCCTCAGCTCTTCAGCTCAAGGCGAGAGCTCTACCACTCCAGCCACAGCACCACTTCCTGTTTTCTCGTGATTAACTGGAGATAAGAGTGTCAAGGACTTTCCTGTCCAGGCTGGCTTTGAACCAGGATCCTCAGATCTCAGCCTCCTGAGTAGCTAGGATGACAGGCGTGAGCCACTGGGGCCCAGCTCAGACTGGCTTTTATAGCAACCCACTCTAGCGTTAACTCCTGCTGTGATACCATTAGAGAACAGAGCTCCACCACCTCCCGACCTCTCACACCCCACCTCCCAGCACCCCTGCACTGCCATCTGGGGGGGGGGCACCCTCAGCTCCGGCTGTGAGGGCAGGGCGTGGGGGAAGGGTCGGAACCGCAGCTGGCTGTGTGCTGGGCAAAGCCGGCGGGTGGGGCGGCGGGCGGGGCCACGGGGAAGGTGGGCCAGGAGATCAGATGACCTAGGCCTCCGGTTCAAAGCCAAGGCGCTGGCCGGGGGCTCCAGCTTTCCTCCCCCTCCATCTGGAGAGGCAGGCACTGAGCAGGGGCTCAGAGGGGGTTCAGGAAGTGCGTCTGGAGCAGCCCCCCCAGCCGCTTGCGCCGGGCGGGGGGAGGAAGAGGGAGGGACCTGGGTGTGACTCTGTGGCTTGCATCCTGCTTCTGCTACATTCCCACGGAGTCACCTCAGGTTGTTTGTTCTTCCTCCTGTCCCGTCTTGCTGTTAACTGTAAACCACAGGTGTCGGCATGCACGCATGCACACACGCACGCTCGCACACATGCACACCTATGGAGCCACCGGGAACGTGTCACTGAGGTAGAACGCAGAGAGCCCTGCCAGGGCTGGGCCGGTGGTGTTTGGTCACAAAATGGCCTGTTGCAGATGGCTGGGAGCAAAGCTCCCGGGACCTAGCCAGTGTCACTGCCAGCACGCCCCTCAACTGGGGACCCACACCGCACCCCACAGGAGATTGTGCTGTGCAGCCTTGGGCCAGCCCCCGGGCCTCTCTGGGTTCCACATCCATCCTACCCCAGAGAAGACCGGACTGTGCCGACAGCAGGTTCCTTCCAGTCCTGGATCACAGAAACACGTTCCCCTAAAGAACACAACACTGCTTGTCTGGAGAAATACTATGGCAGGCACGGTGCCCTGCAGGGAGAGGTGGGGGAAAATGGCCTCATCTGTCCCCAAGGCCAAGGGCTGGGGGCCGGGGCTACACTCGCCCCCCCCCCCCCCCCAACGCAGCCGGACAGCCGAGCCCAGGCCCAGACCTCCGGCCAGACAGATGTCATCCATGACGCATCGGGGCGGCCAGCTGCTGGACTGAGCTGGGCAGGGCTGTTCTGAGCTCAGGGGTTCCAGAACCCACTTCTTCCAGCTGAGCCCTCTGAGTATGGTGCTGTGTGTGCGTGGCCACGCACTGGCGTGCACGCGCGCACACGGGAAGAGCCGTGCAGAGCGGACACCGGGCCTCCTCCACAGCTGAGCGCTGTCCCCACAGCGGTTCCTGAGTTCACGCGAGAGCTGGGCCCACGCCACTGTCCCTCTCAGCCCGGAGACGGGAGAGAGAGGGGAGAGCCGTGCTTCGGGGTTCCGGGCGGACAGGCCTCTGCGTCTCACGCAGACACTGCGGCCAGGCACCAGCCCTGGCCAAGGAGCCTCTAGTCTTCACCCAGCCCCGCAAAAGAGGTTCGTGCAGACATCTGGGGGAGAAAATGACAGGTGAGACGCAAAACCACAGCGCTGGGCTGTTTCTTGGCCGCGTCACAAATCAGTGCTGCTGAGCTGCCTCGGGCTGGAGCCAGAGACACAAGGAGACCGAGGTCGGGCCGCCATCCACGCTGTGTCCTGAGTCCTGAGCCCAGACCAGGCCTGCAACCGTGCTGCATCACTGGGTCCCGACCGAGGCCAGGCCCGCGTCCGTGCTGTGTGTTCTGGGATCCTGAGCAGCTGGACACGAGTGCACCACACTGTGCCCTGCTGCGCTTGGCGCTGACCTTACACACCGGAAGTGCCCCACGGAGGAGGTCTGCAGCTAGTCCCTGCTGATCAAAGACAAGTCACCAGCCAGACCAGGTCCCCTGAGATGCAGACTGCTGTCCCGGGCGGGGGGGCGGGGGCGAAGGGGAACAGCCAGAGGAGGGAAGGGGCCTCCTCTGGTTTGCGCAGAGGACAGCAGAGGAAGTCTGGGGGCACAGCAGGCTCCCTCAGGCCGCCGTCTGACAGTCCTCCTCCCGGGCGCCCTCCAGGGCCTGCCAGTAGGCCAGCAGCTCCTGGGGCGTGACGAAGTGGCAGGCCACGATGGTGCGGAAGCGGCAGGCGGAGAAGCGCAGCCCCTCGGGGAAGAAGGTCTGCCGGGAGTGCAGCTCCTGCGGCCGAATCTTCAGCTTGGCCAGGCACAGCCCCACGAAGACGTCCTCCAGCTTGATGAAGGGCACGCTCTCCGAGACGTTGTACACCTGGCTGGCCACGTCGCTGGACAGCACGTAGCCGGTGCCCGAGCAGAAGGGCGGGTATTTGTCCCAGGGGTACTCGTACTTGCTCACAAACCACTTATTGAACCTCTTCCTGATGGGGAACTCGTTCAGCTTCAAGTAGCCAGTGAAGAACCCGGTGGTCCTGTTCTTCTTCAGCAGCAACTCGGTCAGATAGTGGACGTTGACGAACATGTCCGAGTCCGTTTTCATCACAAAGTCGGCCTGCGGGCAGAAGTGGTGGACCCACTCCATGCCCATCAGCGTCTTCAAGGTCAAGTTGAAGTAGACGTCCTTGAAGTCCTTCTGGATGACATCCCCGTACTGCTGGCTCTCCCGGGCCACCGCAGCCATCTGCTCCGGGCTGGCCGTAGCCCCCAGGAGGAAGAAGGCCCTCACCTGCCTCCCCCTCACCGTCATCTCCCTCCCCCACGTCTTCCGGATGGCCATGCGCGCGGCCACCTGCCGGTGTGAGGAGGTGACCAGCAGGACCAGGAACGGGGGATTGCGGCTGCAGTCGATGGCTGGCAGCTGAAGGAACTTCCCGTGTTTCTTCTTGAAGATGAACGGCTCCTCTGGAAATGGAGTCATGCTGAAATACACACAGAGCACGCCCACCACCAAAAGGCACGCGTACACCATCCTCAACTTCAGAAAAGCCATCTGAAAGAAGACATGCAGGCGGTTAGACCAAGAGGGCGGGAGACTGGGGGCAAACTCCAGGGTGGCGGGAGGGCGAAGTCCTGAATCGCCACCCCTCTGCCCACCGGAGGCGAGGAACAAACTGTCACTCGGAACCTCCAAAACAGGTGCCATTCCAATAAAACCAAGCTGGAGGCACGGCTCAGGTGGGAGAGAGCTGCCTTGCAAGAGTAAAGCCTTGAGTTCAGACATCAGTACGGCCAAGAAATGGACAGCTGTACATATATACATACATATACAGATGCTAGAGAGCCGGACGATAGATAATAGAGAGAGAGATGGTTGGTAGATGATAGATAAATAAATGATAGATAGATAGGCAGACAGATAGATCTGGACGGATGATAGCGAGTGCCCGGCTCACTCCTGTAATACTACCTACTCAGGGCTGAGATCTGAGAATCTCCGTTTGAAACCAGCCTGCACAGATGGGAGTCCCAGATTCCTTGTTCATAAGTACCTGGGACCAAATCTTTCAACAGGTCCTCTATCTCTGTCCTTTAATAAAAAGTGGTCAGATAGCCGGCAGGACTAGAGGCCATTCTTGGTAGGATAAAACAGAAGAAGTCTTTGCAGTCTTCCATGATCTAATTAAGCACTGCCAAAAGAAGCAAGTCCAGTTCTCTGATTCACACAGCAGTCTGGAGGTTGCAAAGGCTGATGTGATGTGTCTAGGTGACCTTTCAAATCTCCTCCGCTGTATGTTCTTCTTCTGTCCACCACTTGCTACTATCCCCAGCAAGTAAAGGATGTTAGTGTTCTAGCAATAAGGAAGCCGATTGATTACTCACGTTCAGCTGGAGAGGAGACACGTGGTTTGGCTGCTCAGCCTCGGGCTAGTTCCAGGAGGAAAAGTGCTTGGAAGAGCCGCTGGCATCTGAGAACCCGAGCTGCGTTCTGTTACATTCCGGCCTGGGTCTGTTCATGGAGGAACGGTCGCTCTGTCTCTCAGGCATCACTGGAGGAATGAAAAGGGATTCAAGTCACCCGAGCCTCACTGTGAGCAGCACGACGCTGCCACCTCCCCATGTGTCCCTCAGCAAGCCCTGGAGCCTGACTCCCGGCATTTCCCTCTCAATAGCGCAGGGAGCACGAGGAGACGAGGCCCGGCACCTGACTAGTCTGTCCGCAACAAGTGCGGTGTGCAAACATCTACGAATCTTTGGCAGGTGAAATCGGTCCCTGAGGGCTTCCTAAGGAGGCAAGAGAAACCCTCAGCACACTTCCAGCTCCATTTCTTGCCCTGCTAATTTACCTACATCACAGACCGTGTGGCCAATGCCTCAAGAACTTAACACAGGTTCAGGCAGGCGCCCATGGTCCATGCCTGAAGTTGCAGTGGCCAAATACACCCCCAAAGCTACCGGGGGCTGCAGTCCTGGAGCCCGTGCATGTTTGCACTGGAGCTCATTCATGTTTGCGCTGGAGCTCATTCATGTTTGTGCTGGAGCTCATGCATGTTTGTGCTGGAGCTCATGCATGTTTGTGCTGGAGCTCATGCGTGTTTGCGCTGGAGCTCGTGCATGTTTGCGCTAGAGCTCATGCGTGTTTGCGCTGGAGCTCATGCGTGTTTGCGCTGGAGCTCGTGCGTGTTTGCGCTGGAGCTCGTGCGTGTTTGCGCTGGAGCTCGTGCGTGTTTGCGCTGGAGCTCATGAATGCGCTGGAGCTCATGCGTGTTTGCGCTGGAGCTCATGTGTGTTTGCGCTGGAGCTCGTGCGTGTTTGTGCTAGAGCTCGTGCGTGTTTGCGCTAGATCTCGTGCAAGTTTGTGCTGGAGCTCGTGCGTGTTTGCGCTGGAGATCGTGCGTGTTTGCGCTGGAGCTCGTGTGTGTTTGCGCAAGAGCTGGTGCGTGTTTGTGCTGGAGCTCGTGCATGTTTGTGCTGGAGCTCGTGCGTGTTTGCGCTGGAGCTCATGAATGTTTGCGCTGGAGCTCGTGCATGTTTTTTGCACTAGAGCTTGTGCACGTTTGCGCTGGAGCTCATGCGTGTTTGCGCTAGAGCTCGTGCGAGTTTGTGCTGGAGCTCGTGTGTGTTTGCACTGGAGCTCATGCGTGTTTGCGCTGGAGCTCATGAATGTGCTGGAGCTCATGCATGTTTGCGCTGGAGCTCTGCGTGTTTGTGCTGGAGCTCGTGCGTGTTTGCGCTGCAGCTCATGTGTTTGCGCTGGAGCTCATGAATTTTTGTGCTGGAGCTCATGCGTGTTTGTGCTGGAGCTCGTGCATGTTTGTTTGCGCTGGAGCTCGTGCGTGTTTGCGCTGGAGCTCGTGCGTGTTTGTTTGCGCTGGAGCTCGTGCGTGTTTGCGCTGCAGCTCATGAGTGTTTGTGCTGGAGCTCATGAATGTTTGCGCTGGAGCTCATGCGTGTTTGCGCTGGAGCTCGTGCGTGTTTGCACTGGAGCTCGTGCGTGTTTGCGCTAGAGCTCGTGCGAGTTTGTGCTGGAGCTCGTGCGTGTTTGTGCTGGAGCTCATGTGTGTTTGTGCTGGAGCTCATGAATGTTTGCGCTGGAGCTTGTGCATTTTTTTGCACTGGAGCTCGTGTATGTTTTTTGCACTGGAGCTTGTGCACGTTTGTGCTAGAGCTCATGCGTGTTTGCGCTGGAGTTCGTGCATGTTTGTGCTGGAGCTCATGCACGTTTGTTTGCACTGGAGCTCTTGCATGTTTGCGCCAGTACCTTGCACCAAATGGAGGGGAATTTGACAAAGCACCTAGTAAGGGAGGAGGCAGAGCCCAGGACAGTGTGTTTCTGGAGAGATCACTGTGTACCCCAGGCCCGTGGCCCCAGGCTGGCCAGCAAGCAGGAGCCCTTAGCACAAAGTGACCCCACTCACCCAACATGAACCACCCCCCGGAGCCCCTTTGGCTCCAGAAGTCCCAGCTCTAAACATCCAGTGGCCAGCCAGTCAGAAAGAGGAATCTAGAAGTGGCCTGTGCCTTCCAGGCTCTGCTCTGTGGCCCAGGAGCCACACAGACCTGGATACCAAGGGTCAGAACTGGAGAGACTCGATGATACCCGAAGCGCCTGCGCCCCTCGCACCCCAGCTCCTCCGCGTGGCCCACGCTGCCTCCTCTGGTGACAGACCAGGCGGCATGTTAGGACACCACGCATAGGGTGAATCAACAGGAAACAAGTAAAACACATGAAGCGGGAGCCATCGGGGCTGGGAGAGCTTACCTGAAACGCATCTGAAATCGGCCTGCCATGTAACTCCCTGACAAGTAAGTATAGGCAAAGTCCTAGATGCTTCGCCTGGCCCAGGCGGGAAGACTTAGCCTGAAGACTGACCCAGGGTTACAGACCACAGAGACAGAAGGATCACAAGCCCATGTTCCCAAGGACGAGACTCTGAAGGGGCGTCTGGAAGTTACACTGGAGATGGCTGAGGGAAGGGGAAGATCGTCAGACCTAAATGGAAAGAGATCCGGGGTGAAGTCACACCATGAAGCCAAGAGACCCTCAGGGCCACTGTGGTGACCAGAGGGAGAGGACTGAGGAGCGCCGGAGCCCTGGGCCAGCCACGCGGGGGGGGGGGGGGACACGGGTGGTAGAATGGGTAGAGCGGGGGTGTGGGGACACGGGTGGTAGAATGGGTAGAGGGGGGGACACGGGTGGTAGAATGGGTAGAGCGGGGGTGTGGGGACACGGGTGGTAGAATGGGTAGAGCGGGGGGGGATGGGGACACGGGTGGTAGAATGGGTAGAGTGGGTAGTGGGGGGAGAGGCGTGGGGGGCCGGTGTGCTGCGTGCCGGGCAATCCAGCGTCCATCCCGCTCACCCTCACGATCCCGCTGGCCACGTGAGGACAGGACAGTGGCGGCAGAACACGGCACAGATGACACAGAGCAGAGAAGCCGGAGACCCCCCTCCCCACGGGAAACAGACAGGGAGCAAAATCTGGAAAAAGTGACACGGACAAGATGCACCGCACCTGTGAACAAAGCTTCCTGGCGACCAGCCCCTACCCGCCCCAGGAGCACAGCCTTGGGAGGCCTGGCCTCGACCTTCTCCTGACGAAGACCAAGGCAGCCAAGCCTCAGGGACACTTAGCTCCACTGATTTCTATCTCTTTAAAAGGACCTTCCTCCACGAGACACCCTGAAACATGAACCCAGCCTGGCACACGCAGAGGAAAAGAACCTCCAAGAACAAGCTGAGTCAGGCATCACCTGTGACCTTCCAACCAACCACCCCCGAGGGTGGGGGGGGGGGGAGCAAGATCCCAGGCCAGCCACTGCCGAGTTGGCAGCTCCAAGCTGCTACCCGGTGTCCAGCTAGCTGCCCGCCACCCAGCAGGGGGAACGAGTGTCAGACACATGCAGAGCAGACTGCACAGCTCCGTCAGTGTGGTGGCTAATTTTATGTCAACTTGACTTGGCTATGGGGTGCCCAGATGTTTGGTCGAACATTGTTTCTGGCTGTGTTTGTGAAGCATTTGGGGAGAGAATAGCATTTGACTTGGAGCTCTCCCAAGGAAAGCGGACCTCCTATCAAGCAAGCTCAAGGGCCCAAGTTCTCATGCCAGTAAGAGAAACAAAGATGGTGTCCCAGGGGGAAGAAAGTAGACAGAGAGCTCAGGAAGCAGAAGGAAACGGACCATGCCCTGTACCTTAGTGTGCGCCATGACGGTTCTTCTAAGCTGGCAGGAGACCTGGACAGACCAGCTGAACACTTGCCTACCTTATAACAGAAGCCAGGGTCCCTTTCACAAGAGGGATAAGCTCATGTGTGTTTTAATTAAGAAAGGTGGCACAGAGACCAAGAGATCCATGGAGCCAAACTGACAGCTGCACCCAGGATGCTCCCCGCCAACACGTCCCAGTAATACACAGTGGAGACTGACCTCTCACAGTGTCCCAGGTCCACCAGGCCCAGTCGGGGTAAAGGAAGGGCAAACTACACTCGAAAATCGATACCACACAGACAGTTTAGCAAAAGGTAGAAGATAGCATGACTTTCTGGGAAAGAAACTGTCTAATCTTCAACTAGGTGAAAGATATCAACAAACCAGTCTGGCCAGCCTGCCCCTCATATCAGGGGCCGCCACCAAGGGGCTTACCCTCCCCCACACCAGAGGCTACCACCCACAGGCTTACCCCCCCACACCGGTGGCCATCAGCCAGGGTGGCCATAAAACCCACGCCAGCCCTCCTACAAACCACCGCCCAGAGGAGGGTCTTGCGCCCTGACCTGTCTCAGGCCAAACACACCTTTCTCAGACAGACTACTCAGGAGAGGGTCTTGCCTGTTGCAAACACACCAATCATGAGCCCTGGCCAGGCTGCCATCCTGAGGCCACTGGCCTGAGAAGGGACAGCCTGCTTCAAACATATCAATCTGACAGACCGCCTGAAGGGAAGAGAAAGGGAGACAGGGAGGAGGGAGAAGGAAGAAGGAGGACACGAAGCCAGGACCAGGGAGACGGGGAGGAGGGGGAAGGAAGAAGGAGGACAGGAAGCCAGGGCCACGCTGTGGGACAACTGGTTTTGGGGTCCACTGTTAACTCTCCTAAGCTCCTTTCACTTCCTCTTAACTCTTTCCAACTATGCTCATCCTTCCTTGTTTTATTTCTGTACTACCTGAGAATAAGAACCCAGAACCCACTACACTCTTGTGCATCGTATGTTTTTATTTTTTAACTGTCATTAAAAAATAACAAAAACCAGGAGCCGGGCACACCGGTAACTCACGCCTATAATCCTAGCTATTTAGGAGGCTGAGACCCAAGGATGGAGGTTCAAAGCCAGCCTGGCAGGAAAGCCCATGAGACTCTTATCTCCAATTAACTACCAGAAAACCAGAAGTGGAGCTGAGAGACAGCGCCCAGGCCCAGAGTTCAAGCCCCACCACTGACAAAAAAAAAAAAAACACCATGAAAGGAAAAGCTGTTAAGTGGGAGCTCAGAAGACACCCTCCAGAAAGTGAGGCGTCCACTAGAATACAGCCACCAAGCTACATCCACACACCTGACAGGGGCTGCCGTCCAGCACATGTCAGGAACATCCACAAGTCATCAAAATCTGAATGAACCTGGGGGCGGGGGGGGGGGGGGGGGCGAGGAGGTCCACACTGGGTGAAGCCAGCCAGGCTCAGAGACAAAGGACACATTTTCTTGCATATGTGGGAAACTGACCTAAAATGAAGACACATAAAAAACATCCAGGGCCATATGCACGTATACCGACTAGGGCACAGTACACACAGGGTGGACTCACATGGTGTAACCCCTTTGAACAACTAACAGACAGTCTAAGGAAATGAACACACGGAAGTGGGACACGTCTGAGGCGGCAGGGTGGGGGATGAGGGGAAGGGGCGGGAAAGGGAGCCAGGACTCACGGATGCACGCCATGATAATATTTAATGCACCCATGAGAACACGGAACTAGGAAACTTGAGGGGAAAGGCAGGGACAAGACGGATGGGAGAGAACGATGGGAAACGCGACACGGATAGGCTGTGTCACCCATGGAAACAGACACACTGAGGTGCAAGCGCTTTGTACAATGATTTCAAGACAATAAGCAAAAGAAAGGAGGGAATGAAGAGAAAAGGATCAAAATGCCTAAAATTTAAAGCATGGATTATGCATAGGTATTTCCCTCTCTCTCTCTCTCTCTCTCTCTCTCTCTCTCTCTCTCTCTCTCTCTCACACACACACACACACACACACACACACACACACACACACACACACACACACACATGTCCAAAACTCTAAACACCCAAGAAAGGTCAACGTGACTCATCATCAGATAAAACCGTTATGAGCCACCACTGCCCCCAGGACTAAAACCAAACGGGTGGCAACACTGAGGGGTGCCAAGTTTAACAGTGCTTAGCACCCCTGTAATTCACGCGTCAGAAATGACCAGAATTGATTCTGGGTGTCAGGCCCCAAACAGGAGAAAGAAACCACATAGTAACTCAAAACAAAGTAAATTTTGACACAGAGCATTATTTGCTATGATGCTGGATTGGAGTAGCGAGAGATTAACAGTATGAAGTTAGGAACATTCTAAAGGGGGCTGGGAAGGTGGCTTAGGAGTAGAGTGCTTGTCATGCATGCATGAAACCCTGGGTTCAATTCCTCAGTACCACATAAACATAAAAATCTGGAAGTGGTGCTGTGGCTCAAGTGGTAGAGTGCTAGCCTTGAGCACAGAAAGGCTCAGGGACAGTAGGCCCTGAGTTCAAGCCCCAGGACTGACAAAAAGAAAGAAAGAAAAGAAAAGGTTGTAAGAATAAGCACACAGGACTGAGAGTGAACTCCAAGGGAGAGTTCAGAGGCCCCCAGGGGAAGACGTAGACTTAGCTAGAAGGGTAGAGACACACGCACACACATACACACACACACACACACACACACCAATGACAGAAGTCCCATGTCAGCTACATCAGTGGAGCAAGCTTGAAATGCACCCTTTGGAACGTGCCAGAAATGGGGGGAGGGAGGGGGTCAGGAGCTCTTCTCTGCTAAGAAGTCTCGCAGAGCTGTCCCAGGGGAGGCTGCTTCCTGCTACCCTGCCCTGGGAGCCTGACCTGCCCATGAACCAGAAAGGAAAGAATCTCACATAGGACATCTCCAGCTGCCTGTCGGACAAGCTTTCAGGGTTGGATTACAGAGGGCAAAGATTCAAAGGTCCAGCTCTATATTCATGGTCATTGAAAGAGGTTGAGAGATGATAAACTGATCAACAACATAACCATTGTCAAGAAGTTTCCAGCAACGACAGGATAGATAAAAGCTTCACAGGCATAAACAAAATTACAAATGACTGATAACACTACAAAGTAACCCAACAGGTATCATGCCCAATAAAGAGAGCCGGGCATGACTAGAACACAGGGAGACTGCATGTATACGAAGCAGAACCAGACAAAACTTACCAATGTAAGCAGTTATTTCTGGGGAGATAATCAACTGGGCAGGCGAACAAAAAAGCTGGGTATATTCTATTGTTGGAATGGTGGTGGTCTATCTAGACATATGAATAATTTCCAACCCCTTTAAATCTAAAGAGGAATCTCTAAGCAGGTGACACGTTCTATAGAATTTGCCATATTTATTTTACCAAAAGTCTGACTTTTTTTTTTTTTTTAACTATTGTTGGTGGTTGGTCGTGGGGCCTGGGCACTGTCTCTCAACTCTTCAGCTCAAGGTGAGTGCTCTACCACTTGAGCCACAGCGCCACTTCCGGTTTTCTGGTGGTTTATTGGAGATAAGAGTCTTACAGATGTTCTTGCCCGGGCTGGCTTTGAACCATGATCCTCAGATCTCAGCCTCCTGAGTAGCTGGGATTACAGGCATGAGCCACCAGTGCCCAGCTTTTATTTTATTTTTTTAATTTTATTTGTCAGTCATGGGTCTTGAACTCTGGGCCTGGGCACTGTTGCTCAGCGCCACTTCTGGTTTTCTGGTGGAATGTTACTCATCCATCGGCAAGAATCATACGATGTCATTTGCAGGGAAATGGATGGACCCTGTAAAAATTATGTTAAGTGAAGTGTGTCAGGCTCAGAGAGACAAGCGGCACATGTTTTCTCTCATGTGTAGAAATTTGGTCTGAATTATAAACATATATAAAACATATGAATGTACACACGAACGTACTGACAAAAGCCAGTAGACACAGGGGGAGATTTTAGTGGTGTAATTCCTTCAAGAGACTTACAGTTTAACAAAGTGAGTACCAGGAAGCAGAAACGTGATATGATGATGGGAAATCCCGATGAGGAGAGGCCGACGAGGGAGAGAGACGTGAATAACCACAATGACCGGCGCATGGAAAATGCAACCAGGTAAACTGAGGGGATGAGTGGGGTGGGGAGAGATGGAGGAGAATGATAGAAGGGGTAGCGTGGATCAAGATGTGCTTCACTCACAAACATCTCTTTGTACAAGGACTTACAGATCATTTTTAATTACATTAATAACAGTTTTAAATTATACATCTAGAAAACAAAACCAAGGATGGAGATCATTCTGGAAACCCAGGTCTGCCCAGGTCAATTTCTCGTGAGCTGCACTGGTCTCTATCTGCAGCTTTTGACCGTGCAGAGTGAGGCAGGCTTCGCAGACCGGGCTTGAAGATTGCTATGTGCCAGTGTGTCAGTGCTCTGGGCACCGCAGGCCAGCTCACAGTGTCTGGCCGGCCCGTTCCGGTGGGCTCCCTCCCCTGGGTCTCTGCCCTCAAGCCACACATATTCCCTTCCAGTGTCCTGAGCTGACTCTTGCCCCCATATCCTACCCACTGCTGGGCCGACTGATGCCAGCCTCCCCTCAGATGCCAGGTCTTCAGCAAAGCTCTCCTGACAATGCCCGGCAGCGCCCTTCGGATTGTTCCGTGCAGACTTCTCGTGGGGGTTGTGTCTCATCCCTGCTTGTTCCACCGCCTTCAAAGATGCTTGTGTTGGGCGTGTGAAATAGCTAAAAGCCGAACACTCGGCTCCTCCCTCCTGTCTCCCTCCCTACCCCACCCCTCTCTCTTTCACACACACACATTTGCATCTGTGTTCTTTGATCTGAGCCAATTCCTGTTATGGTCAGTCATGTTTCAACCACTACATTGGGCTCCAGGAAGAACAAGATTTACCAGGAAGCATCTTGTGCCAAAAGGCAAATCTCATCTCCTTGATTAGGCAGAAGCTACAGCCGGCCTGCCAGGCCTCAGGAGAGCGTGGCTGAGCGGCTACCGCAGGCCATGCCTGAGACTTGAAGCTGCTCACACCGTCCTCATCCTCCGCCCCAGTGCTCCCATTTAACCTGTAGCCATTATCTGCACCTCTGAAGACAGCCAGAGATAAACTGAAGCGCTGTCTTCCCATGGCTGCCACAGAACAAATCTCCTTTCTCTGCCTTTCACCATGTCTTTTTATTTGGTATGGGGTGGGGGTTGGAGGAGAGTTGCAAGACCGCACATGGGACCCTGGAGGCTGGTCCTAGGCTCTAAAACCCTGGCCTCTACCTCCCCCACAAGCCCACTCCGCCCTCAAGGGCATCATGGAGTTAGCAGCAGGAAGGAGGGTGCAGTCCCATTTCTAGCCACTGGACTGGAAAATGCTGCTGGCCTGAAGTTCCTATGCGGAATGACAGAATTACTCATGAAGAACACACCTGCAACTCTCTCTCCTGCTAGCTAAGTCCAGCAGCCTAAAGAAAGGCAGGAGGGAGTATGAAGCCAGGGCCTTGCTCATACTAGGCTTAGGGATCGGGTTAGAGTTAGGGATGGTTTGGGTTAGGAATTGGTTTTAGGTTAGGGATTGGGTTTGGGTTAGGAATTGAGTTAGGGATGGGGTTAGGCTTAGGGTCAGGGAGCGGGTTACAGTTAGGGATTGGGTTAGGAATTGGGTTAGGGTAAGGAATTGGTTTTGGGTTAGGGATTGGGTTTGGGTTAGGAATTGTTAGGGACTGGGTGAGGGTGAGGGTCTGGTTTGTGAACAACTAGGATTTCCTTGGGATTCTCTCCTATGCAGCCCAGTGTGGGGCTCTGGGAATGAGTTTCTCTGGACCCACTCTTCTATTCACAGCCTTCTTACCTACCCAGAAGAATAAAGAGATTTGTCTTCCAAGCCAGCTCTCCCCCTCGCTTCTCTCCGCACCAGCCCAATCCTCACGTTAGTCACCTTGATCTAAAAGTAGAAAGGCCTTCCCTGGCACCTTGTCCCCAGCAAGAACGATGAAGTCACTTCTGACACTCGGTTGATTGCTTCAAGCCATGGCTGGCCACAGAATTCACCCATGGTGAATAGCCCTTCCTCTTCTGAAACATCCTGAAAGGTCTCATCTGTCCCCTCACAGACAACCGCAGACTGCTACAACTAGAAAGCCATGGTGCGTGGGTTCCCAGGGGGCAGAGGTATGAATGAGCAGCTTTTTCATTTGTCTGGTATGTTTTGACAAAAGCCGAGCCTAAGGTCTGCAAGCCACAGGCGGGAAGAGGCAGGAGAGACCACTGGGCCAGTCCACAGCCACACGGAGGTGTCCCAGAACCGACAGTAAAAGAAGAGTCTGGGTATGGGGAAAGGGGCAAAGGCAAAAGCACCTCTGTGCTGCCTTCCTGCAGTGCATGTCTACAAAATGACAGGATGTGGCTGACTAGGTGAGGAGACTGTATACAGCAGTGCTGCTGTATACAGCCGGTGCTCATGTAGACGTCACCTGGCCCTTCTTCCTCCCTTGCGCGGATCTGGTAGGATGGCACTCAGCCTCTGGGGAGGGCTGGGTGATGCACACCCTCTTTTCCCCGGTGCCCTGGCAATGACCTTGGGTGGGAGGGGCTTATCTGCAGCGATGACAGGGGTTCCTCTGGCTCCCGTTGTGTGCTAATGATCTTGGGGAAACTGAGATAAATCTACTGGTCAGACATGAACCAGGAATGCACTTTGAACTGTTTTTCTAATAACTGAACTCGCACAAACACAGGTGACTTCTGCCACTTGAGATCCAGACCACTTTGCCTGGTTTGAAGGAGATTCTATGTGTAGACTCTGGACTTACTGAGTTCAATATAAATGTCTCAGGCTCAAGTCAGTCCAGAGGGTGAAAGCCACCCAGGTCCAGGATTTGAATTGCCAAGAGGCTCCATCTCAGACTTGCAAGGCTACAATCTAGTTTCATTTCCAGATAGGAGTAGTCAAGAGTAAAACCCTGCAGAGCCGAAGACCATGATCAAGGAAAAGGAAGCCTGGAGCACACAGAGCCAACCACACCAACCAACCCTGGCCGACAGAGCCACCGGAACATGAGAAGTGAGAGAGAGGACTTCTCCTACCCTCTGTCAGGTGTGGGAGGGTCACGTGACCAGCACTCCTTCCCATTCCACAGAAACACACACTTTTCTTTTTCACCTTCCTCTTTTTCCAATCCATCCTCCACGTCACAGGGTAGCAATTAAATATAGGGTGTTTTTTTTTCAAGTTCTTCATCATGATCCATTATTTACTGCATCATAAAGTCAATCTACTAAGACTAGTGAAGAAGATAAGATTGCCTTGTAGGACAGTAGGGATTAAAGAAAGCAAATGTATTTGAACAAAATTTGTCAAATAGGAGGAACTCACAGATGTTAACAGCTATTAACTTACACTGATACTGTTGCACATTGTGCACCTTGGTTCTAGAATTCAAAGCTTCATTCTCTTCAGAAAAAAAAAAAAAGAAAAAGAAATTCTACCATCATCAAGAAGAAACCCTAGCCACTGAAAAGCTCCTCCGTCATCATCAAGAACGAAAGCGTTGGAGATAGTCAGGACTATCTCCTCTGCATGGGCTTTCTCTTGATTCTGGAATTCTTTCTTTTGATGTGCAGACACTGCTTCGTTTGATAGCATCCCGTTCACCTGTTCTTGCTCTTAGCTGCTCGACTACTGGAATCCTATTCAGAAAATAATTACCCGGGCCTATACCTTTCAGAGATTTCCTTACAATTCCCTGTGGTAGTTTTAAGATATTAGTTATTTCATTAATACATTTGATCCACTGGGAGTTGCTTTTTGCACAGGGAGACACAGGTATCTGGTGTTTTAGTCTTCTGCATGCAGATAGCTGCTCTCCCAGGAACTACTGAAGACAGTAGTTCCTCCAGTGTATTGGTTCCAGATACTTGAAGCTGTACTGTTTTATTTTTTAGTCTTCCAATCTGTTCCACTGGTCTTCATATCTTCCTTTGTCTTAGAACCAAGCTGATTTTGTTACTATGACTCTTTAGTATAATTTGAAGGCCAATATTGTGACACTTGCAGCACTGCTTTTTTGCCCAAAATTTCTTTTGCTATTCGGGACCCTTTAGGCATCCATGTGACTTTTCTATCTCTACAAAAAATGACACTGGGATCTTAAGGGATATTACATTAAACTGCTTTCAATAGCACATCCACATTCACAAAATTACTCCTGCTGATTGCTACTCGTTGGAAAAAGGAATGATATTCAACATGTACAACAAGCTCAAAAAAAATAAAACAGCAAAAGAACAAATAGTTCAATTAATAGACAGCAAATGAGTTAAACAGCCAGTTCTCAGAAGAAAAAATATAAATGGCTAAAAAGGACATGAAGAAATGTCTGACATCCTTAGTCATAAAGGAAATGCAAATCAAAACCACACCAAAATTCCATCTCACCCCAGTAAAAATGGCAATCATCAAGAAAACAATGAATGCTGGTGAGGATGTGGGGTTCTTAGGAACCCTCATACACTGTTGTTGGGAATGTAAGCAACCACTATGGAAATCAGTATGGAAGCTTCTCAAAAACAAATAAAAATAGACCTCCCTTATGACCAACTCCCCACCCCTTTGTTGGGCACATAGCCACAGGAGAGTAAACATACAAGAAACGCAACTGCAGGCCCAGGTTGACTGTAGTATTGTCTACCACAGACAAATGTAGATTCAGTCAATAACCAATGAATGGAGTAAAAACATTGGATATACAATAGAATATCAGAGATGAGTTTGAGCACAACAAGCCAAAGTCAAAAAGCCAAATTCTGTCCATTCTTACTCATTAATATAGACCGAAAAAGATGATGCTGATGCCTTTTAAAAAAAAAAAAAAAGCATTTTGAACAAACCAGAACAAAGAATAATGTAGGTAGCCAATCTTCAGTTTACAGTCACATAAAGATTTTGACATTATCAAGAAAAGAAAATCACCATGGCCTACAATGGATGGAGCCAGCCCTCCATCCCCTCCCCTCCCCTCCCCAAGATGAACCCGGACAGCCAATCCCCTGATCCCACAGCCACAGCATTCCGTCTGAGGAGAGAAAGGCACGACAGTCATTTCTCAATAACAAGTCTTTGGGGTCAGGAAAAAAAAAAATGAACCAAGAAGCAATAGGATAATGTATCTACCTTGCCATATAGCTCCAAGGGGCTGAAAACCCTGAGGCTGGCAGAGCGGGCAGGAAGTAGTAAGAAATGCACAAATATTTGTTGAGTAAGTTATTGAAATGAATAATCTGGACAGTTTGTAGGCACGAAACAAAGGACGTGCTCTTCCCCACATCCTAGCTCCACCCCTGCCTGCCCCTCCCTTCCCTCTGCAGGGGTGTGGTGATCCTGCCTTCCTCCCTGCCACTGTGGGTGTTTGCAAGCCATTCTAGCAGAAAATAGGTATTCCCCTCACAACTTTTTGTTCACCCTCCTGAAGAGCCCGCTGAAGAACAGCAGTCCCCTGAAAATTGCCTCATTCCCTCGATGAGTCCCGGAGCCGCTCAGATCCTGTCTCTGCCCCACCGTGGATCTGAGAAAATGACTTTGTCAAACATCAGCGTAGCCTGCTTGAGTGAAGAAAGAATGAACTCATCGGCAGACCTGCTCTATCACCTTCTCCCAAAGCCCTCCCACCCGCCCTTCTCCGCCATGCCCGACAGCCCCGGATCCATCAGAACTGTCCAACACCACCAGTCCAGCTGCGTCACCCACGTCACCCTGGCGCTGACACCTGTCCTCCTCCACTGTGCCACCACATGGTGTTTCAGCCCTTGCTGAAGGCCCGCGGGGGACCTCCTCATCACCCCCTCAGTCCAGTGCAAACTCTCCCCTGCTTTTCTAATGAGCAGACCGCACCAACATCCCCTTGGTGGTACCAGCACAGTTCCTTATTACACCATGCTCTAGTTCTCTTCTTCTATATTGCAAATGGCATGGGCACAGGAAATATTTTATCACGTATATATATATATACATAAATCTCAACACCCCAGTACATTTCACATAATAAATGCTCAATAAATGTTTACTGAGTGACTTCATGAATATTGACTGCTAGGGGTGAAGATACATTCCTCTAAAAGTCAGACAACCTGAGTTTATCTGGACATAGGATCTTTGCTGAAGTAGTTCTCACTGGAGTAGAGTGGGCATCTACTCTAACATGTCCAGTGTCCTTTTAATTCGAAAGTACTTGGGCACTGACATCCACAGAACGTGACAGGGCAGACCACAAGAGACAGTGGCTTGGGCTGGGAAGGTGGCTCAGTGGTAGAGCGCTTGCCTTGCATGCCTGAGGCCCTGGGTTCCATTCCTCAGCACCACATAAGCAAAAAGAAAAAAGCCGGAAGTGGCGCTGTGGCTCAAGTGGTAGAGCGCCAGCCTTGAGCTGAAGAGCTGAGGGACAGCGCCCAGGCCCAGAGTTCAGGCCCCATGACTGGACCCAAAAAGAGAGAGAGAGAGAGAGGGTAGCTCTCCTATAACCTAAGGAACGCCAGACACCAGCAGCAGCAGCAGGAAGAGAAGCCACCGGCTGGGCTCTTCTGGTGCCACCGTGTGTCTGGGCACCCACAGGCCCCTCTGTGGACATCCTCAGATCCAAACAGAACAGCCACCTAGGGTGGAACATCATATCCCCTTGTATGGAACCACGCTGCCTCCAAGAAGATTTTGAAAGAAAGATATGAATGAGTGAGATGCTGCTCACGTAGTTTCCCCACCAGATCTTCACTGGTGCCTGGGCACATCCTCCACACTGCCACTGTCACCAAAGAGAAGGTGGGTGGTCGAGTCAGCCCTGAAGACAGTGTGGGACCTTGTCCCTCCCCATCCTTCAGTTTTCTGCCTCGTCTTACCTCTGGGGCCCGCCTTCTGTCTTCTGCTCAGGTCTAAGCAAAGATACCTTGGCAGGAAAATTACACCAACTATCTTCCCTGACGCCAGATGAGCTTTTCCAACTCGGTGACCAGGAAATGAAGGGAAATTCAACCGCCGTCACTGACCAAGAGCAAGCATTTCCTTGTCTGTCATTGAAATCATAAGCCCAGCACAGATGCCAGGATGCGCTGGGGGAAACTAGGAGGGGAAGAGGAAGAGGAAGGAGAGACAGAGGGTGAGGGTGCTTTCGCTCAGGTACAGACTGTGAGGGGCAGCGCGTGAGGCCCTGGGAAGCGGAGCCTGGCTAGGATGTCAACCATGGTATTGGCAGAGCTCAGACTCAGCCGTGCACACAAGGTCCCCTCCCGCATCTGGGTTTTCCGTGGAACTTCTTTCCAGCTTTGCTTACCTTCACTCCGCTCCAAGTCTGGCTACAAAGACATGGCTCTCACCGAAGATAACTTTGGCAGGAAAACCAGAGATTTTAATGTGAAATGATTCTCAGCTAACACATGACACTTCTGAAAGGCTTGTTAAAGCTGTTAAACATTGATAGACTTGCTAGAGAGTGTCTCTTAATTTTTCACAGGTTATCAAGCTTTGCGAGAAGCTTGTTTCCAAACAGGCTGGGAGTGTTTCACCATAAAAACCCAAACTAGCAATTGGCACTAAGAACTTTATTGAAAATGTATATTCCATTTGAATTAGACAAATCAATGGGGGGTACGAAATTTAAGTCTATACTGTAATAAATGACTTCTTGGCACTATTTTAACATTCTAGTTATTTTCTTTTTCTTTTTTTTTTTTTTGTCTTTTCTTTTTTGGTACTGGGGATCGAACCCAGGACGTTGCACTTGCTAGGCAAGCGCTTTGCCACTGAGCTACATCCCAGCCCTTATTTTCATTTTAAACCAATATTGCTATTACATGAATAGATACAAGAAAAATAGGCTATCACCGTAGTCCCAAAGCAACGCAGGTAGAAATTAACACCAGGTGTCATAAAGATAGAATCCCAACCACTTAGAAAGATAATTGACTATGGGTTCAAAGGAAAAAGGGAATGCACAATAACAGATTATTTATGAGATATAACAATAATAATAACTATAGTCTCACAATCAAATTGTCCAGAGCATTGCTTGGAATCTAAACTGGATAGAACCTTACCTGTGCCAGGCCGTGAACCTGTGTGAACACCTAACCATGCAAGTCACTTTTCTCCATAAAAGAGAGGTGAAAAACCTAAATGAGAATATAATACTTGAATGATCTTGTACAGGTCAAGTGAGCACCTCCTAGTACCTGCTATGTGAGCACTTCCTGCTACCTGTTGTAGTGTGGGTGTTGGTTTGAGTGGCCTCCCCACTAAAGGCTGAGCCCAGAAGGCAGCAGCCTCAGAAGTACAGACCTTCCGGAGGTGAAGTCTAGGAAGGGGCCTTCGCCAGCTGGGGTGCCCTGGAAAGAGCTGTGGGATGCTGCCCTCCCTGTCCCTACTCCAGCTCAAAATGTCTACCTGCCTGTATGTGTCCTCCGCCCAAGACAGGCCGCCTCACAGGAGACCAAACATGGTCAGGAAACTCCCTGAGCTTGGGCTTGAACCTCCAAAGAACAGCTACATGAAAGCTTTCTCTTTATAACATAGTCACCTCTGGTGTTTTGTTGTGGTAAACTGAAGCTAATATAATCCAATGCCTAGGAAGTAGGAAGTACTCAGGTGATAACGTAGACAGACCTAAAGAACTCTGCGAGTGTACTCGATGCGTATAGCCCTGAGATTCCTGACACCTGCTCGGGATATGATCTTTTCCCCTGGTTCCATTCGGTCCACTGCACAGGTGACCGACAACTCTTAGGAATGCTGTGGGGTCAAATTCTCCATCTCTGACGCAGCACTGAGGAGCCTGTAGCAGCCCAAAGGGAGACAGCTGAGGGGCAGCAAGGCCCAAAGGCCTATGGGAGACATGTCCTTCATCCATAAACCCACTGGGATGTAGCCAGTGTCCCGTTCGAGTCAGCCTACATCAAGAGGGACCGTGACATGACAGCAGCCAGGAACCAATCAGCGGAGCACAAAGAATGGAACTTAAAAATAAGGACAAGAAAGGGGGGTGAGAGGCTCAATCAGATGCATAAGAGAAAACCCAGACGAAAGTCCCGGTGGAGTGGACAGACTGACGCCTTGTGAGTATCAGCCCTGCCCGCAGCCCATGCATGGTGCTAAGGATCTCCTTACACCCTGATGTCCGGCTAAGATATCGAGCCAAGTGAGAGCCCTGCAGAGCCTGCACCCAAACCGTCCCAACCACTCCCTCCCTGGCCTCCCGGAGGCCCAGGATCAGAGGCACTCAAGAAGAAAGAGGATGTCCAGCATCATCAGGGCCAATCCTGCAGAAGACTTGTGAGCCAGAAGCTTTGACCTCCAACACACAGGGTGAAGTCACCATGGCTAAATCAGAGCCAAGAAAAAGATGGTGTTGATGGTGTCCATAAAATTTCCACCCCCCTCACCCCACCTCCACGGAGCCACCTGTCCAGTGAGCACAAGGCTGGGGATGTGAACGGTGGGAAAGAATGAACGCAGAGGTCTGGAAGAGTAATGATGGTTGCTGGGAAATGTTGAAGGGAGGGGAGAGCAGAAGGAAGCAGACGGCCCTCAACAGCTACCCAGGAGCCAAGCTCACAGCGGTGAGAGCCTCAGATGTGTGAAAGGTTCAGGGTTTATCAGCAACAGAAAAAAGCCGACAGGGAAACGGGCCAAGGACAGGGACAGACATCTCTCCTGAGAAGACCGATAGATGGCCAAGAGACAAGTGAACATACTGGATGTGGACAATCATTGGGGAATGATGGTCCCATGATACATCTAAACAGAAAACGGCAAATGCTAGTGATAAGGCACACAAGTTGGAGCCCTGGGCATCGCTGGTCAAGTAAACAACAGTACAGACACTGTGGGAAATAGCATAGCAATCCCTCCAAAAAGAATAAAATGACCAGATGATCCAGCAATTCCAACCTCCCACAGTTGGACTCGGCAGCTCTGCACGTTTGTGCTCACAGCAACGATGTCTGCCAAAGGGAGGGAACAACAAAGCACCCCTGAGGAAAGCATGGATAACCATGGACGTACACCCACACCACGGAGTGTCACTCACCCTTCACAAGGACGATAATTCAGAGACATGAATTTAAATGTTGGCTGCTGGGGTCTGGGGAAGCCGGGTGGATGGAAATGACTGGGAACAGGTCTGGTTTCCTTTTGGAGTGATGAACATGTTCTGGAGACAAATAGGGTGTTATTTGCCCAATACTGTGTGTTACAAAATGCCGTAGGATTGTGGTCAAAATTGCAAGTTTAACTTAGGTAAATTTCACCACACTGTCCAGGGAGAGAAAAGGGACTAGGGGTTTGTTGACGACTTTACAGATGAAATTTGATGTTGATAAATTACATCCCCAGCAAAACTACTCATTAAGAAAAGGAAAGAGCCAAGTGCCAGTGGCTCATGCCTGTGATCCTGGCCACAGAGGAGGGTTTGACCTGGAGGATTTGAAGGTGCAAAGCCAGCCTGGGTAGAAAAATCCATGTGACTCTTATCTCCAGAATAACCAGCAAAAAGCTTAACTGGAGGCATAGCTCAAGTAGTAGAATGCCAACTACGAGCGAGCAAGCTAACCAAATAAGAAGCCCTGAGTTTCAATCCCCATGCCACCAAAACAAACAAAAAACAGACAAACAAAACAGTAGGAAAGAAGAGCTAACAGCCAAAATTCGGGCTAGAGTCCTTTCTACCAATAAAGGACCCAAACTGACCTTCCCATCTAGAGTGCCCCTGTGCATTAGAGAGAGGAGGTGGGAGAGGGGGAGGCAAAGTTGTAAACTGGGAAACTGATGGCTTCACAGGTTTAGTGCTGGGTTCTTGAACCCATTCTACTTACAGCTAGTGAGTAGAATGAGGCTCAAAATGGGAACTCAAAGGTCAGATGCCAAACTTATCTGAAACTAAAGCAGCCTGTGAAGACCACATCCCACAGACGGATGAGGAAATCAGATACACACTGACTGAATGGGTTTGATGGGGTTGCTGCTGGGTCAAGACCAGGAACAAAGTGAGTCAGAGGCCCAGGATCTCCAGAGCTACACCACACGGAAACCACCTTTGCCACTTCTTTTGCTGGGCCATTTTAACTTTCCACAGAAGGTTTGACCAGAGCTTCTCCTTTGTCTGATGGAACAGCTCACGCCTTTTAGAACACTACACTTGAACAAAGAGCTTCTAGAGACATGTGTGAATACTGTGTCTTAGAAACCACCCAAAACCAGGAATCTAAAAAGTGCTCGTGTCAGGTTAGGCCTCAGTGAGACAGTGTAGGTGTAGGATGTGAAGTGAGAGACATAGCAATGGAGGGACAAATACAGCAGTGGTGTCACTGTCACTATGTGAGCAAATGAACTATGTACAACTTGAGGGTGGAGACAGGAGGGGAAAACTGGGAGAGAGTGAGGAAAGCGTGGGATTGTCCAAAAAGAAATGCACTCTTTATGTGACTTATGAAACAGGAACCCCACGGTACATCGCCTTTATAATAACAACAAAAGATATTTTTAAAAACAACAATAAAATAAAACATATGAGACATACATAGTTCTTTGAATAAACACCCGAGAAAATTCCAGATTTGAAGTGTGGTTTTGTGATCTGTCACTCCAATGGCTTCTTCTAGGGAGTTCACTGGTAAACTGAGTCTTAAAGCAGAAAGGCCAAACAAGATCCCAAGACAGTGAAAACCAGAAAATAACGACTGGAGAGCATCTTGGAACCCTTAATTTTATTTATACTAAACTGGTCAGCTAGGAACTAGAGATGAGGTAATTTGGCCACTTCGTCCTTGAGAAAGTGAAGCAAGGGAACAACACAAAGTCCAACTTCACTCATGATTACTGTCCTCTCTCAGAGTGAACAGGGAGCAGCGGTCAGTAAGAGCTATGTTGGGGAGCCAAGCACTCCCTCCCATCCACGCCTCCACCTTAGCAATGTCAGCGCCATCGCATTTGCTGGTTCCTACTTCCCGTTCCATTCCAATTCCTCAATCCCTTAATTCACGTCCATTCTTCCCCAAAGCTACGTGGACATCATGCCAGACTTCCTATAAAACTGGGATGCCGAAAAGCCACTTGGACTTCCTGTGCCCCGCCTGGCTCACGGGTGTGATCACTGTTGTTTAGATGAACTTTTTGGCCATGAGTTTCTCTGCTTGGCTCACAATGAACCAAAACACGTACAAGCACTCAAAGAGGGGTGAGCCTCAGCAGAAATTTTCATGTGCATTTTCACACATATGTGGAAGCTAGATCTGGAAGACGCACATACAAATGCATGTAGACGCACACAGACGCGCGCATGCACGCGCACACACACACACACACACACACACATGCACCCACCTATGTAAATTGCTGTGCTGGACCTGGGGCCTGAACCCGGGGTCTCATACTCTCACTTGGCTTTTTTGCTCAAGGCTAATATTTTCCCACTGGAGGCACACCTCCACTGCCAGTTTTTTGCTGGTTAATTGGAAATAAGAGCCTCATGGACTTTTCTGCCTGGACTGGCCTAAAACCGTGATCCTCAAATCTTAGCCTCCTGAGTAGCTAAGATGACAGGTACAAGGCACCGGCGCCCAGCTTGTGACATCCTTTAAATGGGAAGCTGGTGGCACATGTCAGCATCTAGCATGGCTGGAGGGGCTTCTCTGTTATTTGTTGGCTGCTCCCAACATACTTGCAAAGCAATTATTTTAATGTCTCAAAACCACAGCCTGAACTTTGAGCAATATGAAATCTGAGTACCTTGAAAACAACTTTTCACACAATTACAGGAAAAACAGACCACATCTGCCAATCATTACAACGACAACACACAGTGCCCACAAAAATCTCACTCTTCTTCATCCCTCAGGTATCAGAACAGCTGATTAACCAAAAGAAACAAATCAGATTCACAGGAGAGGTGCAACCAGGACAATCTGTTAACCTAAGACATGAGGAAATTAAGTAATTGTCCAAAGATCACAAAACAAGAATCTGACAGAACTGAGTTCATGACCTCTACAGGAACGTTCAGGATACAAGTGAAAGAATAATCAGCCACTTTGCGAGCTCATTTTAGTGGTCACACATCTGCTAGCCCTTCAGCTCCTGTTGAGGATGTAGAATGACAGTCAAAATTAGACATAAAATTTTTAGATGTGTTTGTGAAATAGTCTCGTTACATGGTACTCATCTCCTAATACAGGTTGTCAGCTGGCAGTTAAGTTCATTTATCATCAAAATACCTATTAGTGGCCAGGCTCCAGTGTGGCTCACACCTGTAATCCTAGTTTTGCAGGAGGCTGAGATCTGAGGATTCCAGTTCAAGGAAAGCCAGCCCAGGAGAAAAGTCTGTGAGCCTCTTATCTCCAATTAACCACCGAAAAGCTGGAAGTGGAGCCATGACTCAAGGGGTAGAGTGCTTTAGCCTTGAGCACAAAAGCTCAAGGACAGTACCTGGGCCCTGAGTTCCAAGCCCCAGGACCAGCAAAAAGAAAAAAGTCTCTGTCACTAAATCTTCAGACTCCTTTCCCACTGAATGCCATTTCCAATAACCATGCAACCCTGGAAAGAGGAGGGACATTCCATTCAGCAGCCAATGGATGCAGACGGCAGGGAGGTGCGTGCATTGGAGGCACCCCCCCCCCCGCCCCCAGCGGGTCTGAGGTCTGGGCTTCACCAGCACTGGGTTATGAGAGTATGCCCGCTGTCACCAGTGTCCTCACAGAGCATGAGGGAAAGTGCCGGAACAAGGGTGCCCCTTCTTTAATGTGGGGGTGGCCATATCTGCTGTTGCCATGGGGGTGAGGGGGAGGTGAGTCTTCCCAATGAAATTATGATGAGCCCAGGTGAGGAATACGTGAAGATTCCCAAGTCAGCGGCTGTGGGAACGCAGCCATCGGGTGCTGGCTGCAGTGCGGTAGCACAGCGGACAGGACTAGAGGAGATGAGGGACTCAGGAAGCAGGCTGGCCACGTTACCTCCTGAGCCCGGAGGGAAGTAAAGATCCTGCGGTCTACTACAATCTCTGTCTTCCATCATCCCCACCCCGTCATTGGGCCTCAGCAAGCACAGGTGCTCACAATAAAGGGCAAAGAAAGGAGTCAAAAATCTACGGTGCTGTGGCTTAAAGTGGCAGAGCACTAGTATTGAGCAAAAGAGCTGAGGGGCAGCGCCCAGGCCCTGAGTCCAAGCCCACGACCAGCAACAACACCAACCAACCTACAGGAGGCCAGCACCAAGACAGATGGGACCCCCACCCACCCCAGGTCCAGGCAAAGAGGAACCGATACAGGACGACCAGGAGGGGACTGGACAGAAGAAATGTAGAGCAGGAGAAGGTCAGCAGCAGAACCGCTGTGTCCTCTGGAGGATGTCCACTAGGTTCATCCAATCTAGAGTGGGACCAGAGTAGGGAAGCGGAGTCTACCAGACTCAAAGAAAGACTCCATCCTCATCAGCATCCCCCTCACTGGGAGAAAGGATGGCAGGGCCAATCAGCTTTTCAAACCATTGGAACTGGGATTGAGGATCTAGTCCCGGCAGAAAGAGGAGTTCAGTGGAAGGGACAAGTACAACTCCGGGACCAGGCGCATGCGCAGAAGCTCTTCCAGGCTCCTCAGTGCTGGCTTGAACCAGCAGCCATCCAGTACCTGTGTTAAAGGGCTGGGTTAGGACAGCCAGGCCCTGGAGTGCCCCCACCCCTCCACTTCCCAAACAAAGGAAGAGAACCCTCACATTACAAGAACACCTGCCATGGTGGGTGTGCGGAACCTCATGACATCTGATCTCAAAAGAGCTCCTAGTTTTTTCGAAGAGCCCACCTAGAAATCCCACACACACAAAAAAAGACCTCTGTGCCTGGAAAACACTTGTTAAGATAGAATGGCCCAAGGCAGGCTTTTGAGGTGTCGACACAGAAAGCATTTGCTTGCAGCCAGAGGCTGATGCCAACAGGCCTACACTGCCCCTCCCTAGACATCACTCGGTAATTGTTTCTTAATCTGCCTTAGTGAAAAAAGATTACCCAGGATAGACTGACTGGAGAAGGGGGAAGATGAAAGGTGACAGAAAGCAGGCCGTGCAGGTTTGTGTGTGTGTGTGTGTGTGTGTGTGTGTGTGTGTGTGTGTGTGTGTCAAACTCAGGACCTCATGCATGCCAGCAAGCACTCCACCACAGAGCAATATCCCCAACTCTAATTAAAATGTCTTATAACTAATCCTTTCCCAAACTCGTACAACACTGGCACCAGGCACTGGGCACAACTCTACCCCTGCTTCCTCATTAAAATCTATTCCTGAAGGGGGTGAGCTGCTCGAGAAGCATAAACTGATGTGTTGCACTGAAACCCCTTTGTACAACTACTTAAAGATAATTAAAGAGGAGAAAGGGGGAAAAATATCTATTCCTCCTTCCCTTGGGCCAGGCATGGGAATAGTAAATGAAAGAGACAGCAATCCTAAAATTCACTGACATTTCCAAGAGCTTGCCACATAACGTGATTTTCTTTCATTTTTGTAACACTACTATAAAGGAATAGAGAGAAATAACTTTATATTCTATAACTGCGGGTTCCCTTTTGTTATTTGGGCATTGGATTCCCCAAAATCAAAACCCTAAACAAAATAAACCAGAAAGAGAGAGAGAGAGAGTAAGGAAGGGAGGGAAGGAGGGAGAAAAAGAAAGATGGAAAGAAGGAAGGAAGGAAGGAAGGAGGGAGGGAGGAAGGGAGGAAGGGAGGGAGGGAGGGAGGGAGGAAGGGAGGGAGGGGAGGAGGGAAGGAAAAGTTATTCAAATGCAAATGTTTTCTGTACACTTTACCATGCCTATTATACCAGTGGCCGCGCCTGCACACCCATGCACACGCACGCACGCGCGTGCAAACGGGCACAGACACTGCAGAATATATGTGTATCTAGAGAGAGTTGCTTACTAAGTCTGCACCAGCCTCCCCTTTATTTCCTCCCCGACACGACCTGCACAATGGTTGCCCCTCACACACACACACTCACGCACAGTCCCGGCTCCTCTGAGACCTGCGGCCCCTGCCATCACCCTGGCCGCCCCGCTCTCCGCTCTCCCCGGTGACAAGATGGCTTTCCCCTCCCGCCCGCCCGTCGTCGGCCCGCGTGCCCGCGCTGCAGGAGCGGGAGCGGCCCGGCGGGCCCCGGACGACGCCCCGGGGTGTCCGCACGCGCGCGGGCCGCGCAGGTGCCGCAGCGCAGCGCCCCCCACCCCCCGCATCCCGGCCTCGGCCCCCCTCCGAACCCCCCGCCCGCCGCCGCCCTGCCCCGGGACAGCTCCCTCGGCACCACCGCCGGTGCCGTCCGCGCATCTCACCTGCCGCGGGTCCCCTGGCTGGGGCGGAGGGCGCCGCGGGGCGCGCGGGGGGGGGGGGGGGAGGGCGCGCGGGGCGCGCGGAGCCCCGCGCCCGCCCGGGGCCCTTCCCGTGCGCGGGGACGGCGCGGCCCGGGCTAGACCCCCGCCGACCTCACGGCCAGGCCAGCACCGCCCCCCGGAGGCGCTGTCCGCGCCCAGGATGGCTCGGCCCGGCCCGGCCCCGCGCACGGAGGCGGTGGGCGGAGCGCGCGATGCGCACGGGAAATCTGATCGGGGAGCGCGCGCGGGCGGGGGCGCGTGTCACGGGGTCGGATCCCGCCGCGATCCCCGCTGCGGGCAGGACCCCCCACCTCTCCATCCCAGTCCCCCGGCCTGGAGCCGGCTGGAGACAGGCCCCGCCCGCGCTGCCCGCAGATGCTCCGCCTCCAGAGCCGGTGGGCAGAGCGCGGGTCCAGCACCAGCGCTTGACGCGGCCGCGGCGGAGGCTGCTCAGATCCCCTAGGCCCCGAGCCTTCAGGTTTCAGACCCACACACACACCCAGGGGACAAGGACCCCCCCCCCAAGCCCTCACTCTCTTCTTCTTTTAAGATGCTGTTTGCCCACAAAAGGTTCGCTTGGGAGTCAAGGTCAGGTGGCTGCCTGAATCCTTCAGCCCCAGAACGAAGTTCAGGACCCTGCCGGAGGCCGTGTGGCCAGCAAAGGTTAAAATCATCGGTAAAGGATGCCGAGGTAGGCCAGACAGATTGGGCCCCCTCCTTCCTCTGGCGGGAAAAGTCTCTGTATTTATGTACAAAAATGCACCTCGTTCTGTGACTCTGTGTGTGTGCGTGTGTGTGTGTGTGTGTGTGTGTGAACTTGGCCCGTGCTGTCCTTGAGTTTTTGTCTTTTTTTGTTTTTGTTTTTGCCCAAGACAGCCCCTCCAGCACTTGATCCACAGCTCCACTGTCAGCTTTTTTGCTGATTAATTGGAGACAGGCATCTCACCGACTTTTCTGCCTGGGCTGGCTTTGAACCTTGGTCCTCAGATGTCAAGTCTCCTGAGTAGCTAGGACCACAGGCGTGCACCAGGTCTGCTTCTCGTTTCTTAAGGACTGAGACCTTAGTGTCTACCACAGTGCTGGCCACTCAGGAGGCCTGGGAGGCGAGCTCCGCCCTGGGAGCCGGGCCATGTCCTGGTCTCAGACCCCAGGGCTCAGGCCACCACCCTTCTCCCATCCAGGAATCTGACTTGTCTCACCTTCACCTTCAAGGCTGGGGAGCAATGTCGGCAGAACACATGGGGGGGATGGCCACACACACGGTGAGGGAGCTGAGAGTCCCATGCCAGGAAGATGCGGGGTGCTTTCAGGAAGGGGAGGCAGCGGCGGTGGGCTGGTGTCTGGGAGGGTGGAATAACGGTGTGCACATCACCAGCCCCATTATTAAACTCCCACGCCGCACAGAGCCAGGCTGGGAGGGGAAGCTTCGGTTTCCTGGGGTAACGTGGGTCTGGCACGTTCCTGCGGCTCTCAGCCAGGCAGGAGCCAGCCTGAAGGGTGCCAAGGGCAGGCCTGCCCACCAGGAGGAGGGTCAGGCTGCGGTCTCCACAGCCCCACCCACCCCCCCTCCAGGCCACAGGCACCCTGGCCCACCTGACTCAGGCCTCTGAGTGGCACAGTCACCTTGGCTCTGAGTCACCCAATCCCACAAGGCTGGGAGCCTGTGACAGGTGGCAGAGGTCCCAGTGAAGAGAGGGAGGGGGAGGGGGAGGGGGATGGGACACAGTGTCTACTCTGAAGGGCGGGTAGAGGGGCATGGGGGGCCGGGAGAATGGCCCAGCTTGAGACACTGGTGCTGAGCTGCGAACAGAGCTGTGGAATGAGCAGGAGATGAACAGCCAGGTGGCTGCCTGGCGAGAACTCGGTGGTACTGCGTGGGAAATGGGACCTTAGGAGAGCACAGGCCCACAGGTCCACGTGTTGGAGTAGCCGAGCCCCGTCTCAGCATCTGACTGGGCCCAGTGGGAAGGCAGGTATGCGGCCCGTGGTGGCGGGCTTGCCTGGCACATTCCATGTCCTGGGTTCCATCCCCAGCGCTGAAAACAAAACTTGTGTGCGAAGCCCTGGCCTGGTCTGAGAGCCAGGCACGTGGCACCTCTGTCCCTTGTGTGCCCCCAGCCTCCACAACGTACCCCAGAGCCTGCCAATGAAGACAGACCCAAGGGTCACGAAGCCCCCGTCCCCCCAACGCCGTCCCAGCTCCCGTGGCATGCCAACGGCATGCCGGGACGCTCTTTGTTGTGGCTCATTCCTGCGGGGCCGTCATGTGCATTGTGTGATGTTTAACGGTGTCCCTGGTCTCTACCCAGTCTGCACAGGAACACACACATGCACACACACACACTTAGACACGTGTGCATGCCCATATGCACATGCATGCACACACATATACTTGCTGTGTCTGTAGATTTTTCAAACGTCCTTTGGAAAACAAAATCACCCCAGCTGAGCACGACTGTCCCGTCAAAGGAATAGGACCAGCACCCCCAAACATGCACAGAGACATCCACAGACGATGGCCCACGAGAGGGCCCCTCAGCGAGGCGGGAAAGCTGGAAGACAGGACAGGGTCCTGCCTCCTTGTCGCCCAGCCCTGTGCTGCCTGTCTCGCCCCCCACCCCCACCCCAGGTCTCTGCTCAGACAGCCTGGGCGTTCCCTGGCATCCAGTCTGGGGCTCACAGCGCTCTGCATCGTCAGCCTCTGTCCCGCCACTGTGGTTCTGGATGTGTCCTTGTTGGGAGCACATCCCCAGTGTGGTGACAGTCACCGGTGACAGGAGTTTTAGGAAGTATGGCTTAGAGAAAGGTCATTGGGTCACTGGGGCTCTGCCTTTGGAGGATGGACGGTTTCTGTGGTACCCCAGTTAGATACTCTACAAAAGAGCAAAGGGTGGCCCTCCCAGCCCTCCATGAGACCCCTCACCAGGTGTTCCTGGGTCCCACCACACATGACCAACAGGAGAGGGGGAGGGGGGGAGCAGCCCTCACTGGAGACAAGAGACAAGGTCGATGGTCGATGGTCCTGCCCCAATCAGTGTCTCAGCCTCCATATCTGAGAGCTAAATCAACCTCTTGTCCTTCCAAAGAGCCCCACCTCGGATATTTTGTTACGGAGACACACATCAGACTCATACACTCTTTACCCTATTTGTTCATCCCTGCGGCCTGATGTCTGGTGTAACACTGCACTGGTCCTCTACCTCTCTGTGCCCTGTCTCCTCTGCCAGGCGAGACTTTAGGGCACATACCCATATCCCAGCGAGGCCCCAGCCTGGCACACAGCAAGTACACAATACCCACTTGATAACCAGGACCATCCGCAGATGGTATCAGTAACGCAGCGGCTGGAGGTGGGCAGAGGAGCAGGCAGGGGCTCTTGGCACAGTGTGAGGGTGGGAGCAGCCCCTTCTCCCCCTGCTGACCCCCGACCCCAGCTAGCAGTCAGGGGATGCGGGGAGGGGCTTGACTTCCTCTCACTCATCTCAGGAAGGCTGAAGCCAGTGAGAAATCCCCGGACTCTGATTCCAGGGTCTGCGTGCAGCCAGCCGTGGCTGAGAAAGTCCCGGGTCTGCTGCACACGTGCAGAGCGGCCCGGGAGCTCGGAGCGCGTGCGAGGCCTTGAAGGCGCTTTTCCCAGGACAGCCACTCTGCTAATTGTGCTGGTCGCCGGTGAGGCCCACAGCGCACCTCTGAAACGTTAAACAAAGCTCTCTGGCTGCCAGCAGGCAGGGCTTGGGCCTGGGAGGAGGCCGGGGCCCATAACGGCATGGCCAGCGGCCCCTGCGAGGGGCCGGCCCCGCGCTGCCTCCAAGCCCGGGTGACCCACGTGCAAGGCCACAGCTCGTCACGTGGACAGGTTGGGCAACAGTGACTGCTCAGTCCAGGGGGACAAAGGAACACGCTCAGAACGCCACCGGAAAGGGGAACGAGAGGGTCAGGTTAACAGAGGGACACTGCATTTGGGTGGCCCATCCTCCTGGAATAAATAGAGCCCTCCATCGCTGAAGCACAGAGAACACAAACGTGCCAGCCCCTACACTCACCTGAGGAGATTTCCCCGTCATATTTCCTATACGTTGTTTTATTCAGGGGTGATTCCAAAATAATGCAATTTTGTACCACATAAGAAACCCAAGAACACTTGGAAATTGACCGGTGATGGCCAACTATGGTAGCATGCTCTTACAATCCCAGCTACCCAGAAGGCAGAGATCTGGAGGACTGAGGTGCAAGGCCCAGACAAAGAAAGTGAGACTCCATCTCAACTGACAAGCCGGGCAACGCTGTGTGTATCTAATTCAAGCTACTACACAGGAAGCGAAGGTAGGAGGGTTACCATCCAAGTCAGCCAGGGGGAAAAATGGAACTACAGAATTTTTGGATGCTCAGAAGCTGAATTCACCCTCAAAAAGCTGTCCACAGTGGTGGGGTCTTCAGTACTCAAAGCCCACAGACAGCTGGGAAATAAAAGATGAACTCTGGAGACGGGGACCCCAGAAGAGGAACAGGATTTGTTGGTTTTTGAAGTGAGGGGCTAACGGCAGATGCTGTGGCTCACACTTGTAATCCCTACTACTCAGGAGGCTGAGATCTGAGGCTCGAAGTTCAAGGCCAGTCTGGGGCCACAAAGCCCATGAGACTCTTAGGTCGAATCAACCAGCAGAAAGGTGGACATGGAGCTGTGATTCACATGCTTGAGCGCCAGCCTTGACTGAAAAAGCTAAGAGAGAAGCTGGCACTGGTGGCTCACACCTGTCATCCTAGCTACTCAGAAGGCTGAGATCTGAGGATCACAGATCAAGGCCAGCCTGGGCAGGAAAATCCGTGAGACTCTTATCTCCAATTAACCACCACAAAACCACAAGTGGCACTGTGGCTCAAGCGGTAGAGTGCTAGCCTTGAGCTGAAGAGCTGAGGGACAGAGCCCAGGCCCAGAGTTAAAAAAAAAAAAAAAACCACTAAGACCTGAGTTCGAGCCCCAGCACAAAATGGGGGGGAAAAAGTGAGCAACTTGTTTTCAAATGCAGCGTGGGATCATGGGATCTTAGAACATGATGATGACAGGTCAGAGGGCATCCTTCGGTACCCAGGGCCTCCTATCCCCCACCAGGCCTCAGAGGCCGTTCCTCAGCCCTGGGCTCTGCAGGTGACTGCTGCTTTGATACCCTGCCGTAGAGGGGGGCCCCTTCCAGCTCGCTCCCACGAGCGAGCGTGCTCTCTCTCTCTCTCTCTCTCTCTCTCTCTCTCACACACACACACACACACACACACACACAGAGGAAGCTGCAGGAGGCCGGGGCCTCCTGTGCTCCCCGCCACTTCCTTCCTCTGCAGTTAGAACACGCAGGCATGCAGGGCAGGTGGATAAAAGCAGGGTCTGTGAGCGATGTGCTACCACACACAGCCCCCTGCAAAGACAAGGAGTGGAGCGACTGAAGGCTCAGGGAGGTTTCGGAGACCCCCGTCCTCAGTACCAGAACCTGCAGATGGAAAGCGTTTGTCCCACTGTGCCTCCATCAGGATGCCTGCACACACCCCAGGGCCAGGCCCCGACTTGCTGGGGTCCCCTAGGTGTCCAGGGTCCGCCATGGTGACACCTTGGATATACAGGTGCTGGTCTTAGTGAACAGCCAGGAAGTGAGATCCTCCCCCCACCCCACCCCCCCCACCCCCGCCCTGTACCAAGCGCCCAGCTGCAGATCTCCAATTGCCACTAGTAGGGAAGTGCTACCTGCTGCTCTGCCTGATGAATCTAAGAATAACGCATGAGGGGTCTGCTTGCCGTAACTGGCTTGGTTCAGTGAAGCCTGAGTAAACAAATGAATCAGAGACGATGCGGGAAAACCCATCAGACCATCTTTTAGAAGCAAAATGACTACTGTTCCTGTACGGCTAGAATTCTGTTCTGCCACTCAGACACTCTACACGTGTGATTGTCACTCCCAGGATGACTGCAGGGGGTGCTTTTGTACCCCACTGCCCAGGTGAGAACGTGGAGCCCCAGAGAACTCAGAGCTATTTGTTTCTGTATATAATAATGATAATAAACTTAGTTTTTGCTTTTTTGAAAATTAACACTAAATAACGTTGTTAAGGCTAGAAGGAAATTAGCCATTAGCCTACTAGGCAAAAATAAGTGTGTGTGTGTGTGTGTGTGTGTGTGCGCTTGTACTCAGGACCTGGGCATTGTCCCTTAGATTTATCACTAAAGATTGGTATTCCACTACTAAGCCACAGCTCCACTTCTGGTTTTGTTTTTCTTTTGCTAGTTAACTGGAGATAAGAATCTCATGGAACCAGGCAGTGGTGGCTCACACGTGTAATCTTAGCTACTCAAGAGGCTGAGATCTGAGGATCAGGGTTCAAAGGCAGCCAGTTCAAGTCCCATAACCAGAAAAAAAAGAGGAGGAGGAGGAGGAGGAGGAGGAAAGAATCTCATGGATTTTCTACATAGGCTCAGATTCTCAGATCTGAGTCTTCTGAGAGTAGCTAGGATTATAGGTATGAGCTGCCACACAGGCCAATGGTTGTAAACAATGTCTAGACAGTCAGGGGTAAGGTGAAGCCACATTGTGTGTGTTATGTGTTCTCAGGCTTGCTGAGTTGCCCCGCTGAGGTGTAGGTGAAATCAGACTTGTTCCTCCCCTCATCCTGGAGCAAATGGGAGCTGGTAGTGTTCAGCGCAGATTGACTTCAAAGATGGAAACCCTACAGCCGCAATTAGCCGCCGAGCTGGAAGCTGGATGAAATCCCTTTTCAAGAGGAGCTAAGGAGCTCATTACCCTACTTTATCAAAGGCAAAACATCGAGAAACAGGCTGAGAGAAATGAGAAAATGTAATTAGAGAGCAGATGAAAGCAGAAGAGGAAGAGCCACGAAAAGAAGCAGGCCCTGCCTCTCGAGTTGGGAGAGCCTGGTACTGTGTTCCCCGAAGCCCCATCTGTCCCTTCGTTCACAGGTGCTCAGTAGGACTGTGAGAGGATTGCCTGCTTTGTCTGGGCTGTGGCAGCAAGTCGCTGTGTGTGATAAACACATTTACACCCAGTCCCTGGTGGCTCACGCCTGTAATCCTAGCAACTCAGGCTGAGATCCCAGCGTCGGGACTCTTAGCCAGCCCCAGGAAAGTCTATGAGACTCTTATCTCCAATTCACCACAAAAAGACAAAAGTGGAACTGTAGTTTAAGTGGTAGAACACTAGCTTTGAGCACAAAAGCTCAGGAACAGCACCTAGACCCTGAGTTCAAGCCCACACAAAAACTGTATTTAGAAAGCACACACACACACAAAACAGCAAACAAGGTATCACACGCTGCAGGCTGGGGACACATCCGCACGGGGGGGGGGGGGAGCGGGGGGGGGGGGGAGGCTTGGAGGGAAAGGAAGCAGAACTTGCTGTCAGCTGTCCTGGGGGACGGGGGAGGGGGAGAATCACCTGGCCACTTAACTTCAGGCCCTGGCCACTGTGAGAGGACTTTGGGAAGTGGGTTGGGCCTCCAAACGCTCATTTCTTGCTTACACGCTGAGAAGCCACGGCATACACAGTTAATATTTAAACAGCATGTCATTGGGAGCCTCATACACAGCAGTCCCCTCCTGAAAAACCACCGGGAGACCACATGAGGCAGCTCTCTGGGGAATTCTGAAGCCAGCTGGACCAGTGGACTAAAATCAATACCTTCAGAAACCTTCAGAAACCAGATAACCAGGAGAGCAGAGCTCTGCAGAGGACGCAGGAAAGTGACCAGCCCTTTCCCCGTGCAAGCTTTTAGTCTTAGAAAAGTAACCATTGAAAGGACACTTGTTCATCTTATTTGATAGTGTAAAAAAATGATTTGTTTGCTGGACACCGGTGGTGCACATCTGTCATCCTAGCTACTCAGGAAGCTGAGATCTGAGGATCACTGTTCAAAGCCTATCCAGGCAGGAAAGTCTGTGAAACTTGTCTCTAATGAACCATCAAAAAGCCAGAAGTGGAGCTGTGGCTCAAGTGGTAGAACAGTAGCCTTGAGAGGGGAAAAAAAAAAAAAAAGCTCAGGGACAGTGCCCAGGCCCTAAGATCAAACCCAGAATTGGCACAAAAAGAAAAGAAAATAAAAAGGGATTTGTTTAATGCCTCGATGTTCAGCTCTCACAATCTCCTGACTTTTTTGTGATACTAACTGCTCTGAGATGTCCCGTTCTCCCCCGGTGGTCAATGATTTATTCTGTTCAGTTCTTCCCTGAACGGCTCCAACAGCACCAGTGAGGCAGAGAACCACCGACCCTTGTGCCTGGCCTGTCGAGAGCTGCAGGAATCATATCCTCCACATCCAACTACAGGTCCAAACTGCTCAGGGCTGTGTGGGAGGGTCGTAATGCTACCTGGGTTGCGGTTCACCTCATTTATCCTCCATACTCCCTCAGCAGCCCCAACCGCAGGACACACCTACAGGAGTCGGCTCTTCCCGTGATAATAAAGACATCAATTCTGAGAGATTAGGAATACCTAACGGGTAGAGATGGACAGGCAGAAAGGGGAAAATAATAACACCAAGAAGGCAGGGACAGACACAGCACACATCTGAGTAAATCTGCCAGTCTAGGGGCTGCCCAGCAAGGACTTCCCCAGCTCCCCAGCTCGGCCACAGCCTCTTTTCCACCACGGCCTTGTTTCCATTCCATCTCAGCATCCTGCCTCTCCTCAAATCACTGCCTTAGCTCTGAGGACACCCTGGTGACTCGGTGCCTGATTCGCCCATTCTTAGAATTCTCAGAATGCTTAGAATTCTCCACAATGATGGATATATCCTTAGCACAGTCCTGAAACTCCATCCATCAAAGTGCCTAAGGCTATGGGGCCCAGGACCCCCTGGCCCGGCTGCCCATCCTAAGCTTCTGGTGAGCGCAGACTTCCACCTCCGCGCCCATAAATCTTTCTCTGTTAAAACATCCCTGTGTGTCTGTCCCTAAATTCTCTCTTCAGAGAGACCAAGAACCTGTTATTCACCTTCGGCGTGTAAACACCTCGCTTCTCACAGGCTTACCTCCACACACAGCCCCATTCCCTGTCAGAACGCCCACAGAAGTTGGAGTGCAGTCCCTAGCAGCAGGTATCTGCTTGGCAGCTCCAGCAGTACAAGACCAAAGGCATCTGCGACTTTCATACCTTTAGAGTCTGATCATCAAACGTTATCAAAGCTACACCATTTCAGGAGGAGGGCTGGACCTGTGGGCAGAGACTGGGGCTTTCCTGGGCTCCTGCAGAGGCTGGGCCTCCAGCCCCAGGCCCCCCTGGTCCCCCTGAGCTGAGTATCCCAGAGCTCCCCCCGCAGCTTATTTTCTGAAACTCGAGGACTGTGTTGTGACCCTGGCCCGTGGATTTCCCGTGGACGTTCTGTGTTCACTCTCGTGTCTCATCCACTGATTTGTTTGGGGTTTGGCTGTGATGCGTGGGTCTGTCTTTTGGCTGTGCAGGGAGCAACTCTTGCCTTCCACAGACGCCCTCCTCAGCAAGCCTCCATCAGTCTTCAGACAAGGAAATTAATCAGTCAAATTACAAAGCCTCTCGTGTTAATTGCTTCGTAGAGACTTTCAAGCACTTTCATCAATCTAAACTCACATAAAAGAATCCCCAAGGGGAAAAAATTAATAGCTAATGACCCCACGTATTGGATCTTTTAAGCAAAAGCTGCATTTCTAGGAGCAAAAGGAAAGAATTAGCTAGAGCTGATTTCCTGGCTACGGCAGTTGAGAACTTTTTCGAACAATATGTTTCATCCAAGTGAATCTAGATTTTGGACCATTTTCTTGACTATTAAAATGGTGTAAAAATAGCTAACATACCATTTTAACTTCTAGAACATCCTTTATCAAAATTTCAATTAACCTGAACTTCTTAGATTTCCTATCCTGTTTTTCTGGTCTGAAACTAACATTGCTTTCATGTATATTTATTATTATTATCATTATTGTTATTATTTAAGCAGCTGTATTAGAGTTTCAATTGATGAGTACAGTGAATCCTGATCAGTGTCAGCCCCTCCCCTCCCCTCCAGCTAGCTGGTTCCATTCTCACATGTGAACATCAAATACTATGGCTCATGTACTCTCTCCATTTGTCTGTCCTCCTCCTCTTGACCTTCCTCTCCCCCAAAAAGAGGTGTCTAGCTTCCTGGTATTCTTGTTCTTCAGCTGTAAGATAGCTGTTCAAAGGAGTCATACCCTGAGTTAATCTGTATTATATATACATATATAAATGATTTAATTTATAGATATGGCTCTGCATACACTTTCATACCTGTTTATAATTGAAGTCTAACTTGCACATATGAGAAAAAAAAAGTGTCTTTTTCTTCCTGAGCTTACTTCACTTGGATTAATTCGCTTATCAATTTTTTCCAGGTCTACCCATTTCCCCGCAAATGACATTATCTTATTCTTCCTGATGGATAAATAAAAGAAATATATGCATATACATATATACACACATATGTGTATGTGCACACGTGTGTATAATCTTTTGGATAATTGCCCAAGAGCAGTATTGCTGGATCATAGTTCTGTGTTTAGTTTATTGAGGAATCTCCAAACTGCCTTCCATAGTGGTCTTTACTTTAAGATTATAAAAATATGTTCAGGTAGTAGGCCTGCCTTCATGAGCACAAACCTCTGAGTTCAAACCCCAGTGGATCAAATATTAAAAAGAAAGCTTGCTCAGCTAATCTGGGTTTTTTGATAAGCAACATTGCAATAAGACACGCCGAGTCTTGAGCTGCATATGCACTGTGGTCCCGTGGGACTAGCACAGACCTGCCAGACCCCCTGGGGTAGTCACTGTAACTTTTTGTCCTGGGGAGATGTCTAGACACACAAATGCTTATTTCCCATTACCGCATAAGCGCCTGCCTGTGGTATCAGCCCAGCAACACGCTGTAGAACCCTCAGCTCCTCCAGGAAGCCGCAGTGACCAGGAGTCTGTGCCATCTGGGTTCACGCGATGATCCACACAATGGTGGACTCCTACAACTCACTTCCCATAATGTTCCTCACCATCAAGGGATGGGTCCTTGTACTTTCATACATTCTGGTTTTCTGCTGAGAGTGTCTCATTCTTCACCTGTGTCAGGAGTATTTGCTGTTCATGGAATGTGCTCAGAATCACTTACTTAAAAGTCTTTATCCAAATGTGAATCACCTTGGGGTTTGAATTCACTCATTAATCTTCCCTTGAGATTGAGCACATTTTCCTGGTTCTTTGCATGTTGAGTGAGTACGACTCTCATCCTGCATAGCTTGAAAGCTAAGGTCATGTGAAAATCTTCCGGGGACTTACCACTATTATCATTATTAACAGGTCATCGACCGAGGCTTAATCAAGCCAAAAGTTTGGTCTGGCCTTCTGTGGCAGCGGCTTCCGTGTCTGCATTACCTCTAGCTTCTTCTACCTTCCCTTTCCCTGTTCTTCCATCAGGAACAAATTTCTACCCACGTTTCAGATGCTATGCACCTGGGACACAATTCAGGAGGAAAAGAACTCTCTGGAACACAAGGATCCTTAACCAGCTCCTCCAGCCTGCCTGAAACTTGGGGTTTACTCACAGCTGCAGCTGCCAGTGTGGACCCCAGTGTGTTCCATCTAGAGCCACAAGTCATGCCAGAGGGCAGGAGAGGGCTATCCCCGCCCCCACACTCAGACCTGCAGAGCCCCCTTTCCAAGCACTCTGATCAGGAAGAGGGCTTTCCTTCAGCCCTGTGTCACCCATTCACAGGACGAGGGCCCCCAAAAGGTCAGCAATACATGCGGAAGAAAGAGAAACAGAGAGCAATCGCTCAGTCACTCCAAACTTTGACATGTCTCCTAAATGTGCCTATTGTTTTGACTTTTGAGATTGGTCCCATAGTTAATTGCCTTCTGTGTGATTTTTTTTTTTTTTGCTAGTGTATAGCTGTAATCTGTGACAGAAGTCAGTTGTACTGGCATTAATCCGTATTAGCCAGCTCCACAATGTCTTGAGTCATTTTAGTTGAGACCATATGGATTCCTCCACAGGAACACAACGGCATTGTGTTCATTCTAAATGCTGTATTTGTCGTTTCACTAATGAAAGTGCTAAAATAACTGCATTCTTTGTTCGTGGACAACTTGATCTAAAAAAATCATTTTAATATTACTTTTACGAAACCCAGATACCCAAATTCAGAATCATGAGACTGTTAAAATGATTTTTACAGCTCTAGAGAAGCTAGGAATAGAAGGCGCATACTTCAAAATAATAAAAGCTATATAGGACAGACAGACCGGCAACATCATGCTAAACAGTGAAAAACTAAAAGCATTTTCTCCAAAATCAGTAACAAGGCAAGGATTCCACTCTCTCTACACCTTTTCAGTATAATTCTGGATCTTCCAGCCAGAGCAATAAGGCAGGAAAACAACATAAAAGGGATTCACATAGGAAAAGAAGAAGTCAAACTATCCCTGTTTGCAGATGACATGATCTGATACTAAAGGACCTGGAAGAGTCCACCCCCCAGATCCTAGAACTGATCAATAACTTTGGTGTTGGGAAAACTGGGCATCCATATGCTGAAAACTGAAAATGATTCCCTGTTTGTCACCATGCACTAATATCAACTCAAAGTGGGTCAAAGACCACAATGTCAGACCTGAAACTGAAATTACTGCAAGAGGAAGTAGGAGAAACACTAGAACTTATGGGCATAGGCAGAAACTTTTTGAAAAGAGTCCCAGGGGCACAGCAAACAGGAGAGAGACTTGACAAATGGGATTGCATCAAAATTAAAAGTTTCTGCACAGCAGACACAGTTGCTAAACTAGAAAGACAGTCAACAGCCTGGGAGAAGATCTTAACCAGCAATACATCTGACAAAGGCCTAATACCCAAAATATACAAGGAGCTCAAGAAATTCAAACCTCCCAAAGCCAATAAACCATCATTAAATGGGCAAAGGAGCTAAGGAGAGACTTCTCAGAAGAGGTAAGAATGGCAAAGAAACACATGGGGAATGCTCAACATCCCTGGCCATAAAGGAAATGCCAATCAGAACAAAGCTAAGATGCCATCTCACCCCAGTTAGAATGATCACCATTGTGAATTCAAACACAAATGCTGGCAGGGATGTGGGGAAAGGCACCCTATGCACCGTTGATGGGAATGTAGGCTAATACTCTGGATGGCAGCCCGAAGGGTCCTCAAAAAAGCTAAACATACTATGTGTATCTTATCTCATAAAATAATATTTATCAAGATGAACTCCAGGGCTGGGAAGGTGGCTCAGTGGTAGAGCGCTTGCCTTTCATGCCTGAGGCCCTGGGTTCGATTCCTCAGCACCACATAAGCAAAAAGAAAAAAGCCAGAAGTGGCGCTGTGGCTCAAGTGGTAGAGCGCTAGCCTTGAGCTGAAGAGGTGAGGGACAGCGCCCAGGCCCAGAGTTCAGACCCCATGACCAGACCCAAAAAAAAAAGATTAACTCCAGGAAATGGAAACAAGAGGGTTTTTTTCTTTGTTGTGTTTTTGTTTTCTTTTGGTCTTGCTTGTTTATCTGTCTTTGAGAGGGTAAGGGGGGACACAGAAATGGAGGGACAAAGGGTAAACAAATGCAGCAGTGGTACTCACTAGACACTCTGTTGAAAATGAACTTGTGGATAGGGATGGAGGGCAAAGCCAGGAGAGGACGAAAAAAGGGGCGACATTTCCCAAAAGAGAAATGTACTCATTATCTGGCTTCCAAAACTGTTAACCCTGTTGTATATCATCATTTTTTTTTTTTTTTTTTGTCAGTTGTGGGGCTTGAACTCTGGGCCTGGGCGCTGTTCCTCAGCTCTTTAGCTCAAGGCAAGTGCTCTACCACTTGAGCCACAGCGCCACTCTGGTTTTGTAGTGGTTTATTGGAGATAAGAGTCTCACGGACTTTCCTGCCTGGACTAGCTTTGAACCGCGATCCTCAGATCTCAGCCTCCTGAGTAGCTAGGATTATAGGCGTAAGCCACCAGGGCCCAGCTGTATACCATCTTTGTAATAACAATCTTTGAAATAGCTTTTAAATCTAGAATAATATCTTCAGGCTTCCCCAGATTGTCACTAGGTGAGCATGAATGCTGGCTCCTTTGGCTTATAAAAGGAGAAAAAACAAAATAATTGAACTTGTTGGGCACCCTCCAGATTTAATTAAGCATAGCTATCAGGAGAGCTCTTCTGCTTAATCAACCCTGGGGTATAAGAAAAACCCAATAAATTGAAAGCAAAATTGATCTTCCTAGCTTAATTAGAAACAATTTTTGGCTAATATAACTATGTTAGTGGCCTCTTGCTTTTCAGGTTGAAGAAGGTTAGTGAGGCACATGGTTTGGTTTTTTGACATGGAGTCTCCTTCTATTGCTCAGGCTGGTATCCAACTCTTGCATTCAAGGAATCCTCCTGACTCAGCCTCCAGGGGAGCTGGGACTCCAGGCAGAAATTATTTTGTTTCTACATTTAAATATGTTGCTCCTTGGAGAATAATCAGACATTATATTTTTAAATTAAGCACTAGAAATCTGTCCGCACTCTGTCTGAAATAAATTCCTATAATAATATAGCTACGCTCTTTATAACAGCATATGTATTTCACCTTAAAAGAGGATTTTTTTCCCTACATTTTGGTACTATTGGTTACCGTAAGTATAAACAGGCATATGGCTTACGTTAAATGGCTCACTACAGTTTAAGCATGATGTTCCCACTCCTTGCCTTCCTAACCATTCTCATTCCGTAACAGACTGGAGCCAAGGCAATAGTGCCCAAGTACAAAGGGGTCCACTTGCCTCTGTTTCCTGTGTCCTCATAGCTGGGCGCAGAGGATCAGCGGCAAGGTTGGGAGAGTCCATTCCATTTGCAGGGCCTCTTATCTCCTGGCTAGTATCAGGCAACTGGTCATCTTGTGAGGACCATGTTTCCCGGGGTTCATGCCACCCTGCCTAGCATGCAGAGGTGGTTATAAAGGCCTGACTTTTCCACTTGCCGTTTGTAGTTGTTTGTTTACTCTCTGACATGGTGAGGAAGGCAGAACATCACGGTGGAGCAAAGCTGCTCACCTCGTGGTGGTCAGGAAGCAGAGAGAGCTCACTTCTATAACAAAGCCGACCCCCTCCACCCCACCCCCCAGCCTAGGGAAGGGCTATGCATCCACAAATGGGTCAACCATAGCCCTAAGCCACAGGTCATGGGCTTCACTGCCACACAGGGGACGAAGCCTTCGACAGGCGAGCCTTCAGAAACACTAGCCACGACCTGATAGATGGCAAGGCCAACGGAACAGCAGCATTCAGACCCAGATGGTCCCTGGGCACCCTGCAGCACGATTGTTCCACAAACTCACTTCACCTGGCCCTAACTCACATGTCCACTTCCCCAGGGACCCTACCTGCAGGTGCCCTAAGGACCTCATTCACCTGTTTGCAGGTGTCAGCATGGAATTTGACCACTGCCTGGTCAAGCCATCAGCCATGACGGCAGCATCAAATACATCTACCAGCACTTCCCAAGTAGGTAACATCCACCTGCCTAGTTGCATTTGTACTGTTGTTGGAAAACGTCAAGAAAAGAAGGAAGTCTTATGGCCAGTCATCTCTCAATGAACTCCATGTTAAAGAGAGCACAAATGTTCCCATGAGGCAGACCCCAGAGACATGAGCATCAACCAGCACTGAGCTGGCAGCACAAGGGCACAGGGGGCCCATGACTGCCAATTCCTCATCCCCTGCTCAGCCAGCAGCTCTGTCTGAAGACTAAATGACCCTTCTGTGCTCTGACTTGAATCCTCAGGCCTTCGGGCTGCCCTGCAGCTGAGCCTGCCATCCTTCCCGACCCCCCACCCGCTAGTTTTGGAAGCAGGCAGCCCTGAGGCTGTGGTCCTGATACAGCAGGAAGCCAGCCCACGCTGTCCTCCTCTTCAACGTTGTCTTGAACCCCCACCTCGGCAGGGCAGGGCTGACTCTGTCCACAACAGAGCCCAGCCACACACCCAGCAGGTGAGAAAGTAAAATGGTTTCAGAAAAGCAAACAGTACACCATGGCCAGGTCATAGTAAACCTACATCCATTGAGATAAAAGATTTTTCAAGGAGAGAAAGGAAGTTAAATAAAAACGTGGGCTAGTGCAGACATTCACACACAGTGAAACCAAAGGAGGATGCTCTTCAGGGGGGAACACAAAGGCACAATGCCTACGTGCACCTGATCGTACAAAATAATATTTATCAAAATCAACTCCAGGAAATGGAAACAAGAGGGTTTCTTTTTCCTTTTTGCTGTTTTTGTTTTCTTTTCTTCTTGTCCTGTTTGCTCGTTTATCTGTCTTTGGGAGTACAAGGGGAGGCACAGAAAGCAAGGACGAAGGGTAAACAAATGTAGCAGTGGTCGTCACTGGACACTATGTTGAAAATGAATTTCACAACTTGCAGGTAGGGATGGGAAAGAAAGTGAGAGAAGGGGTAACATTGTCCAAAAAGAAATGTACACTTTACCTGGCTTACATAGCTGTAACCCGTCTGTACATCACCTTTAGACAACAATTAAAAAAAAACTTATTAAAAAAAGAAATGTGGGCTAGTAAAATGGAAGGAGCGTTGTTTGGGGAATCTAAGGCCAAGGCTGTGCTGTTAACGAGCTTGTAACCTTGGGCAAGGCTTGGGAATGTCCTCATACCTCCAGGGTGTGAATGTCTGGGTCTAGAAGAAACACACGGTGGACCTCAGCAAGTCCCAGGTAAATGAATGAATGAGTAACTATACGAGCTGCTAAGATCCAATGCAGAGGGTACTGAAGCACAGGGAAGGCTTTATTGATAACTAAACTCTTTTATCTTTTGGAGTAGCTATCTAAAATCATAAGCTTAACCATAATGTAGAGAGTTTAAACAACAAAAAGGGCAGCGTGTTTGGTTTCCCTTAGACAAGTTGAGACCTGCCTCTTTGGTGGCAGACTGGTGTCTTTAGGGGCCTTGAGCTACAAGGATTTCCAGGGACTCAGGAAGAGCACTGCATGTTCTGCATTAAAACAACAACACCCGTCTCAAATAAAATAAAATAAAATTTAAAAAAAAAAAAAACAACAACACCCTAAACGCAAATACTGCCCTGAGGGTCCCCGCATGCTTGCAGGACATCTGCTGCCTGAGAAGACAAACACCTACGGAGATTAAATGAACCTCTCCCCATATCTGAGCAAGAACAAGCACCCAGGGGCCTCCGGGGCATGCATCACGCTGGGCAGCGTGGCGTCAGGAGCCCCTGTGCACTGCTTTCTAGCCCTTGGGTATTTGGAAATCTGGGTACAGTGGAAATGTCCTTGTGAATCCCCTCAGCCACCAGCACGGTGAGCCTGGTGAACTTAAGTGTTCACCACCGCTGGATCCACTTCTTAAAGGAAGTAGTAGGGAAATCATTCGTTCTTAACTATCTCATGAAAACTTAGGTGTGTGAAGAAGGAAAGAGGGAAGTAAAATACCCTTATATATACAAATTCTGAACGTTATGAATCTTGTGTTTGGGAGATGGAGCACTTTGTATTCCTCCAGGGCACATGGAGTTCTTCCTATACTCAGTATCTCTGGACTCCAACTCCAGTCTCTCTAGGCAACCTCATTTCTCAGACCTTTCCTTCTTTCCTCCTTCCTTCTTTCCTCCTTCCTTCCTTCCTTCATCTTCCTTCCTTCCTTCCTTCCTTCCTTCCTTCCTTCCTTCCTTCCTTCCTTTCTTTCTTTCTTCCTTCCTTTCTTTTTGTCCTTCTTTCTCTCTCTCTTTCTTTTTCTCTTCCTTTCTTTCTCCCCTAGCTGGAAGATTCCATAGATGCATGGCTCAGGAATCAGCTAAGAATTCTGAAATCTATACCCAGCATTGAGGAACTGAGACTACCCCACATCCTTTTCATCTTTCCAGGATTACAGACACAGACTTTCCTATAACCATGGGGTTTCACCAAACTCCACCCTCCACGTTTTCAGGCTGGAGAGAATAATGAATCTGTATTGGTGCTTTATCTTTTCTAAAGGACTCTGCCACCTCTCAGGCTAAAAGCTACAGAAATGAATGTTCTCTCTCAAGTGTCAGCCCACATTGGCTTGTTTACGCTAGTTCTCTGAGGACCCGAGGTGTTGCTTGGCCATTCCAGAATCTGTTGTCATAGCCTGTTGAAATATTGGCCCACGAGGGGCTTACTGAGGCATAATGGAATTGAAGCTGCCCATAAGATTCTATTTCACCATAAATCACGTGATGGGTCATCAATAGAAAAGTACATTAAAGCAATGGTACGAAGAATAATGCAAATATAGGAACAGGGTTGTAACCAGCTAATACAGACCAAGAAAGTTCGAGTGGCATCGTTAATGCCAGACAAAGTAGAATTTAAAAACAATGGTAAGAGAGGCGTTACATGATAACAAAAAGTAAAAATCCATAGATGAATGCAGATGTTATCAGGCTTTTTACTAGTTATTCAAAGTGAAGGATTTCATTATACTATGGGTTAATATACTTGGACAATGCACTCCTCTGTCATTCTTCTTATCCTCCTTCTCCTTCCTCTTCTTCGCCTCCCCTTCCATCTCCATTTTAGTCCTCATTTTGCTTTCATGATCTTGTGGTTGGTTTTTTTCCTTTTCCCCCTGGCTTCCATGAAGAAGAGGGAAGACGTTTGTCCCCATGAGACTGGTTTGTTTCACTTATCGTGATGATCTCCAGTTCCACCCATTTTTCAGCAATTCCCTTCTTTCTTAGGGCTGAGTTTTACTAAATACACACATTTCTCTTATCCATCTGCCCACTGGTGGACACCCAGGCTGATTCCATAATTTGGCTTTTGTGAACAGGACACAGTAACCGTGGGTATACAGGTATCTCTGTAGTAAACCAAACCAATAAATATTCTGGGTGTGGTTTTGTCTTTCTTGCCTAGAAGGATGTGTCAACACAACTAACTGAGGGCTAAATAACACATTGCACTACCTTAGACCTATAAAGAAGTATCGCAGTCAGCATGGCCCACCATAGAACACAGAGAATGCAGGGGAGCCACTCACCCTGTGAGGATGGAGTCACCTTTCAAAGACGCAGCTGAGATGGGCTGGGAAGGTGGCTCAGTGGCAGAGTGCTTGCCTTGTATGCATGAGGCACTGGGTTCGATTCCTCGGCACCACATAAGCAGGAAAAGCCAGAAGTGGCGCTGTGGCTCAAGTAGTATAGTGCGCTAGCCTTGAGCTGAAGGTCAACGCCCAGGCCCAGAGTTCATTCCCACAACCAATAAAAAATATATATAGTAATCAAAGACGCAGCTGAGAGATTAACTTGGCCCGACTGGAGCTCCAACCTCCGGGATGCAGTACTTGCCCCTAGTCAAGGGCCAGCATTTGGTGCTCTGTCGTCAGTACATGCTCCCAAGGGCAAGGGGAGAGAGACCAGCCTCAATCCCATGACTCTTGATGCATCAATCGATCATCTCTGAGAAATGCGTGTTTCTCATACCCACACTCTCAAGTCTGTGCATCGACAGAGATGCAATGCTTCTTCTAGGGAACAGAAAGAGAATTCCTTGGCTATTCCTGACCACTGTGAGCACGTTGTGCCAAGAGACCAGTGGAGGAAAGTATCTCCCCTGAGAAGAGAGGCAGTCACTGACCTTCATCATCTGGGGTGGAGAGGAAGGATGCTTCTTGCAGGGAGCACAGGGAGAGCTGTGTGGCTTCCAAACACTGTGAGCGCCTTGGGCCAAGACACTCTTGGCTCACCCAGCATGTGCCATGCACCGTAACATAAAGGCAAATCTGTGGATGGGAATGAGGCGTAGTCATAGCGTGCTTACCCAGCATACATCAAGCTCTGGGTTCGATTCCTCAATAGCCTCAGTTCCACATACACAGAAAAAGCTGGAAGTGGAGCTGTGGCTCAAGTGGTAGAGTGCTAGCTTTCAGCCAAAGAAGCTCAGGGACAGCGCCCAGGCCCTGAGTTCAAGCCCCAGAACTGGCACACACACAAAAAAAAGACAAATCTGTGAAGCAAACACCAAAAACACCCTTGTGACATGTAAAGGCTAGCAGGAGACAGAATTTACTGTTAAGTAGATTCTGTATATTAGAAGAAGAAGCTTTACAGGGCTAAGCAGAACCTGTTAGGAGGCTGGGAAGAGGGATGGGATTAAAGGGATGTTTTCCAAAGTAGCTTCATTAAGAGAAAATATTTGCCCTAAAAAAGACTCAGAAGATGGGATGTAATGAGGTAGGCCGATATCCAGGGGAAAGAATGTTCTAGGCAGAGAGAACAGTTGGTGTGAAGGCCATGAGCCGGAACACGACCATGTGTCTGAGGTATGGCAAGGAAGGAGGGGAGGAAGGAAACAGCCCGGCTACAGCGGGCCCTGCAACTGCGGTCAGGAGTGTGGCTTCTGCCCAAGATAGAAGATGAGTCCTCAGATGAGGGAATGGCCTGCCTAGCTGACCTCTAGAAGGGTCCTTCCAGGCTCTGGGGAGAAGAGAGGTCGAGGAGGCTAAGGAAAACAGGGCAGGAGAAGCAACAGCCTGACCCATCCAGCTGCAGGAGGCGGGAGGAGGAGGGGAGGGGGCCTCTGGCCTCAGCGGTCTAAAGCTGTAGACAGGCTTGGGAAGGAGCCAGACGGGCTCCCCACAAACTGGCTAGGAAGTCAGTTGGCTGTGAGTTTCCAGAGTTCAGGCGTCGACTTACGCAGAGCTGAACAGATGGGGTTAGGAGGGAAGCAGAGTTAACAGATGGGTTAGGAGGGAGGGAGGGAGGGGCCGGTGCAGAGAGGAGAGGCCCTGGGCTGAGACTAGCAGGCAGGCAGAACGGGAACAGGAAAGCTGCATGGCCCATGGTGGGGGCCGGCCAGGCCAGCTAACCGTGTGCTGCTGACAGGGGGCATAATACCAGGACTGAGACTGGACACTGGAGCTGGGAGATGGGCAGGCAAGGGCCAATCAGGGCGAACGCACAGTGACCAGGGCTGCTTTTGCACCTTTTCTCTAGAATTTCTTTTTAGAAAATGGCTTCCAAACTAGTGCTCTTTAGTGAAATAGAATGAGAATATAAAATTGGCAGCAAGAGGAATAAACAATTCATCCACTAAGAAGGGGGAAGAGGGAGAGGGGGAACAGGAAGGCGTGCTTGTGCTTGTCTGAGGCAGACAGGACGAGAGGATACTGAGGGAGGACGGGAAGGGATGTATGTCCAGCAGCGCTCCTTGACTGGCAGCAGGGGACAGCCGGAACCCAGGCATACACTGGGTACTTACAGAAGCCTACAGAGTCCATCTCCACTGGAGAGCACAGGAAAGAGACCCACACCAGCCAGTGAGAAGGCTCTCCTACGTACGTGTCTTCAGTGAGGAAAGGTGAGGATGACAGGAATCGGGGAGCGGTGGCCCCAGAAATCCTCACCCTGGAGAAGAGGAGAGGACCTGCTGGAGCGGCTAAATGGTCCCTTGAAGACTGTTTCCGAGGCTTAGCCCAGAGCCCCATGGACTCAGTCTGTCAAACGGGCACAGGCAGAGGTACAGGTGAGTTGTACTTCACCGTGGTGTGGTCTCACCACGTGCGCACAATGAAACAAGAAGCACAATAACGTGGGAGTGAGAACAAACAGCAGCTAACACTGCGCAGGCAGACGACGATCACACAGAGCAGGCAACGTCACGGCGCACGGTGCACAGCGCGGCCTGAAAGCCATGGGCACCAATGACCCTCCAGCCACCTGCCTTTGAGCCGTGTGTTTCCTGTCCACTTGGAGAATCACCCGTGGCAGAGGTCACACCGCTGAGCGGGTGCTCTCGGTCCCCACCTGCCCTGCTGCAGGTCACACGCCTGTGTGCGCCCAGATGATAGTGGGACTCTCAGGGACTTGAAGGTTCTGTTGGAGCCACTCGTCTCTGCTGGAGCCGCAGGTGTCCAGCGAGTGGGTGACGTCTGTGACAGCAGGACCTGAAAACGTCGTCTGATCAGGTTGATGCCACCACAATGTCCCCAGAGGAGCCACAAAAACCAATTGTGCGTGTGCAGACCACCTCCGGCCTTGCCTCCTGTACCCCACCCCCCACCTCATCCTCGGGCCGCCTGATCCTCAACCCCATAAACACCCCAAGTCCTTTCTTGGGGAGGAAGATTTGAGACCTGCTCTCCACGTCCATGCTTCTGAATAAATTCTCCATATTTTCCCAAACTCAGCACAGCCCAAAGCAAGCAGCAAGTCTGCAGGTGCTGAGCGATGCAGGGCAGACAGGCAGGGGAAAGGCAGGAGTGGGCAGGTCATGGGACCAGGTTCAGGAGCTAGACCAGGCGGCAGTGGGCGGAGGGGGGCACCCAGCTGAGAGGGGGAGGAACTGCACTCGCTGGTCATAACAAAGTGGCTAGAAGGGTCTAGTAGGTTGATCTGTGATGCTGGAAATATCCAGATCTGAAGTAGCCAAAATGGTAGCTGGCTCAGCCGGGAGCCAGTGGCTCATGCCTGTCATCCTAGCTACACAGAAGGCTGAGATCTGAGGATCGCAGTTCAAAGCCAGCCCGGGCAGGGAAGTCCTTGAGACTCTTATCTCCAAGGAGCCACCAGAAAAGCGTAAGTGCCACTGTGGCTCAAGTGGTAGAGTGCTCCCTCCAGCCTAGTACGGATGGAGTAGAGGGGACAGAGAACTTGGCAATTTCCTGCCACCAGCCCTCAGGATTCACCTTTGACCCTTGCCAGCAGGCTGAAGGAATCAACAGTCCACGAAAGATGACCCTTCCCGTGGGAAGCAATAGAATAAAAATGTCACTCTCCCAACATTGATCTGCAAATACAATCCGCTGGCGATAAAAGTCCAAGTGGGACTTTTGGAACTCAAGATCTTGCAAGGCTTTCATAGAGGGAGAAAACACGATGAAGAGCTAAGTCAACTTTTTAGATGCCCAAAGAAGTAAGGCCTGGGTCCCATTAGACACAAGCACACCTCAAATGTTGGGGAACGCCAGAGGAAGCGCACGGTGGGTGCCGGGAGGGAAGCTGTTGCCCCAACCCTCAGAAGGCAGAGGCTGCAAATTGAAAGCCTGGCTGAGCAGTGCCGCACCCACACAAAGTCAAAATCAGTCAGGACACAAAGCCATCGTGCATGGGGCAGCCTGAGCCTGTGGAGAGGTAGCCCGGCTGCTCAACGGAGCTCTGTAAGGAAAGGCCACATGGCTTCATTTTTCAGTCGGCAGAAAACCATCAAGAAAAACACAGTTGGCCTCTCCCTGACATAGATAGCCATGAGTTCTCAATGAGAGTGACACCTGCGTGAGAGAGGTAAAGCCATGAGCTTGACAGAAAGCACAGGAGAGAATAGCTCCCAGCTGGGCAAAGGGTGAGGTTTTGTTTTCTATTTCCTTTGGGAGTTTTTTTTCTACTTCTTTATTACTATTTCTGTGTATGTGGTGCTGAGGAATCGAACCCAGGGCCTCATGTATGCTACACAAGCACTCTACCACTGAGCCAACTCCCCAGCCCCTGTTTCTGCTTGCTGTTTTCCTGTGCTGGCACTGGGACTTGAACTCAGGCATGTCGCTGTCCCTTTGCTACCACTGGAGTCCCAGCGCCACTTCTGGCTTGGTTTGTTTTGTTTTTGACTGCAGGTAAGAGTTACATGGACTTCACTGCCCTTGCTGGCTTCAAATCATGATGCTCAGATGTCAGCCTCCTGAGTGGCAGGATGACAGGCGCCAGCCGCTGGACACCAGCTTCAAATACATTGAAATATGAATGAATGTGTAGTAATGTACATATGAAGGATTTCTCTTCAAAAAGGGCCTTTGAAAGTTAAGGATAAATAGTTGATGGAGAGGAAAATAGACAAGAAATACATCAGATCAGGCAACAGGGATCCCCTGAGACCCAACAGGAAAATTCCAGAAACCCAAAATGAGTGCCAGCAATTTACAGAGGCAGTGGCAGTGGAAGTCTGTGTGGGCTGAGAGAAGTCCTGTAGAAAATCATTAGCAGTTGGAGACATGCAAATTAGTGCCACAGAAAGGCGCTTTACACCTGTTACCCTGGCACAGACCCAACGGCTGGGCCAAGCACCAGTGGGGACAGGGTATGGACCACCGCTGGGAGGCAGGCTGGCACATCTGGCAAATCTGGCTCTCAGCTGCCCAGAGACCCAGCACCTCTGGGACCTGGCCGCTTTGACCCAGGCATGGGAACACTGCACAACCCCTGGAGAAGACCCATGGGAGACGGCCGATCACAGCTCTATATGCAGACCAGAGCCGGAAGCCAGGGAGACTGGGCCTGCCCTGGGCTGGGCCAGAGACTCTGCTCCAGCTAGAAACGGTGACAAGTCACGTGTGCACATTACTGCAGATGAAATCTAGACGTAATTCTTATTGAGGAAAAATAGACTGTGATATTTTGTGCCTATTTTGGAAAAAAATATCATTATTAAAGAAGGCAAGAACTTGTAAGATGCCAGGCACTGGATGGAGCGGGGGGGGAGGGAGAGCAGGGAAACTGAGCAGGGGCCCGAGCTCCCACTGAGGAACACCGCCTGGGCGTGGCCTTGGGTCCTGGGAACTCTGGTGAATTCCTTGGCTCGCTCTGGGCCATCTAGGAAGACCTCAACCAAAGAGGGGCAAAGAGGGGGCACGCACAGCACCCGCCCAAAGTCAGCACCAGGAAGATCTGGTGGGGGTTGTTCACTTTCATAAAGAAACATAAGGAATAAAACCAGATCCTGACATGAAGCAGACACGAAAGCATCGTGAACTAACTCAGCCCCCTGAGCCTGATGTCCTGGTGGGAATGAGAGGGAAGGAAGGAAGAAGGGAAGGAGAGGGAAGAGGAATTAGGAAGAGGGAAGGAAGGAAGGAAGGAACCTTGCAGGTAAATGGTGTGGAGAAGGGGTGGGGTGGGAGGAGCTGAATGAGCAGCTCCTGCTGGCTGCTTGAGGAAGGGGCTCAGTAGCTCACAACCCCGGCAGCCACGCCGGTTGCTCCCCTTATAGAAGATTGGCAGTTATGTCTTCTTAGGCGGGCTGGGCCAGCTATCTCTGCAGATAGAGGTAAATGCAATATATCAGGGCTATGCTTCTGCCCGGAGCTCCACCCTTGCCTGCACAGCCTTCCATTTGGTGCCAAAGTTGGCAGAATTGTAGCAAAATTGGTGGACATCTGGCAGGTGTGACAGGAAGCCCCCCTGGGTGGAGTCACTGCCCAAGTGCTGAGCCACTGCATGCATGAAGGGCGCCATCTACAGAGGAGACCGCGCCATGGCTGGCAATGAAACCCGGTGACCCGGAAGTCAAGACAGGTGTGTTTCCATTTGTTTCCCAAGACGCCCTGGCCTGTCCTCGTTGTTTTCACACCCAGAGAGCCTTGCTTCTCACAGTGATCAGGAAGCAACCTTGCTCCGTGAGTTCAAAACTAACTCAGCAGAGGCAGCTGGTGGGGGAAGGGAGGGGAGGAGAGGGTGGGGGAAGGGAGGGGAGGAGAGGGAGGGGGCGATTGAGAAGAGGAGGTACAGAGCGCTCTCTGCGTGTATTCCCTCGCCCCGCCGTAGGAAGGTAGCTCTGGTCTCCTTCCCATCCTGGTCCCAGTGGTCACTTCCTCCCTCCCCCTCTGCTGCACTGACCCTGGCCTCTGCCCTCCACTCTTCCCCCTGCGCATACACACCCAGGGCTTTGCTTCGCCCCTTCACGGGTTGCTGTCATGAGAGCATGCTATTTCCTCCCCCTGGGAACAGAGACCTGGGTCCCCATCATTCTGACAAGCTCCAACCTCTCTGTGTCTATGCCTGGGCTCCTACGCAAGCTCCCTTTATGACTTCTTCTTCTTCTAGAAATATCTATATTCCCCAGTCATTTGGCTGTCTCCGCTGACCTGGCATCTTTCCTTAGCTCCTACGACGTGAGAAGGCTTTACTGCACGATACCATTGAACGAGCCTCTCCAGACACCACAGCCACCAGGGACAGGCACTTTCTGAGCTTCTTAGGTGCTTTCTTCAGCAAGTGGACAATGTTTATGAGAGGAGGACTGTCAGGCGTGTGGCCAAAAGCAGACAGTCAACAGAGGGTCCGCGTACCTCTGGACAGGCACCCCTCAAGATTCTTACTGGTTTCATACTTTCATTCACATTTGCAGAAAGTTTTATTGGTCATAAATCCCTTCTCATCACTAACCAAGGAGCTTCCGGGATGTCAGATTTGCATCTCAACAGGTCAGTCCTGCACCAGCCCCACGCAGCTCCCAGACTTCCAGCAGGGTGAAAACTAGTCTGGAACCTCCTGAAGTATAGAGGTCGTTGGCCTCCATGGGTGTAGAGAATTGAATTGTGGCTCCCCAAAACTTGCATCTACTCAGAACCTCAGAATGTGACATTAATCTGAACGAGGGTCTTTACCAAGCTGAAGATCTCCAAGTGAGATGCCCTCCTCTTAGGGTGGCTCCATCCTAAACCCAACAGTTGGTAAGCCCACACACTGAGACAGTGATACACAGAGGCCCGCAGGGAAGGCATCGTGAAGACCGAGGCAGAGGCTGGAAAGGGACTCAGAGGCCGCAGCAGGAGCCGGGTCAGGCACCCTGAGAGGCAGCTCATCTGCATGCTTCTGCCTCCCAGAACCCTGAGAGAACACACGTGCCAAGCTCCTAGGAATCTGGTAACTAGGAAACTAACAGAACTGGATTTAACAGCCTAGCAGGCATAAGCCTGGTTTGAACCCTAGCCTGAGGATAAGCATTGACCTAACAGCCAGCACGGGACAAGGAGAACTCTGGTCATGATCCAGTGAGCACACCTGGCAAGTCTATCCATTCACCACCTACAAGAGCTTCTGCCAACCACTGACGGCCAGGGCCTCCTGATGAGTCCCTGAGCTGACCTGGAAAGTCACTGTGCAGGCTGTGCTGGCCTCTGCTGCTGACCTGAGGGTTTTCACACAGGTGATGGTCTCAAAACAAAACAAAACCTAATAAGCAACACTTGTCCTGTTGCTGGAGCCACTGGGCCTCACTGGGCCAGAGCACAGGACCCAGGACACTTCCCGTGTTGGTCCATGTCCTTTGCCCCGCAGAACAAGACGTGCCAAGGGCCGGAGGATGGAGCTATTTTAGACATCCTGAGATCTCTCCAGACCTAGGGAGAGAGGGCAGCATTGTTCTCTAATGACACAGCAGTCAGCCTTAGAACAGGATGCTTGTTCCCTGCTGGTGAAAGCCTCCGCTGATCTCCAAGGCTACAGAAAGAGCTGATTACTTAATTCCATGGCCTTTCAGAACTTCTGCACAAAGGAAAAAAATATCCAATGGAACATGTGTCAAAGGACATGCATCACATGACTAAGCTTGTCTGAGTATGTGTGGCGCAGGGAGATGGGAGATCAGGGAGATGGAAAGAGCATTACATTATCCAGAGAGAAGAAGAGAAGACTTCCTACTAGCTCATGATTGAAGACAGTCAAGTGAAAGTCATAAGTATGAGCTACTGCTAAAGTTCAAGGGAGGAGGCACGGGCTGTAGGCTCGTTACCACTGGAGTGTGAGCGCATGGGGGTTGGCCACGTATATTCCAAATGCTCGAGTTAACCCTGTCCTTGAGTTAATCCTCTACCTTGTGGACATTTGCACCAATTACAATCACGGATCTATAAAAAATATTCATAGTAGCATGATTTATCATATCAAATACATAAAAAGTCTAACCCCAAAATCTACAGAACATACTTGATGACATCACTGTGGTGATACTAGCTACTTTTCAAAAGGATTTTTTTTTAAGGTATGCAGTCATGTAGATAGATCATCTTAATATTTTAAATGAAAGAGACAGACAGAGAAACAAAGAGCCTCCCCGCTAGGCCACAGAGATTTGCCTGATTCCAAGATACAGAAGAAAACTAATTGAGGAGGAGGACGTGGTGCAGGTAAAAGCAACTTACCCCAATCAAGAACAGCAGGGCAAGCCAGTGGCTCACGCCTGTCATTCTAGCTACTCGGGAGGCTGAGATCTGAGGATCACAATTCAAAGCCAGCCCAGGCAGGAAAGTCTGTGAAGACTCTTGTCTCCAATAAACCACCAGAAAACTGGAAATGGTGCTGTGGCTCACGTGGCAGAAGGTTAGCCTTGAGCTGAAGAGCTGAGGGACTGCTCCCAGGCCCAGAGTTCAAGCCCCACGACTCTCTCTCTCTCTCTCTCTCTCTCTCTCTCTCACACACACACACACACACACACACACACACACACACACACACACACACAGAGACAGAGAGCAAGTTTCAAACAACTTCAATCACAAGCCGAGCCCTTGGCTCACCACAACCTACACTGTTGTAATGTCTCCAAAGAAACACGCACATGACCTGATGGGCTTGGCTCATGACAAAGCCACGGGGCAAGTCCTTCGGCCAGGGAGTCACCAAGCTCAGCACATGAACACAGGTAATCTCGTTTAATTGTCACAGTGCTCTCAAGTATTCTTTATCCCCATGGCAGAACTAAAGAATTAACATCCTCAAAAAAAATTAAAACCATTGAATACACTCAGAAAATAAGAAAATCACCAAAGGAGGGTATTCTTAGGAGATGAACACAAAGGCGTAACACCTGTGTGCATCGGATCATACAAAATAGTATTGACTGAAATGAACTCCAGGAAATAGAAGCAAGAGGTTGTTTTCCTTTTCTTTTTGTCTTGTTTGTTCATACATCTGTTTTGGGAGGGTGAGGGGGGACACAGAAGGGTGTGGAGGGACAAGGGTAAACAAATGCAGCCGTGGTACTCATTAGACACTATGTGGAAAATGAACTACCAACTTGTGAGGGGATGGGAATGGAAAACCAGGAGACAGCAAAGGAAGGGGTGACATTGTCCAAAAAGAAGTGATTTATGGGGCTGGGAAGGTGGCCCAGTGGTAGAGCGCTTGCCTTGCATGCCTGAGGCCCTGGGTTCGATTCCTCAGTACCACATAAGAAAAAAGAAAAAAGCCGGAAGTGGCACTGTGGCTCAAGTGGTAGAGTGCTAGCCTTGAGCTGAAGAGCTCAGGGACAGCGCCCAGACCCAGAGTTCAGGCCCCACGACCGGACTCAAAAAAAAAAAAGAAGTGATTTATATACCTGTAACCCCTCTGTATATCACCTTTATAATAACTTTTTTTAAAGAAATTAAGAGAAGAAAAACAAGGTATAACTCCAAGGCCTAGGGTCTTACAGCTGTAACCTGCCACTCCAATCAAAATGAACAAGATTGCCAGATGCCAGTGGCTCACACCTGTAATCCTAGCTACTCAGGAGGCTGAGATCTTAGGAGCATGGTTCAAAGACAGCCCGGGCAGGAAAGTCTGTGAGACTTTTGTCTCCAATGAACCACCAGAAAACCAGAAGTAGTGCTGTGCCTCAAGTGGTAGAGCGCTCACCTTGTGCTGAAGAGCTGAGGGACAGCGCCCAGGCCCAGAGTTCAAGCCCCATGATTGACCAAAAAAAAAAAAAAAAAAATGAACAAGACTCAGACACATTTCTACAACCACTGATTTTCTCAACTATACATTCCGCCTTCTCCAGATTTCAAAATGAAACTTCTTTTCAAGCTCTACCTTTCCAGTCCTAGATATTTGACCAACTTGTGATCCATTCCGCCTGGAACTTGTAACTTTTAGTCAGGTGTGGACCATGCATCATGAAAGACCACGTTCCTCTTAATCGAGTTTCATTTCCATAGGAAGAAGCCACAGAAAAACCAGCAAAGCCGGCAACTCACTCCTCCATTCTGGGGGTTGTTTTCAAATGAAGTCAGAAAAGGTTGGCCCTTGAAATCTCTTTTGTGATCAAAGCCAGCCCCAGGTATGATCTGCTTTGTACACCGAACAAGAAAATGCTTAATCCACACTGCACTGTACATTCAGTGTACTTCTACAGGAGCCTGCAGACGGCTGGGGCTGAGGGAGAGCCTTGGGCTTGCTGCTGCGTTCACTCATCTGTCATAGAACCACGAAGGAGGGCAAACACGTGACTCACGTTTTTCTCATGCACCTATAGCCTGAATCACTGCGGCAGCCATCTCCGTCTTGATCTCATCGGGCAGCAAAGGACACAGAAGGCTTTGTTGGAGGAATTAGTCTCCTGGCTGGCTGGAACACCGGCTCTCAGCGCACCTCAGTGAGGACTGTGCTGTTGCCATGGTTACAAGGCTTCTCCCTCCCCAGCACCCTCCTCGTGCCCCCCCACCCCCCGCCTTGCCACAAAAGCGTCAGGAAAAACAAAACCAGTCAGTTGAGCCACACACGTGACTAAACTAGGAATTATTTCTGGGGTCCGATGTACACGACCACCTTTGGAAGAGGAAAAGAAGGAAAGAGAGATGGAAGTGGCACTTCTTGAAGTCACCTGGGAGTGCTCTGCCACTTGGATTTTCAAGACTGCGCAGCACAATTCATCAGGGAAAACAAACCGCTTCCCAGGTGACAGACCTTTCAGAAAGCAAGCTGGGATTTTGTTTGGTTTGTTTCTGGTTGCACATTTCCCGTTGGCCTTGTGTTTGGCACGTGTGACCCTCTGACTGATCCAGTTTACACCGGTCTCTGAGAGGGCTGGGGACCGAGGGCTTCCCGGGAGGGAGCCCCAGCCTGGCTCTGATGAGCAGAACGCGTGTCTTCGCACAGTCATTTCTACATTGTGTCTACCATGGGCAGAAGCTTACAACAAGGTCCTGCGGTAAGGAAGAAGACAAACTCTTCCACCATGAATGACTGGCACGATGAAGTGAAAGGAACAGTGAGCGATGGAGAGCCATGACTTTGGCCTTCCAGCCATACTTCCATGATGAGGTGAGAATGCCTTCAGGTGAAGCTCAGCTGGGCAGAGATGGCTTCAGGGGCAGTAGCCTTGCTTAAGTCAGGGGGACAAGTCTGCAGAGCCTGGGCTGGACCCAGGGTGCAGCCCCAGCAGGCCCAGAAGGAGCAGCCAGGCCAGCCCTGCGTGAGGCCCGCGCTGTGGACGCTTGGTGGGGGTGAAGCAGCTAACCTCTGCCCCCTGGAAGACAGAGGGCGGTGATGGTTCTCAACACATGTGCAAGGCCCAGGGAGAAACAGCGAGTCCTCCCACAGTCAGCCCGAAGGGAAGCCGCTACCAAAGTAGAGCTCCAGCTTTGAAGGTGGGAAGCTCTGCCAGGGAACCCCCGGTCTTCACTAGCCATGAGAACTCAGTGGAGCCACGTGCCCCTGACTGCCTGTGTCTTCATGGTGAAGTGGTGGGGAGCCTTCCATGCATAACTGAAGGAAGCCGGGACAAGAGAGCTCCACAACTGGGGCTGGGGACATGGGGCTGTGAAAAGTAGAACTTACCAGAACAGCAGGAAGCTGGGCACCAGTAGCTCACACCTGTCATCCTAGCTACTCAGGAGGCTGAGATCTGAGGATCGCTGTTCAAAGCCAGCCCAGGCAGGAAAGACTGTGAGACTTTTTTTTTTTTTTTTTGGTCAGTCGTGGGGCTTGAACTCTGGGCCTGGGCACTGTCCCTCAGCTCTTCAGTTCAAGGTGAGCGCTCTACCACTTGAGCCACAGAGCCACTTCCAGTTTTCAGGTGCTTTGTTGGAGATAAGAGGCTCGCAGACTTTGATGCCTGGGCTGGCTTTGAACCATGATCCTCAGATCTCAGCCTCCTGAGTAGCTAGGATTACAGGCATGAGCCACGGTGCCTGGCTGTGAGATTCTTATCTCCAATAAACCACCAGAAACCCAGAAGTGGCACTGTGGCCTCACTCAAGTGATAGAGTGCTAGCCTTGAACAAAGGAGCTCAGGGCCCAGGCCCTGAGTTCAAGCCCCACAACCAACAAAATAATAATAATAAATAATAATAATGAAGAAGAAAATAGGAGGAAGAAGCAGAAGGAAAGGGAGAACAGGACAAAGAGGAGGAAAGAAGAGAAGGAAGGAGAGCATGGAAGCAGGAAGGGCAGGAAAGGATGAGAGACTGGACATTGGCTGAGGCTGGTGTGACAACGCGATGGCAGAATGGCGCTCGTGGGCCACAGAGTCGCCCTCCACCTGACAGCGCCGACTCTGAGCTGGCATTTCAGCCACGCCTGCTTTCACTGCATGAATCTGACACGAAGGTGTGTCTGGCTTCCAGAGCCTCTTTGGCTTACGCGGGCAAGCATCATTCTGGCGTTGCCTTTGGCTTACGCGGGCAAGCATCAGTCTGGCGTTGCCTTTGGCTTACGCGGGCAAGCATCATTCTAGCGTTGCCTTCAAACGGCCTGCAGCACTGGGCATCCAGTCACGGCTATTCAAGCCATGAGTCAACAATGTTATCAGGCACCTCCTGTGTGTATTTTTCTAGGCCCACGACATAGACCAAGAAACAGCACAGACCAAAGTCCCCAACCACACACCTTCCAATCCAATGCGGTGACTAGAAGCAATGCAAGCTGGGGGCCTGGGAGGAGGGAATTCCGTGGGAATCTGCCATGGGAAACGCGGGCACGGGGAACTGAGAGTCGGGTAGACAGGGAATTTCACTGAGGACATCATTCATCAAATTCACCCGACGGGTCCCCTGAGGCTGGGCAGGTCCACAGTGCTGTGCAGAGCTCCCCACCATCTACCTACCTCCATCTCCGTCCACCATCACCTCCCCACAAAAGGCACCTGCCCACCCGCCTCAGGCTGGCAACCTCCCGGGAACTTTGTCTCCCCTGAGATCTGTCAGCTCGGGGCCTTTTACACTAAGGGAGTCACAGTGCACGTGGCCTTTGTGGCCCGCTTCTTCCCACGCGCACACTCCTGCCAAGGTTCCCCTGTGCAGTCGCACATCCTAATGCCTCACTGCTTTCATGACTTAGTAAGACTCCATTGTGTATCTATGGCGCCTTTTGTTAAGCCACTCATCTGTGGATGGGAAGTGGGATCACTCCACCTTCTGCTCTCACAGATCCTGCCACTGTGCCATCAGTCTTGCGCATGAGGGCACAGGCTCTTCTTTTTCTTCGCTGTATGAGCAGGAGCCTGGTGGCTGGGTTGTGTAGTATTCCATGTGTCACTTTGTGAGGAGGGAGTCCCATTTTAACAGATGGCCAGGGAAGGTCCTGTTGATAACATTGAACAAACACCGGACAGGGGTGGCCATCAATAAATAAATAAGCTGGTGTGCCCGTGCCAGGAGTGTGTGTCAGGAAGAACAGCGCCACTTCCAGTTTTCTGGTGGTTAATTGGAGATAAGAGTCTCACAGCCTTTCCTGCCTGAGCTGGCTTTGAACCGTGATCCTCATATCTCAGCCTCCTGAGTAGCTAGGACACAGGCGTGAGCCACCAGCACCCAGCTTCCTTTCCAACCTTATCAGGAAGAAAGAATGGCTAGGCAGAGTAGAGCTGCTACCGTTATCACTAAAAATGTAAAAGTAAGCACTCAAACCCCAAGACACCTAAGGGGTTTTTTGTCCAGAAGAGTCTTTGCATTCAAGCTCAAGAGAGTGAGAAGCCAAGAGACAAGAAGCAGGCCCTGAGTTTGGTTTTCTACTCTTACATACTCTTTTTTTGCTTGACTTCCTACTATTTTAAATCAATTTTTCTATAGAAATGAAACCTACTAGGGCTGGGAAGGTGGCTCAATGGTAGAGTGCTTGCCTTGCACGCATGAGGCCCTGGGTTCCATTCCTCAGCACCACATAAGCAGAAAAAGCTAGAAGGGGCGCTGTGGCTCAAGTGGTAGAGCACTAGCCTTGAGCTGAAGAGCAGAGGGACAGTGCCCAGACCCAGAGTTCAGGCCCCACAACCAACCAAAAAAAGAAATGGAATCTACTGAGGAAAAAGGGAGAAGGAGGAAGAAAGGAAGGAGAAGCAGGAGGGAAAGAAGGAAAAAGGAGAGGTGAAGGAATAAGAAAAATTAGGAGGAAGTGGCTAGGAAGGAAAGACAAGGAGGAAGACTAGGAAAGAAGACAGAAAGGCAGGAAGCTGAAATCTAGCCACACAAAGTCAAGTCCTCTAATGAACCTTGCTAAAATTCACATGAAGTAAAATAAGCCAGGCTCAGAGAGACAAAGGGTGTGTGTTTCTTTCCCCTCATATGTGGAAGTGAGATCTAAATTACAAACATAGACGTGAAAACATGCGCAGAATTGCTAGCATATATGACTCAAGGGACGTGTTACATTGAAATCCCCTGGGACAACTATTTGAAGGTAATACTAATGATGAGTACAATAACTGGATAGTGGGACAAGAATATCCCAAGCTATAAATTTCTCTTTAAAGATGACGTTTAGCCAGCAGTTATACCGAAGTACTTAACTATTTGTGTCCATATCCCTGAGTTACACACTGGCAGCCGGGCTCTGCTAGAGCAGGGTCTGACCCCTTCCCTGGACAGAGAGGCTCTCCCCCATCCCACACTGTCTGGGGAAAAGTCTGAGATTCTCCCACAAATTCAATCAACCCAGCCAAAGAAACAGCAAACAATCATCGTGGCTCTCAGGGTGAGACACAGCATTTGCCTCCCAGCTCTGGTTCTACCACTCCCTGGCCAGAAATAAAGTTCTCTTAAAATAGCACTGATAGGAAGGCAGAGGTAGGAAGGTCAGACGCAGTCTGGCCTGGACACACGTGTGAGCCCCTGTCTGAAAAACAGACCAAAGCCTGGCCCAAGTGGTAGAGTCCTTGCTTAGAAAGGGCCAAGCCTGAGTTCAATGCCCTGGACCAGATAACACGGACAGAAACAACACAGGTCCTGCAGCTGTCAACAGGACCAAATACAGTTGGCCGTCCGTTCATTTCCCCAGATTCAGCCAACCGCAGACTGCACACAGGCAGGGAAAGCAAAGTTCATCCCCACAGAACACACACTGGTGTTTTATTTCTTGTCACTAGTCCCTAAATAATACATTTACATTGCAATAGGTGTTACATGTAATTTACAGCTGATCTAAAGAGGGGTGATGTGTGTGGAGTATTTGTAAGGACCATGCCCCTTCATATAAGGAACTTGGGATTCTCAGATTTGGGGGTGCCAGGGGAACCCTAGGACTGATACCCCATGAATACTAGGGAACAAATGTACAATAATATATGGAAACTCTTTAATAAACACTCAGCAAGTCAGGTATTTTTTTAATTTTTTTTTTAATTTGAAGGTCATCATTCCCTTTTCTCACTGTGAAGTTGGGTTTTTGGTGGTGGTGGTGCCAGGGTACAAACGCAGAGCCTCAGACTTGCTAGGTGCTCTATTGTTGAGCCACACCTCCAGCCCTATTTTGCACTGGTTATTTTATTTTATTTTATTTGTCAGTCATGGGGCCTGAACTCTAGGCCTGGGCGCTGTCCCTCAGCTCTTCAGCTCAACGCTAGCACTCTACCACTTGAGCCACAGCGCCACTTCCAGCTTTTTCTGCTTATGTGGTGCTGAGGAATCGAACCCAGGGCCTCATGCTACAAGACAAGTGCTCTACCACTGAGCCACCTTCCCAGCCCTGCACTGGCTATTTCTGAGATAAGGTCTGGCTTCTTGCCCAAACGTGCACCCAGACTGTAGTCTGCCTGCTTTAGGCGTCCCGTGCCACTGGCCCAGGCCACCAGGCCCGGCATTGCTCTGCTGACATGGAGTCTTGCAGGCTCTTCTACCCGAGCAGCTTGGAACTGTGGTCCTCTCAATCTCGGCCTCCCACATAGCTCAGGGTGACAGGCATGGACCATTGTACCCAGCTATCCAGTGAGAAGGAGTCTTATAAACTTTCTCTCCCTGGATGACCTTGAACCACAAACCTCCCCTCTCAGCCTGCCAAGTATTTAGGATTATATGCATTCATGGTTCTCCACATTTACTTAGGAGACATAAAAACATTTATGCAGAAAAAAAGACTTGTCCACAAATGTTCGTGAGAGCTTTGTTCAGAATGTCCCCAGGATGGGAAGCACAGAATGAGTGACCGCTCTGATGACACCACAGGCAGCCATGAAAGTCACCAAATAGCTGAACTAACGCCACATGGACAAACGCCAAGAGACCTGTGGAGAAGGAAGGAATCCAGACCCCAGAGCAGAGCCCTGCCTTACACAGGTACATGAGGTCCGAGAGAAGGAAAGCCCAGACCAGAATGTCTGAACCCTGGGTGGCAGTTTCTGGGGACACATGGGATGACAGGGGGAGGGGGTTCTACAAAGGAACAGGAGAGGATCCTGCAGGTGTGACATGCACCTTGTACATGGCAAGGTGCTGAAGATCAGGACTTGTGGAGAATATGCTCAGGCGGGCACCAGCAGCTCACACCTGTACTCCCAGCTACGCAGGAAGCTGAGAGCTGAGGAATTTGGTTTGTAGCCAGCCCAGGAAGGAAAACCAATTATCTACCAAAAAGCTGGTAGTGAAGCTATGGCTCAAGTGGTAGAGCACCAGATTTGATCAGAAAAACTAAGGGACAGCACCCAGATCATGAGTTCAAGACCCACTACTGTCTCTCACACACACACACACACACACACACACACACACACACACACATGCACACACGCACACACACACACACAATATACATATATATGTATGTGTATATATACTCAAAATGAAACCTCATAAAACTTCAAATGCTACCATCAAACACAGGGCTTTCCAACAGCTCTGAACTAAGTCCTGGCAGCTCAAGGTCCCTTGAAGCGCTCTCGGACTAGCCATCCCGGCATCTGAATTTTGTATTGGGGGTCAATCTGGGCTGCCGGGTGAGGAAATGGGGAGTGGGTGGGAGGAGGCTGGTGAGGGCGCTCTCGTGGAGTACGCGGCTTCAAGAGGGAAGAGGGCTGCGTGGCACAGGTGACACGGAGCAGGCCTTCCTGCATGGTGCATGGCTCTGGTGGCGAAGTGCATCTCGTTCGGCATAAGCGGAGGTTTGTCTAGCCAGACAAGATGGCACTACAGCCTGGGGCTGTGGCAGACCTCGGTGCCCCAAACCTGCAGTCTGTCCCCCGTGGTGTGGCCGAAGACTGCCGGCTGGAATGATCTGGAATGTCACTCACTCACTCACACTTCTGACTGGGCCGGCTGCCTGTGAGAATCCCGCACAGGCCCTCCCCGGGGCCGTGGCTGGGTGCCAGGGCCGGGTCGGGGGGCAGGCCAGGCGGGCCGCTTCTAACCTTGCTGGGGTAGAATGGTACCTGCCACTCTGTGCTCATCAGAAAGGAAGAGGACTGGGGTGGGGGTCACAGCAGCCCCCGGAGCCCCCACACCGGGGTCACAGGTGCAGAGGCCGTCACCCAGCTCCCAGGGCCCTGCCCTGTTTCGAAGGTGGCGGTAGGCCTAACCACAGAACGCACGGGCCCGAGGGAGGGCAGGAAACGGAGGCGCTGGGGGCCGTGAGGCATGATCAAAGGTAAGGGAGAAGGTCTGGGGAAGGGGCAGGACACACATACCTCTTGGCTGCAGCCCAGCTATTTCCAGGCAGCCCCCTGCCTCAGTTTCCCCTTCTGCTCAATGAGGGCATAGCCCCCTTATCAGGTTACTACGGTGATTGAGGGAAGCCCTGGCTCCAAGATCTCAGGTCAGGTGACAGGTCACACAGAAAGACAGTGACCCAGGTGACCTTCGTGTCAGCTGAATCCCCTGGGAGAAGGCCTTGCGCACCTGTGCTGGCCAGAGGCAGGCGCGGACCCCACAAACGCGGGGCTGGAGAGGGGTGGCCCCAGTGAAGGCTCCATGACACCCTCCACACATCTCACCCTGGCCCCTTGCACACCCGCAAACACGGCGGTGGCGTCCTTGCACGTTCGATGTCTGGTTTAGGAGACAGCCGAGGTCCTAATCCATCGAGAAGACTCCACAACTCAGCTGGCTGCTCCAGAAGCCCCTCCCGCCGGGAGGCAGTGAGCAGGCGAAGCATGCTGCTGGGCTCAGCTGGGTCAGGAGCGCACCAGGACACTGTCCGGGCTGGGGTCTCACATAAATCGGGATATCCGGGCTGGCGTCACAAATCAATCTCCAAACATCTGAACACGGGTGGGGCTGGGACCCAGAAGGCCACAGGCCACCCGGATAATCAGCGCTCTGGTTAGTTTTATGGCAAGATAGGACTGGAAGACCCCAGGTCTTTATCAGAATGGTCAGCATGCAAGCACAGGGGCTGAGTCCAGATTCCAGCACAGTGCCAAAGCTGGAGTGAGTCACCTGCCATGTTAAAGCTCTTAACAATGCACCTCACGTTGCCCATTATCAGGAATAAAAACATCATGAACGATACACTAGTGGACATGCTCGTTGGCGTGGAGGGTGTTGCTTTTACTTGTTTTCTCTCTGTAGTGAACGATTATTTTATGCTCACCCTCTGATTCCAGCCCGCAGTAGCCTGCCAAGGATGAGGCAAGTGGGGGGGGGGGGGGGGCCTCTTGAGGCGGATAACCCAGCCAAGACACTGTCTTTTGGCGCCACCTAATGGCAGTTTCTTATTACTACAGTGCACTTGTTGCACTGCCCCTTCCCTACCTGCTCTGAGTTTGAGGATTTTGAGAAAACACTTGTGAAGAGGGCTCCAAGATCCTCTGCAGAGAAAACGCTGTGCCTCCTCCTGTAGCCCTCACAGTTAACCAAGAAAACGAAGGGCCTTCCTCAAGCAGAGCGTAGGTCCCTGCACCTAAAGGAAGAGAAACCAGGGACAGGAGGGACGGGGAGGCCAATTTCATACCCTCGAGCTTTTGTGTAGATACGTTTTGAACTTAAAAAAAGCTAGCTGGAATTTTTGGGGCATCCTTTAGAGTAATCAAATTCTTTAAATCTCCATTACCTTCAGATAACCATGGAATTATTCCATTACCCTGAACCCACCTACATTTCTGCCTGCCTGCCTTCTCTACGCCTCTCCGCTCTCTTTTTGCCAGTACCAGCATTGGAACTCAAGGCCTTCCTGTCTCTCTTGGCTTTCTTGCTCATGGCTAGGGCTCTACCACTTGAACCTTACCTCCAGTCCATTGTCAGGCTTTTCACATAGGCCAAATTTTAATGTAATAAGATAAAAATAAGAATTAATTTTTAATTATATGAATTTCACTGCAATCTTTCACCTTATTTCCAGCAAGAAAAGGAGTGTGTGTGTGTGTGTGTGTGTGTGTGTGTGTCATCAACTTGGGGCAAAATAACCTTACTTCCCTTCACAATGTCTCTTTGTTACCAAGGTAACATGAAATGAGCCCTTTTCCAGAGTTCCTGAGATACACAGGACTCTTGCACTGTTGCGGTCCATTCCTGAGGGGAGAGTCTGGCCGCTCCAGGGAAACTGCCACCGAGACTGCAACCTAGGGAAACAGCCCAGCAACTTCCTGACAAGACACAAGCAATGTTTGCTGCAAGGAAAATGCAGGAGACAGCACACAGACAGAGAGCAGAACAGCAACAAACCCTGTAAGCAAAAATATCCATGGCAAACGGAGGCAGGCAGGTGAGCCGAGAAATGCTGTTCAACCTACCTGGTCCACAGTCAGGGGCCGAATCCGCTGTTGGCGACCAGACACCTGGCCAAGGAGGCAAAACAACAGAGCAGGCTGCACACGTGGAGGCCGCGCCGCCCATCAGTCAACGGCCAGCACCAGAAGCAGCAGCTCCCTGGACCCCGAAGCTCAGGAGGCGTGTGAACCCGAGCTGCAGGAGTCTCTGTCCTCACAGCCCTCCCTGCATGCAAGGGTGAGAGAGCCACAGTTAGACAGCGCACACAGCCCTTTGGGTGGCACAAGCTATGAGGTAACAAGACAACCCGTGCAATTTGAAAACAAAGACCAAATCAAATAACGGCTGAAACAAAACCGTCTGTCAGCATGCACGCAGGATCCAAACTTGGCTGCAGACAAGCTGAGGCATACACCCAAGTCTACGAGGTCAGAAACAACAGTGCCAGGCACCAGTGGCTCACGCCTGTAATCCCAACTCTTGGGGATTACAGATCTCAGGCTGAGATCTGAGGACTGCAGTTCAAAGCCAGCCTGGAAGGAAAGTCTGTGAAATGTATATCCCCAATTAACCATCAAAAAGCGGGAAATGGAGCTGCGATTCAAGTGGTAGAGCTCTAGCCTTGAGTGAAAAAGCTAACAGGCACTGGGACATGAGAAATCGTACAGGTCTCCAGGCTTTCACACAGTGAAAGCAAAGGACGATATTCTTAGAGAGGAACACAAAGGCACAATGCCTCTGTGCATCTGATCGTATAAAAAATTTATCAAAATGAACTCCAGGAGAGGGAAACAAGAGTTTTGTTTTGTTGTTGTTGTTATTCCTCTTGTTTTCTTTCCCTTTTGTCTTATTTGTTCGTTCATCTGTCTTTGGGAGAAATGGACAAAGCGTGAACAAAGGCAACAGTGGTACTCGCTAGGCACTAGGTTGAAAATGAGCTCTACAGCTTGTGGGTGGGGACAGGAGGGAAAACCGGGAGAGAGCAAGAGAAGGGCTGACATTGCTCAAATAGAAATATATTCTTTACCTGACTTGTGTAACTATAACCCCTCCTCTGTAAACTAAAAGCTAATGGGCAGTGCGCAGACCCTGAGTTCACATGCAAAAGAAAAGGGACCATGGCACGAGACGTTTGCTATTAATCTTTATTTATATGATTGTTCTCTGGAGAGCACTTCACTTTCCAAGCCAAATCTAGGACCAGGAGCGCATGGCACATACAAAGCTGGTGCTGTATCACAGAGAATCTCAATTCCTTCCAGCTGCTTTTCCTGTGTACTAATAAAGAAGATCTATTTGTTCAGAGCAAAACTAATCATCACGAATGAAGGCAAGATGGCCAGGTGTGTGGGCAGGCGTAGACGGTCTTTGCACTTAGCTCCGGATGGACACAGCTGGACAGACGCCATGGACACGTCACCCCGAAGGTGTCCCCGCTGAACCCCAGCTGCTCCAAGGCGAGGGGCTGGTTTTAGGCCGGAGCATTTTTGGTTGAGTGTGTGGGGAGATATTTCAAATGCTGCTTCATGGATGGGTCATCTAAAAGAAAAGAAGGATCATGGGAACAAGGCTGTCAGAGAGGGACAGCCGCGTTGCTCACCCCAATCTTTATGATGTGATATACAAGAAAGGAAATGGGGGCTGGGACGTAGCTCGGTGGCAAAGCGCTTGCCTAGCAAGTGCAACGTCCTGGTTTGGTCCCCAGTACCAAAAAAAGAAAAGACAAAAAAATAAAGAAGGAAAGGAAACAGCTCTGACCTTTGACACTGAAAGCCTCATTTACCAACTGGTCCTCAGTGCCCGGAAAGGAATTGTTTTTTTTTTCTCCTGGGAAACTGAGCCAGGCCACATGTCTCTGTGCTAACTGAGCATGCTGAACGTCAAGCAGCGATGTTGGGGCAAACAGAGGCTGCGTGTGCGACCGCAGCCCAGCAGGGGAAGTGGAGGAAGGCCCCCGGGGGGGGGGGGGGGGGACGGAGATGCAGCCTGGATGGCACGGGGGAGGGAGGAGAGAGCCCTCCATCCGCCATCACCCCACGCCCGCCTGGGAACCACGCAATGGGTTTGTCCCTGGACGGTGAATCACTTGCAGAACCATTTTGGATTTCACTCAGTGTTGTACGTTGAAGGAGGTGATCCTTGTGGGCCTCGGGGGTCGGGGGAGGGTGGAATCATTTGGGGTCAGGGAGTGGAATCTGGGGTGGGGGGTGGAATCTGGGGTGGGGGTGGAATCTGGGGTGGGGGTGGAATCTGGGGTAGGGGTGGAATCTGGGGTCGAGGTGGGGGGGTGGAATCTCAGGTGGGGGGGAGTGGAGTCTGGAGTGGGGGTGGAATCTGGGGTAGGGGTGGAATCTGGGGTGGGGGGTGGAATCTGGGGTGGGGGTGGAATCTGGGGTGGGGGGGGTGGAATCTGGGGTGGGGGTGGAATCTGGGGTGGGGGTGGAATCTGGGGTGGGAGTAGAATCTGGGGTGGGGGTGGAATCTGGGGTGGGGGGGAATCTGGGGTAGGGGTGGAATCTGGGGTCGAGGTGGGAGGGTGGAATCTCGGGTGGGGGGGGAGTGGAGTCTGGAGTGGGGGTGGAATCTGGGGTAGGGGGGGATGGAATCTAGGGTGGGGGTGGAATCTGGGGTGGGGGATGGAATCTGGGGTGGGGGATGGAATCTGGGGTGGGGATGGAATCTGGGGTGGGGGTGGAATCTGGGGTGGGAGTGGAATCTGGGGTGGGGGTGGAATCTGGGGTCGGGGTGGAATCTGGGGTAGGGGGGGATGGAATCTAGGGTGGGGGTGGAATCTGGGGTGGGGGGGATGGAATCTAGGGTGGGGGTGGAATCTGGGGTGGGGGTGGAATCTCGGTCGGGGGGAGTGGAATCTGGGGTGGGGTGGAATCTGGGGCTCCCTCCTCCGCAGACATCTTGACCTTACAGCAGACGACTGTGGTCCCCACGGCCAAGCTTAAAATGGCCCAAACGGGCCAGCCACGAACACGCCTCGTACCGGCTGTAACCGGCCCCCATCTCCTGCTGCGCTTGCCCATCCCCCGTGTCTGAGGACTGAAAACGTCGTTCACACCACACGGTTCTCGGGGGACTTGGCACTCTGGTCTCTCACTAGGGGCGCGTGATCCGTTGTGTCCCGGCCTGCTTCATCTCCTACCCTTCTTCACACAGAATTCCAGAAATTCTCCACTCTTTTCTCCTGTCTCAGAAACGCCCCCCACCCCCAACGACTCTTCCTTAGCAACAGAACCAGTACCCAAAGCATCCGCAGCAGGCCTTGAGTCAGAGGGCTGTGTGGCCACAGCCTGGGAGAAGGCAAGCTGGGTGCCGTGGCTCACGCCTGTAATCCTAGCTCGTTGGGAGGCTGAGATCTGAGGCCCACACCTCAAAGCCAGCCCCGTCAAACAAATCCCTGAAACACTTATCTCCACTTAGCCAGCAAGAAGCAGGAACTAGAGATGTGTCTCAAATGGTAGAGCACCAGCCATAAGCAACAAAACAAGAGAGAGAACATGACACCCTGAGTTTGAGCGTCACAACCAGCATCCAAAGAATATTCCTCTCGAATGTGCAGTCCTGAGTTCAAATCCCAGTACCACAAAGCAAAACACAAGAATGCTATGGCTGTGGTGGTTCACACCTTTAATCCTAGCTATTCACAAGGCTAAGATCTGAGGATCATGGTTCAAAGCCAGCTTGGCAGGAAAGACTTTGAGCCTCTTCTATTAAAGACCAAAAAGCTGAAATGGAATTGGAGCTGTGGCTCAAATGGTAGAGAGCTATCCTCATGCAAAAAAGCTCAGGGACAGTGCCCAGGCCCTGATTTCAAGCCCCAGGACCAACACACACACACACACACAAAGCCACAAAAATGCACGTTTTCAAGCTGGGCACTGGTGGCTGACACCTATCATCCTAACTACTCAAGAGGCTGAGATTTGAGGATTGCGGTTCAAAGCCAGCCTTGGCAGAAAAGTCTGTGAGACTCTTATCTCCAATTAACCACCTGAAAACCATAAGTGGCACTATGGCTCAAGTGGTAGAACACTCACCTTGAGCTGAAGAGCTCAGGGACAGCGCCCAGGCCCAGAGTTCAAGCCCCAAGACCAAAAAAATATATACACAATTATTCTTATCAGTAGAAGTACATTTCTTATGAATGCATCCACACTTGTGGTGCACAAATGCAATCCTGAGATTCACTGCCCGTGTGTGGGAACAGACCAGGTGACCGGAGAGGAGGGGAGGGGAGGAAGGCTGCAGCTGGGAGAGATGGGAGGGGAAGGGAGGTTGGGGGGGGGGGGGGAAGGGGAGGGCTGCGTGAGACCTACCAACAAGCACTGTACTCAGAAACTGTGTGGAACTGAAACCCCTCTGTACAACTACTTAAAAATAATAAAAGCTAAAAGGAAAAATAGTTAGCCACACCCCCACACACAAAATAATAATGATAAAATGTTTAAAAGCCAGGGTGTCTCATGAGCCTGCTGGGTAATGTTTAATAATACACGTCACTCGGGCCCCAAGGCCTGGCCATCACAGGCTCTGTGATGGTCAAGGCTGTATGTTCCTGCTGCTGTGAACAGCGATCACCACTCCCCTCAGAAGCACAGGTGCAGGGACAGGCACCGGCAGCTCCTGAGCAAAGGGGCACCGAGGCCGGGAAGTGCCCACGGCAGCGCCTCCTGGATCAGGGGTGCCTCTGCCTGGAAATCCACCCACCGCAGTGCCAAGCCAGAGATGCGTGGAGAGGGGCCTTGGTGCTGGTGTGCCTGGAGCCCGAGAGGGGGTGGGGGCGGGTGTTATGATTTGGGACTGCCCCTCCCCCTGCACCTCCACCCTGAATTCTCGGCTTACCTGGCAAATTGGAGGCTTCAGCAGGAACAGGCCTAAGAATCCTCCCCTTCTCCTGGCTCCTCTTCTCCTTCAGCTGCCTGGGCCTCGGCCTCCCCCTCCTTGGCCTCCTCCTCCTCGGCCTCCCCCTCCGCCTCCTCCTCAGCCTCCTCCCTTATCTCTTCCGTCTGGGGTCACAGAATCCATCAGCATGGAGACATTATGGAGAAACAGGGCCAGAGACACAAAGAAAGAGGAGGTAAGATCCTAAAGCCTGCAGCCTCTCAGAGAGACACTGTGATGGAAACACACACACACACACCTCTGTATTAGCACACTGGCCCCACAGAACTGCCTCTAGCCATCCACAGTCAGGGGATGAAATACGGCCAACATGTTTTTACCTTCCTGACAGTGGTGTTTTTTATCAGTCACACTTCCATGCACAGAACTCGGTTGCTTTGTACTGCTGACCATCAATGGGAAGCGATTAGTCTCACCGACACTGGGAGCTCCAGCCCCGCACGGCCTCTGCCTGCCTTCCGGGCACAACTTCATCTGAAGGAGGCCCCTGGGTCACAGGCCTCGGGAGGGTTCTTGGAGTGTGGGGTAGCCCTGGCCCTCTTACTCCACAAAGAATGGGGCGGGGAAGGGGGGAGGCGGAGCGAGGGCTTCAAGGCCCTCACCTAGCCGTCCTGTCAACTAAGCTGATTGCACTCAGTGGTTAAGGGCAGGCCGTACCTCTCCCGCTGCACTCTCTCCTTCTTCTTCCTGAGCTCCAGAAAGAAAGGAAAACAAAATCATAATTCAAGTCAGCGTTCAGTTGAATCCCAAATCTATGCACGCTACTGTAAGAAAGCAGTTCATCTAGCCTGACACCAGTGGCTCACGCCTTTCATCCCAGCTACACCAGAGGCTGAGATCTGAGGATCGCGGTTCAAAGCCAGCCCAGGCAGGAAAGTCTGTGAGACTTCCATCTCCAATTAACCACCAGAAAACTGGAAGTGGAGCTGTGGCTCAGTGGTAGAGTACAAGCCATAAGATCAGGGACAACACCTAGGCTCTGAGTTCAAGCCCCATGACCAACCAACACAAAGTTCATCTAAGTGAATTCCACATCCATGTATATATGAAGCATGCACATCCGTGTACATATGAAGCACGCACCCTGCAGGGCTGTGAGCATCGGGTGGCCCCTATGTATCTCAGGCCTGAAAAAAGATAATGTGAGCTTACAGATCCCTTTCCATCGCTCATACTAGTGAGAAAATGTCATTAACTAGTAACAGTTCTTAATAATATGTGCAGTGCCAACAGATACAGCTGTCTACAGAGTCCAGAGCATGGAAACAGAGCAACAGCATTGTGACCCGTGAAGCATTTAAACAGTAATCTCTGCTTAGAAAAAGAAGCTTGCCAAGTATAAAAAACAACAGTGTTAAGCCGGGCGCTGGTGGCTCATGCCTGTAATCCTAGCTACTCAGGAGGCTGAGATCTGAGGATCGAGGTTCAAAGCCAGCCCGGGCAGGAGAGACCATGAGACTCCTATCTCGAATAAACCACCAGAAAACCGGAAGTGGCGCTGTAGCTCAAGTGGTAGAGCGCTCGCCTTGAGCTGAAGAGCTGAGGGACAGCGCCCAGGCCCAGAGTTCAAGCCCCACGACCGACAAAAAAAAAAAAAAAACAAAAACAGTGTTGGGCTGGGAAGATGGCTCAGTGGTAGCGCGCTTGCCTTGCCTGCCTGAGGCCCTGGGTTCTATTCCTCAGTACCACATAGGCAGAAAAAGCCAGAAGTGGCGCTGTCGCTCAAATGGTGGAGCGCTAGCCTTGAGCTGAAGAGCTGAGGGACAGTGCCCAGGCCCTGAGTTCAAGCCCTAGGACTGGCAAAAAAAGAAAAAAGAAAAAAACAGCAGTGTTAGCCAGGTGCTGGTGGCTCACGCCTAGCTACTCAGAAGGCTGAGATCTGAGCATCGTGGTTCAAAGCCAGCCCAGGCAGGAAAGTCCATGAGACTCTTGTCTCCAATAAACCACCAGAAAACCGGAAGTGGCACTGAGGCTCAAGTGGTAGAGTGTTCACCTTAAGCTGAAGAGCGCAGGAACAGCACCCAGGCCCAGGGTTCAAGCCCCACGACCGACAAAAAAAAAAAGAAGAGCACTGTTGCCCCAGACTTGAAGAGGTAAGAGGTCTGCTGCCTGCCCCCAATCCCTAACGTCCTCCAGATCAGGGTAACAAACTCGTTGCACACCTCCTAGCTCACAGCTCTAAGAAGGAGGCCAGAGCTCTGTCCAGCACCTCCCAACATGGCAGGGCCAGAGGCTCCTCAGCATCATTAAATAGTGACAGCTTCCAGCTTCCCAGAGCCATCCTGGTAGTCCATCCCCACTGCCTCCCAGGCCAGCAGCACCAGCTGGAACCTGGACGGTCTGCGAAGCCATCTTGCTTATGTGTGCTATACTGGGACTTGAACCCAGGACCCGGATGCTGTCCCTTAGCTGGAGCCACAGCTTCATCGCCAGTATTTTTCTGGTTAATTGGAGATGGGAATCTCACAGACTTTCCTGCCTGGGATAGCTTCTAGCCTCGATCCTCAGATCTCAGCCTTCTGAGATCACAGGTGTGAGCCAGAGTACTTGGGGTGCAAAGCAGTCTGGCTGTCATCTGCACCCTCTCTCCAGCCTCTGGACAGAGCTGAGATTGTGGTCAAGTAATTTGTCAATACAATCAGGCCTCAGACTCCTGACTCCTAATTTGGCATCCGTTCTCCTCTGCCAGGCTGCCTCTCAAGACTGAGAACAGGACCAAGCACATTCCAGAAGCCAGGCTACAGAGGACCCAGCACTCTTCCCCAGTCCCCGCCTATACCACAGGCCAGTTCCAGAACAATACCTTCAGATCTCAGCAACTGGCACAGATCATCACTGCCTGGCACCGAGGCCAAGCCCCGGGCCAAGAGGATTCTCCAACTAATCCCGCATTCGGATGTGTGGAAGTAACGGGAGGAAAACGCCTTGCTTGCTCCTGTTATATACTCCGGGCGCTGCCCGCCTGCCTTCGCTCATCTGGGCTACGGCAAGGACCCCCTACCCCCAAGGGGTCACCATGCCCCCTTCTTCATTTCCAATCTGTTCTCCACACAGTAGCTCCAACACACAATAAGCCTAAACATGCCGCTGGCGTGGGCAAACCTCCATGTCTGGAGACTCCTAGATTCCTGCCTGTCCGCCTTGCTTCACCCCTGCCCATTCTATCCCAGCCATACTGAGCCACAGGGACACCCTTCCAGGACTCTGCTGTTTGCAACAAAGACCCTTAAAGCTGAGTTTGGGGAGCCTGTTATCTGCTCCCACCCCCACCCACACCCCACTATCTGTAGGGCATAATCTGCGTCTTATTTATTTGTTAAATTTCCAGGACAGTTTTCTGGAAGCAAGGTGTTAGCTCCTAAATGCATGTCAGATGACTGAGGAAGAACACAGTGCCTGTGGCTCTCAAAGAGAACACAATCAGATTAACATGTACTCTAGGTAGTATAGAATTAACAGCAGTGGACAAGTCATTTATTTCCCCCCCCCCAATCTAATTATCTTCACTGATTAGATCTAGCTGAAACAAGATACTAATGTGAGCCTGGAGGCAGCGGAGTCTTATAGGATTAGCTTTGATTCATATAATTTAAGAAGAAATTACACCCATGTTCATTGCTGCACTATTCACAAGAGCCAAGTTATGGACACAGCCCAGATACCCTACAACAGATGAGTGGTTTAATAAAATGTGGTACCTATACACAGAAAAATATTTATTACTCATCCATGAGGAAGAATAAGATTATGCCATCTGCAGGGAAATGGATGGACCCAGAAAAAATCATATTAAGTAAATCAAGCTCAGAAAGACAAACAGCACATAATTTCTCTCGTATTCAGAAGCTAGATCTAAAATTAAACTGGATACAATAATCTATACAGGACCCTAGGATCACACACACACACACAAAAGGAGGATACCCCTAGGGGAGGACCCCACAGGTGAAACTCCCCTGAACATTTAAAATACTGTTTATCAAAGGGTATTCCAGGAAATGGAAACACTGGGGGTGGGGTTGTGATTGTTATTGGTGGTGGTGGTGTTTGGTTTTGCTCTGCCCCCCCCTTTGGGGAGGATAAAGGAGAGTACAGGAAGGGAGGATGAATAAATGGTGCAATCATGCTATTCAGAAAACAGCGTGTGGAAAATGAAGTGTGTAACCGTGAGCAGGAACAGGAGGGGGAAACTGGGGGAAAGGAAGAGGTGACTCTGTCCAAAACCAGAAATGCACGCATTACCTGACTTATGAAACAGAAACCCCTCTGTACACCATAATAATAACAATAAAATTATATCTACAAAATAAAATACACAAAATACATTGAGGCATGGAAAAAACACATTACAGAGAGACTTTGCCCTCTCCATCGTATATTCAAATTGACCTTAATTTCTTGGAAGAGAGGCTAGAAGGGAAAGTACGTGCTCAGAGAACTTACACAGACAGCCCCAAAGGTCAGGGAGCGGGGAAGGTGTCTGGAGGCTGTGTCTCTGGCCCACCAGAACACCAGTTCCTGAGCCAGCAGACTCAGCCGCGATGGGCCCTCCCCGAACTCCGCCCGGGGAGGGCAGTTTGAATAGGTGGAGAGAATGTTGAATGAAAGCATTTCTATAATGCTTTCCCTGCCTCTAATCCTTCTCAGCATGAGATGGGATAGGTTAACTAACAAAAAACAAAAATAACAAACTGCCACCTGGCACCAGAGGCTCACGCCTGTCATCCTAGCTACTCAGGAGGCTGAGATCTGAGGATCACACTTCAAAGCCAGCCCTAGCAGAAAATCCCCAGAAGACTCTTATCTCCAGCCAGAAGTGGTGCTGTGACTCTAATGCTAGATTGCTAGTTCTGAGAACAGAGAGACTCAGGGACGGTGCCCGGCCCTGCCTGAGTTTAAGTCCCAGGACCAGCAGGAAAAACAAAACATAACAAAAGAACATTGAACTTTATCTCACAGAATCAGACAAGATCAAGCAGGATGCCCAGGGCTCACACCTGTGGTCCTAGCTACTTAGGAAACTAAGAATTAGAGAACTGAGGTTTGAAGCCAGTCAGGCCAAAAAAGATGATGAAACACTATTTCCATGAACCAGCAAAATGCTGGGCTGGAAGCATGGCTCAACTGGTAGAGGGCTAGCCATGAGCAAGTAAACTGAGCAAAAGGACAAGGTCTTGAGTTTGAATCCTAATACCAGTACAGACATACACAAAAAGCAATTAGGCCAAGTGCCAGTGGCTCATGCCTGTAATCCTACCTACTCAGGATTGCAACTGCAAGCCAACACTGGACAACAGAGTCCAGGAGATTCTTTTTTTTTTTTTTTTTTTTTTGGGGGGGGGGGGGTCCGGTCGTGGGGCCTGAACTCTGGGCCTGGGCACTGTCCCTCAGCTCTTCAGCTCAAGGCTAGCGCTCTACCACTTGAGCCACAGTGCCACTTCCGGCTTTTTTCTTTTTGCTTATGTGGTGCTGAGGAATCGAACCCAGGGCCTCAGGCATGCAAGGTAAGCACTCTACCACTGAGCCACCTTCCCAGCTGAGTCCAGGAGATTCTTATCTCCAATTAACTACCAAAAAAGCTGGAAGTGGAGCTGTGGCTCAAGTGGTAGAACGCTAGCCTTGAGTACAAAAGCTCAGGGAGAACACCCAGGCCCTGAGTTCAAGCCCAAAGCCTGGCACACAATGTAATTGTATTATTATTGTTATTAGAAGTAGAATTGGGCAGGTTCTTACAAGTCCTCGTACAAAGCTTGAACTAACTTTCATAGTGGCAAATAATTATATTGAAAACTGGCTTTTTAAAAAAGATACCTGAACTGTGATTGCCTGGTTACCTAAGATAAGCTCTCGCAAGATTATCCACCATGGTGTGAACCACAGACGTGGAGACAGGTGACTGAAGGATCCAAGAGGAGAAGTGAGAAGGCTGAGGCCTTCCACGGTGGCTGTTTTTGCTGGGAGGTTGGCCAGGGCCTCAGGGCTTGCGGCCAGAGCCAGGCAGGTGTGAGCGGTGATGAGTGTCAGCAGGGGACAGAGGAGGGAGCCGAGGGCCGTGAGGGAGATCTGTGAGGGCTCTGGCCTTCCAGGCTGGCCGGATGGCAGGCCCTGCTAGGGTCCCGCCTTAGACAGCCAAGCTCCTGGCCACCCACACCAACATTTGGCTTGAGAAAGGAGCTTTCCTGGAGAATGCATCCTGATCACGTGTCAATCAACCAACTGAGGGCTTACAGGTTTTCAGTCAAAGATTGCGACTCAGAATGATTTGAGCTTTTCGGTAAAATAATCTTACCACACTATGTTGAAAATGAACTATGCAACTTGTGGCTGGGGACGGGAGGGGGAAACAGAGGAAAGTAAAGGAAGGGGTGATATTGCCCAAAAAGAAATGACTGACCTGTGGAATGGTAACCCCTCCGTACATCACCTTAATAATAACAGTAAAAGCCGGGCGCCGGTGGCTCACACCTGTCATCCTCGCTACTCAGAAGGCTGAGATCTGAGGATCAGGATGCAAAGCCAACCTGGGCAGGAAAGTCCATGAGACTCTTATCTCCAATAAACCACCAGAAAACCGGAAGTGACGCTGTAGCTCAAGTGGTAGCATGCTAGCCTTGAGCTGAAGAGCTGAGGGACAGCGCTCAGGCCCAGAGTTCAAGCCCCACGACTGACAAAAATAATAATAATAATAACAGTAAAAAAATTTTAAGTCAAAAAATGAGGCCAAAGCTATCTTTTTAAAAAATAATAATAATTTTATCTGATAAAAGCCAAATACAAACATGAATTTTATGAAACGGGACACTTCCATCATTTTATGCAGTTCTCTTGATGTTCTGCTGAAATTCCTCCCCAGAGAGGCTCGGCCCAGCCCTGCCATGCATGCTCCCCCCGCCTATCTTCCCAGACACATTCCCACAATTCCAGGTGGCCTGCCTATCACCCACTGTCCCCTCCCCCTCCCCCAGGTGCCATCCTCTTGTACCTAACAGGAAGCACTTTAGGATCAGATCTGTGCTTCAGCCTCTCTGGGACCTGTCCTCCCCTGACTGGGCTTAAACTCATGTGCCTCCTCCCCCAGGCTCCTTTTAATCTTTAATCTTGTCACCCCACAAATACATTTCATCCCTTGGTCTCTGTTTCCCAAGTAGACGGGCTGTGAAGCTGGTGTAGGTAGGAGTTGGAAGGACCAAGGTGGACAGAGAACATACACCAACCACCACTAACAGCTCCACAAGCGCACAGCCAGGCTTGGTGAGGCCCCATCCAGCTGGGCCTCCAGGCCCTGCTCCGGGTCCTCTGGGTCCTCCTTCTGCCTTTCCCTGCTTTCATCTGTCTCTCTACACCGGGCCCACACGGTTACCATAGTAACAGAAGCTACCTGCAATCCACCCAGCTAACCCTCTGCTCACCTCCTCCCCCACTGCTGTGGAGCCAAGGAAATGAGAGACAGACCAAACCCTGCATGAAACGACGCAGCAACACTCACGGGCTTCTCCTGGGACTCGGGGAGGTTGCCCGCATCTTCACCCTCCTCTTTCTGCCCCTCATTTTCTCCACTTGCTTCAGTCTTCTCTGTGCCCTGATCAGAACGGAGAGCCAGGTTACCAGGTTACCAGGGACCTTCGGTAAGCTCCCGAGGAGAAGCACAGCCAGGCCTGCTGCGGCCTCCTTGTTCAGATCCTGCGATGTCCCTGCAGGCCTCTCCTGTGGGAGGTCACGGAGCTGCCCACTGCAAAGGCTGCCACTCCCCCAGATCATGGGCATACGCCGGCCGGCTGAGGGGTCTCTATTAGCCTCTTTGAGGCTTATGGACATGATCCATCATAGGTGGGTGGGTGTGAACAAATGAGGCAGACAGACAGATGGGCCCGGGCAGCTACCCTGAGGACCCCAGCAGTGGGAAGAGGGCTGCCACACGGCTCTTACCTGGGCAGCACTCTCTGACTCTCCAGCCACGTCGCCGTTGGGGAGAGAAGACGCTTCCTCGGGCGACTTTGTCACCTGCATGGTATAAATTAATTCAGTGTCTTTTAACTCTTCATTCTGTATTTAATCCACAGCGTACAGTGTGGCCAGTCTGTGTGAGCAGCCCTGGCCACCCACGCTCTAGTGACAAGAACAGGAAAGCACAGGCAAGGCAGGGCTGGACTATGCCTCCCTCCTGATGCTCTATCAGCTTAGCCATGGTTCCCAAGCTGTGTTACCCCTTCCAGGTTCATGGAAATAACAATCCATTTTTTAATTAGATCCTTCTAATCCTGTCCCAATACATAAAGGTGATTTGGGGATGAGTTATTTTCCTTCTTATTTTTGTGTATTTTGGAACAGAAATGAGCTGATTTTGTTAATGTAGCAAGGACATTTGTCCAGGTTAACTGAAATAATTCTGACCATTCTTTTTAACATATGCTTCATAGTTAATACATAATTCATTCAAAACCTTCCTATTTGAGGGATGTTCCAACTGTGTCTCTACGAATAATACTAATAATAAAGCAGTGAGGATATTTTGTTGGGTGATAGCAATTCGTATTTTCTTTTCTTGTCATTTTGGTGCAGGTGCTGGAGTTGAACTCTGAGCCTCCCGCTTCCTCACTTTGCTTGCTAGTGCTCTACTGCTTCAGTCACACTTCCAGCCCCGCTCTTGCTGGTTAACTGGAGATGGAGTCTCCAGGACTCTTCTTCCTGGACTGGCTTCCAACCATGATCCTCTAGGTCTCAGCCTTGTGGTTTGTGAACCACGTTGCCCAGCAACAATTATTCTTTTTACGTTGGTCAACGTGTTCAAAGTAAAATAGAATTTCATTTCTGCATCATCCTAATGACTGGGAAGAAAGAACATATTTTTCATAAATTTATTTCTAGCCGCTTACGCCTTGCTTTGATACCGCCTTCCTGGTTTACCCATTCATATGTACTTTTCCTTTCTTATCAGTTTCAGAGGTTCTCATATGATACAAATACCTAACCTTTGCCACATTCAAATGTTTTTACCCTAATCTATGATTTGTATACATTTTGTTACAAAAATTGTTGGCCTTTTATATGGATATGTATATCTAAATTTTAGCGTGTAAAATATGTTCTATTACTCCATACTGTTTATCAATATCTAGACCTTTAATCCACTAGAATTTCATTTTCCACAGATATGAAGCAGAGGTCTAAGGCTGGAGATGGAGCTAAGTGATAAGAGCTCTTGCCTAGCATGCACAGATAGTAGAGGCCTTGTTTTTTTCAAGATAAGAATTATGATTGACATTACTTGATTTCAGGGCTTCAAAGATCTCATTCTATGCCTTCCTTGCCTCTAAGGTCTCTGTTGAGCAATCTACTACTATTCTGAAGGTTTGCCTTAACAGTGACTCACAGCTTCTCTTTTGAGCTTTTGTTCTGTGTGGCGAATGCTTCAACTCTAATATGCCTTGGAGAGGTTCTTGGCTGCTCTTACCTAAAACACTCCTGTACCTGGAAAACCTTACCATCTTTCAAGATCTGGGAAGTTTTCTGTTATGACTTTATTGAATATGGTTTATGCCTTTAGCTTATACTTCTTCTATGCCTATAACTTGTATGTTTGGTCTCTTAAATGGTGTCCAAGTGAGCTTAAATGTTGTGTACTTCTTTATTTTCCTTTACCTTCATCTGAATGTTCCAATGTGTCTACCTTCTTTTTAAGCTCTGATAGTCTTTAATTTGGTCCAGCCTACTAGAGAGACTCCAAGTGAGGTTTGTCTGTTGGCAGTACTGAAATCTGAACTCACTACCTTGCTCCTGATAGGCAAGTGCTCTACCATTTGGTCCACACACCCAGTCCTTTTTACTTTAGCTATTTTTCAGATAGACCTTGCACTTTTGACCAGGTCACCCTTATACTGTGATTCTCCTACCTCTTCCCATAGCTTAGATTACAGACATGCACCAATATACCCAGCTTAGTTTTGAGTTTTTTTCTTAAAGTATAATTTTATTATATTTATTATTATACAGAGGGCTTGTCATTTAATAAATCAGATAATAAATACATTTATTTTCTTTTTCTTTTTTTACAATGTCACCCCTTCCTTGACTCAGTTTGTTTTTTGAGAGAGTCTTATTAACTTTGGGGGGGGGTTGGAGGGGGGCTGGGATAGCTTCAAATAGAGATCCTCCTATCTCTGCCTCCCAAGTAATTGGGAATACAAGTGTGAGCCATTGTATCCATCTTCAACTGAGTTTCAATTTGACTTATTCATCTTTTCATTTCCAGAATTTTCAAACTGATCTTTTTTCAGAATTTCTGTATCTTTATTGAATCCATTTTCTATGCCCTGCTTTGTCTTTTATTTCATTCAGCTCTTTGTGTTCCCTTAGAATACATTCAAGCATTTATTTGTGTCCTCTTTAATTCCATTGATGGCCTGAGAGAATTTTTAAATTATTTGCTGCTTGCTGCATGGTTGCTACTGTGGAGCTACGGAGTCTCTGGAATTGCAGAGTCATGTTGCCTTGTTTTGGAGAGGTTTCATTTCATATTTATTGCTTCTGTGTTGGAATTTGTGCATCTGAGGCCAAGTCAGTGGCTGAAAGTTTTAATCACCTGCAGTCTTTCAATGGGCACCTTCAGTGGTCAGGAAAGACAGCATAGTAGCCATGCAAAGAGCGATTTTTCAGCACTGGACTCAGCAGCCAATGTTCCATTGCCTCCATGACCCAGGGGGTGAGGCCTCCAGCCACCGCACCCTTCCTCGCCCCAGCAAGCTGCTGCTGAAGCTCTCAGAGAGTCTGCGAAACCTCTAACTCTCCACCCCACCTCTCACATGGTCTCCCACCCAGACATGAGGAGAGGTGTACCAAGATTCCTTGAGCCATAATGTTTTTTCAGTCCCCAGAGTGGATCGGTCTCAGGAGGCCTCTTCTCAAGATGAGGGAAACAACAAAATGTTTGTCTTCACCAAGTCTGGCCTTTCACACTGGAATGGTGTCACCAATCCTCATCTCTCCAAATCTCCACATGGGTTTAAGGCTTGCAGAGCATGTGGTTCATCCTGTAGCTAGTCTGCATCACCAGTGAATCCTCAGGCCCCTAGCTGATCTTGTGCTGTGTCTTCTGGCCCACACTTTCCCCTACCCTCTCTCTTTCTGAGTAAGAATTAATTACATAAAATGAAGTGAACTGGTGAGAAGCAATAGGAATTTCTGTCTGGATGATGGATGTTTACTGGGCATACAGGAAAGTCCTTGGTTGTTCCTCTCCCACCTTGTAGATCACGAAAATGTAACACTCTGACTTTGCAAACCAAAAGGAAATATGTGTAACTGACATCTTACCCTCCTTGCTTAACCCCTTCAGAATTCAATTTCTCACTGAATCTACTTTATTGAACTAGAGTGGTGGTGGTGGTGGTGGTGGTCATGGGCTTGAACTCTGGGCCTGGGTGCTGTCCCTCAGCTCTTCAGCTCAAGGCTAGCACTCTACCACTTGAGCCACAGCTCCACTTCCAGCTTTTTCTGTTTATGTGGTGCTGAGAAACCAAACCCAAGGCCTCATGCATGCAAGGCAAGCACTCTATGACTGATCCACCTACCCAGCCCCTAGAGTACCTATCTTACTCTTAGGACAATTGAGTTATTTGCACAGCTTTAACAAGAATCAATCTTTCTTCTTGCCAGGGCATGAGTAAAACCTCGTCTATGCAACCATGGCCTTGCCTGAAATGGCCTTGCCTGGAACACCATATTAAGAATGACTATCAGTTGTGAGCCCTCCTTTAAAGAGCTAAGTTAGACTTCGTGGAGCAAAAGCTTCCTGACAAAGCCTTCTTGGGAAAAACCTGTCTGGTAACTGGCCTGGTGTGGCCTGCCTAAGACATGGAAAATTTAAATTTCTACGTAACTGTCAAGGGTGTCTATTTTTAGCTTGATCAAGATTAATTTTCCTTGCTGACACTTCTCCACAATGTTGTTTACGACAATCCAACACTGCAACAAGTCATATCGTTTGCATAAATCAAGCATCTGTCTTTCCAAGGATACTTGAGGTACTTTCTCTGTGTGCATGCACAAACACCAGCAAACCCAGAGATAGAGAGCATGGCTGTGCTGCTGAGGAGTGGGATGGCTGCAGACAAGCACTGAGATGCTCCTCTCCAGAGGAAGAATTCAAATAGGCCATCCTTTTCCCCCAAGGAAAGGGAATTTCATGGACTATGACAAGACCTAAGCCCAAATCAAGGCTTAAAACTAGGATCTAAAAACTGAGATGATTTGCAACAACCTGGATGGAATTGGAGACCACCATGTTATGTAAGGTAAGCTGGGATCAGTAAGATAAATATTTGGTGACATGGACCATATGTGGACTTTTTTGAAGATGGAATCCCACAAGTAGAAAACGTGGCTTCTGGGTCTGGGAAGGTGGCTCAGTGGTAGAGCATCTGCCTTGCATGCCTGAGGCCCTGGGTTCGATTCCTCAGCACCACATAAGCAGAAAGGAAAAAACCAGAAGTGGCACTGTGGCTCAAGTGGTAGAGCACTAGCCTTGAGCTGAAGAACTGAGGAACAGCGCCCAGGCCCTGAGTTCAGGCCCTATGACTGGACCCAAGAAAGAAAGAAAGAAAGAAAGAAAGGAAGAAAGAAAGAAAGAAAGAAAGAAAGAAAGAAAGAAAGAAAGAAAGAAAGAAAGAAAGAAAGAAAGAAAGAAAGAAAGAAAGGAAGGAAGGAAGGAAGGAAGGAAGGAAGGAAGGAAGGAAGAAAATGTGGCTTCCGAAGTCAGGGGAGAGCATGGGGAAGGAGGGACAGGCAGAGGGCAATCAATGGTAGGAAGTTACAGTCAGACAGGAGTAAGAGCTTTGGTGCGCTACTGTACATAGAATGCCCACAGATAATGATGAGATAACACATGGTAGAAAGTGAACTAGACTTAGAAGGAGTCAGCAAGGATAGATCTCAAAAGAAGGTTCTTTTTTTTCTTTTTTCCAAAAAAATAAAAAGCTGTGTAGATGCTATGGTAAAAATGACCTGCACAACTTGTGGGTGGGGAGGGGAGGGAAAACTAGGAAAGAGCAAAGGAGGGGGTGACATTGTCCAAAAAGAAATGTATTCTTTGCCTGACTTATGAAATGGTAAGCCTTCTGTATATCACCTTTATAATAACAATAAAGAAGATGAAAAAAGGTAAGTTACATAAACAGATGTGTCCCACTTACATTCAATTTGCATTCAGTATTGACAGTGTCCCCCTGACTTTAGTATCTCAGCATTTACCTCCATTTCAGAGCTGAGCGCCTACTATGTGCTAGGAGCTGTGTGTGAGGATCAGAGGGTGGGGCATGGGCCCTGTCCTTCTCTATCATCTTCCACACTGCTTCTCTACAGGGCTCACTCACCAACCTCTTCTTCATCCCTTCCCACGGCTGAGAGCCGAAGTCATGGAGGATGCTGAGCAGTGCTGCCTGCACCTGCCTGGTCTCTTCTCTTGTCTTCGCCCATCCTTGTGCCTGGGCTCTACCGAAACCTCCTCCTCCCTCCCCAAGGTCCGCACCATACATTCCAGTGTCTCCCACACTACAGCAAAGCCTCGCTGCCGGTACTATCTTCTTTTACTTATCACCGTCTATCAGGTCTTCAAAGAGCAACCTATCCAACTACATTTCCTATTGCTGTTACGGAACGCCTGAGGCTGAGTGACTCAGCCAGACCAGACCAGGAACTTAGAAAGTCTTAGAGGCTGGGGAATCCAAGCCCATGGAATCAGCCAGGGTGTTGTCTCTCTTCCTATCAACTTGTTCTCAAAGCAAAGCAACCAACCCAGTTCTGCTGGAGCTCACCCACCCCTAACATGCCATCTAATCATTGGCCCGCTCTGCCCGCCGGGGTTCTGTGAATCCCACACAAAGAGCTGCACCGCCAGCATCTCATCTTCTAGACGTGAAGACATGACTTCCTCGATGGAGGGTACAGCTAAAGCCCGCCACAGAGGACGAGGGAAACACCTGTCCCTGGCACCTCTTCATAGAACTTCAGCACGAAGAGCCCCACAGCCTCTCCAAACCAGGTTCCTCAGCATGCTGGGTCGCGGGAGAAGTCGGGCAGCACTGCCCAGCACAGGGGTGCAGAAAGGCACACCCTGAAACTCTGCACCTAGCAAACTACAGAGGGTAGGGAAAGGGAAAACCACCTCTTCCAACGGTCTGTGTCTAAGCAGGGCCATTGTACACAATGAACCCCATAGGACTCTGTTCCAATTTTTGACAAGTATTCATTTGATAAGAATTATCTTTTAATATTCAAAAGTGGTGCTTTCCTCTGAGGCCATAACAGAGATTCATCATACCATTTACGCCAAAATTCCAAAGAATTAGAATCAGTTTCAAAACTGTTTTTATCTTCATCTGAGTAAATAGAAACAGAATAAAAATATTTGATTGCACCCATAAAAATGGTGTTTTCATAAAGAGATGAAAGTACACGCCATATAGTAAAGAGAATACAGTGAAGAACTCGTTGTACACAAAAAGGTGGCAGTAGAAAATGAGAAGATAGTGCAATTTGGAAACTCATAAGAGTAAACTTTAAGTGTCCTCACCACAAATATTGATAATATATAAAGTAATGTGAGGGGCTGAGAAGGTGGCTCAGTGGTAGAGTGCTTGCCTTGCATGCATGAGGCTCTGGGTTCAATTCCTCAGCACCACATAAGCAGAAAAAGCCAGAAGTGGCACTGTGACTCAAGTGGTAAAGCGCTCGCCTTGAGCTGAAGAGCTGAGGGACAGTGCCCAGGCCGAGTTCAGGCCCCACAATGAAAAAAAACAAATTAAATAAAGTAACACGAAGGCTCATAAACTCAGTGGACTCCTGCACAATGTATTCACACTTCAAAACACCAGGCTCTGGGACATGATCAATGCTCATCGCGTTCATGTGTCAATTTTAGACAATATGAAAAAAAAAAGCACAATGGGTATATGCTTAAGACAGAAACTTGTCAGACCAGATTCGCTTCAGAGCACAACAGAAGCAGAAACAAATGTTTAAAATAGAATGGAATGGCCCCGGGATCAAGGACACTAAACACCCTCCGTGTGGCGAGGCACCAGCAGCCTGGCCTCTGCCTGAGAGAGGACAAATGTCACCACCCTCTCACAGCGGGATCTGGTGGACATCGCAAATCCCTACAGCCATGTGCCTCTGTCTCACTTCAACAGCTACTTGAGACTGATCCCAAGGAAATTTTCCGAAAGAACCCTGCTTCCAGTGACAATTCCTGCAGAGTTACTCATAATAAAGTATGGTCAGCAGCCAAAAATTACAGCATGGCAACACACAAATTTATATTCTTAAAACTGCTTATAATACCAAGTGGCTCACGCCTGTAATCCTGGCTTTGTGAGCGGCTGAGATCTGAGGATCACAGTTCAAAGCAGGACTGGGAAGGAAAGTCCAGGAGATTCTCTAATTAACCACCAAAAAAAGCTGGAATTTGAGCTGTGGCTCAAGTGGCACAGTGCTAGCCTTGAGCAAAAAGCTCAAAGACAGCACTCATAAATAAGTTCAAGCCTCAGGACTGGCAAAAAAAATCTTAATATTATATAAACTACTTAACAGACCATTATGAGATCATAATGATATATTCCTAAGTGTAAACAAAATCATAGGAATGAATGGCAATTTTGACCATCAAGTGAATGAGTCTCAGTTACAGAAATAGGCACAGGGTTGGTGTAGAGTGAAGAGAGTCGTCTGCATTCCACACCCAAATTTGTGACACTGACTTTATTGGCATAGTTAATTTAAATCTCTAATAAATTTTAACATAATCAAAGATAACACAATTCTGGAGGAAAGAAGCCAATGAAATCTCTCTAGAGTTTGAGTCTTCATTTTACTTTCCCATTTTTATCAAACTTAGCAAGCTAATTTCAATTAATTTTAATTGGAAAGCATTCATGCAAGGATAGCTATCATTTTGAAGTTATTTAATATAAGCTGTGCAAAACTTAATTCATGACAAAATAATTGCATATATGACCTAGGAGTTCATAGTTTTACTATTTTTTTTAATTTTTTCATTTTTCATTTTTTATTATCTTTAAGTAGTTGTACAAAGGAGTTTCAGTTCAACATGTCTTGACAAGTAGAATGCACCTTGATCAACATCACCCTTACTACTCAATATTTAATAAACATACTTCAAATTATTAAGTATACTAATATTTCCTTTTTTTCTTTTTCTGTTGTTTTGAGAGGTTTTTTTTTTTTATGGTGGTGCTGAGAATCAAAATCTGGGTATCACTCATGCTAAACAAATGCTCTAGAACAGGGTACACCCTAGTCTTTATATTCCTTAGTATTCTAAAATTTACTATGGCAACGCAAAAACACAGAAAAAAATATTTAAAGCGTAACTCAAACATTTTTAGTAAAGACTTTGCATTATCTAACATATGCGCTTTTCTCTGACTGAAGTGTGTACTAAAGTCATAGGAGAGCTTGTGTTGGCAGCACCAACACAAAGACTGAAACAACAGGAGATTGCCACACCCCTGTAGAAGGATACAGGGCAAATTCTTGAAGCATTGCAGCCTAAAGATCATCATGCGAGCTGGGCACTGGTGGCTCATACCTGTAACCCTAGCTACTCAAGAGACTAAAGTCTGAGGATTGCAGTTCGAAGCCAGCCTGGGCAGGAAAGCCTGAAATGGAGTTGTGGCTTAAGTACTTGGTATAGCATTAGCCTTGAACACAAAAGCTCAGGAATAGCACCCAGGCCCTGAGTTCAAACCCAGGAGCAACACAAAAAAAGAAAAAGATAAAAGATCATTATGCAGGGGAAAACATACAACAGTGGGACCCATCAGCTGCACTGCACATTGATCAAAACGAACTAAGCAACTCCTTGGCAGCAATGGAAGGGAGGGAATGAGCAGGACACTAAGCAAAAGGAAAGCAATGTACATATTACCTGATGTGGAAGAAATAACTGCATTGTCAAAGCTCATAGAATTCAGTAACTTTATAGACCACGATAAAGACAATTTGCCCCATGAAGGTTAGAATGTGTTTGTGACTTTAACTAAGTATCATTATCTCACAATACTGTGAAATATAATCAATCACAATTTTAAATTTTTCCATTAAAAAAAAAGATCATCATGCAGCCCCAGTGCTTCTGTTTTAACCTACACAGACCCACAGTAGGATATTTGAACTTACCTTTGAGCCTGGAGGCGGTGCCAAACCAAGGAAGGAATAAATAATATTCTCTTCTTTTGCAGAGAAGAAAGAGTCAAAATCCTTGAAGCAAAGAAAGAGACTGTGAGAAGCTATTATACATGTGTGAGCCACGACATTTTCACAAACTGATCCCTTTTGTTTATTAGTTATTATGTTAAGACACAAACACAAAAGGTTATCCCATTTGCTTTGTGGAAGATGACAAAACCCAGGCTGGGCAGGATGACACAGGCCTATAATCTCAGCTACTCCACAAGAAAGGAAGATTGTAGTCAAAAGCCAGTCCACACAAAAGCTTGAGATCCTATTAAAAACAAACTAAGGCAAAAAAAAAAAAAGACTCAGGGCATGGCTCAAGTGGTAGTTGACTTCAAGTGCAAGAGTCTAAGTTCAATCCCCATTATCACAAGAAGGGAGGGAGAGAAGAAGGGAGGGGAAAAGGGGAGGGAGGGAGAGAAAAAGGGATGGAAGGAAGGGAAAAGTCAGATGTGATGGTTCAAGCTCCAGTCCTAGCTACTCGGGAGACTGTGATCAAAAGGGTTATGGCTCAAAGTCAGCCCAGAAAAAATAGACGTTTGTGAGACTCCATCTCAATCAATGGCTGGGCATGGTAGCAACGGCCGCCAACCCAGCTTCAGGAGAATCACAATGGCTGGTGTAGTGAGACCCACAGGTCACTCCAGCAGCACAAGGAAGCACAAATAGGAAGATCGTAGCCTAGACCACCCAAGTCATACTCTGAGGTCCAACACAGAAAATAACAAATGGAAAAAAGGGGGACTTGGAATGTGGCTTAGTGGTAGAGTGCTTGCCTAGCATGCATGAAGCCCTAGGTTCAATTCCTCAACACCACATAAACAGAAAAAGCTGGAAGTGGTGCTATGACTCAAGTGGTAGAATGCTAGCTTGAACTAAAGAAGCTCAGGGACAGTGCCCAGGCCCTGAGATCAAGCCCCAGGACTGGAGAAGGAAAGAGAGAGAGAGGAGAGAGAGAGAGAGAGAGAGAGGAGAGAGAGAGGAAAAGAAAGAAGGGAAGGAGGGAGGGAGGGAGGGAAAGAAAAAGAAAGAAAGGAAAGAAAAAAGAGGAAGGAAAGAAGGGAGAGAGGGAGGCAAAGAAAAAAGAGAGAAAGGAAATAAAAAAGAGAAATCAAGGAAAGAAGGGAGGGAGGGAAGAAAAAAGAGAAAGGAAAGAAGGAAGGAAGGAAGGAAGGAAGGAAGGAAGGAAGGAAGGAAGGAAGGAAGGAAGGAAGGAAGGAAGGAAGGGAGAGAGGGAGGGAGGGAGGGAGGGAGGGAGGGAGGGAGGGTTTGGCTGTGGCTCAACTATGAGGCCCTGAATTCAAACCCCAGGAACACAAGAATAAAATTAAGGGATCCTTGTATATTACAAAGGAAAGTAAAACCTGAAAACCTGAATAGGAAATGTGCTGAAGATATCCCAAGAGGACATTCAGATGAGACACACAAACAGCTACATGCTCTCCCTAGTAATTAGAGAACTAAAGCCACAATGAGTTCATTTCACATGCACCCAGGTTCAAGAAAGGGTCAAGGGTGGACAAGGCTAGTGTAGAAAGGATGTGAAATTCTGGGAAGCTATAACTACCGGAAAGAGTGCATGTGGCAGAATTGACATTCAGGAAGACACTCTGAATTACCTACTAAACTAAACATGGCCTACCTGTGAGCTAGTGATTCGGCTCCAACTTACAAAACCCTGTCCAGAACAATAATGTTAAACAGCCCCAAACCAGGAACCACACAATGAACGTGGTATAGCTTTAAAACCACACGATGAACATGGTATAGCTTTAAAACCACACGATGAACATGGTATAGCTTTAAAATATGTAGGTGAAAGAAGCAAATCCAAGAAAAATGCAGTGTTTGGGTCCATTGAGGTAAAATTCACAGACAGGCAAAATAACTTGTTTAAGGCACACATGCACATGCGTGCGCGCGCGCGCGTGCACACACACACACACACACACACACACACACACACACACGAGACAGAGAACAAGGAAGAGCAGGGAGCCAAGGGCAGGCCAGTGGCCCTGGCTCTGTAGAGAGAGAATGACCCAGAGCAGTCTGAGCTGCCTTCCCAAAGCCCAAGCACTTCACATTTCTTCAACTGGATGTATGTATGTATTGCTCTTCTTTAAATGGCAGGTTTTATCATATATGTCGTATTTCAAAATAAATACTAAAAAACACAGTTCATCCAGGGAAGCCCTTCCCGCCTCCCCTCATCTGGACTGCATTCCGTACCCTCTCTCTCCTGAATAGCCGAGTCCCCCTTGGGTGGTGCTCAGGCCAGGCTCCGGGTAGCCCAGTCCTTACCTGAACTAAGATACACAGATTCCAACCTGTCATCAACAGACATGCCTGCCTCTTCCAGTGTAATCCCTAGCCAGAAAGGGATCCTGGCCGTCGCTGGGCCTCGCTTCCCCTCTGGTGTCCCCTTTCTCTGTCTCACAGTTGTCTTCCATGGCTCCCAGGATAATATCTTCATCTGTCGCACACAGAGCAGAAGGAGCTCAAACTACCGGCAACAGTGAGATGGCATCCAATCCCCTCACTACCTGCCCTTCTGCCTTCACCAGCATGCATGGCCGATCATTCACCAAGAATCCCTACGAGCCGGAGGAGAGACTGGAGAAACAGTGGCTGCCTTGTACTCATCTACTGACTACACTTTTGCCATTTCATGCCTGACATATCCTTCACAACTTTTGGGTTAACTTTTTTTTTTTTGTCAGTTGTGGGTCTTGAACTCTGGGCCTGGGCGCTGTCCCTCAGCTCTTCAGCTCAAGGCAAGCGCTCTACCACTTGAGCCACAGCGCCACTTCCAGTTTTCTGAGCAGTTTATTGGAGATGACAGTCTCATGGACTTTCCTGCCCAGGCTGGCTTTGAACAGCAATCCTCAGATCTCAGCCTCCTCAGTAGCTAGGATTACAGGTGTGAACCACCTGCACGCCCAACTCTTTTGGGTTGACTTTTAAAATATGGGACCATGAGCCAATCCTCAGTCTCTTTCTGGGAACAAATTCTCTGCATCAATAATGTACTTTAGTTAAGGGCATACCATGGATTGAAAACAAAGAAAAAGAAAAGAAGTTTAAGGAAGCTTCTTATTACTGATATAAACAGCTCTGAGACGGGTTGGTTAGCTCATGGTTTCACTCATACTCAACTGGTCCCATTGCTCTGAGCCTCCGGCAAAGTGGCACACAGTGTACAGAGCCCAGGGCAAAGTAAAACTCTCACTTCATCCCAGGAAACTAAGAAAGGGGAAGGGAGGGCCACATCTCCTTCAAGGCCACACCCCTAGTGACCTACAGACCTCCCCTACGCTCCGCCTCTTACAACGTCCACCACCTCCCAACAGCTTCATGCTGAAGATGCAGCCTTGAACAAATGGGCCTTTGATGGGCATTGCAATTCAGACACTAGTAGCTACGAGCACCTTGATGAAGACAACTGAAAAAATTTTAAAACAGTTAAACATAAAATAACTTGTAAAATCATTAGATCCATACTTGTACGCAAAAAATACATCTTAAAAACAGAAATGACTATTTGAGAAAACTTTTATTTCTCCACAACTGAATGAAAAGAAAAAATAGTATCACAAAATACACTGAGATTTTTATTTTTGTTTTTTGTTTGTTTGTCATGGGGCTTGAACTCTGGGCCTGGGCGCTTCCTCTGAGCTCTTCAGCTCAAGGCCAGCACTCTACCGCTTGAGCCACTTCCAGTTTTCTAGTGGTTTATTGGAGATAAGAGTCTCACAGATATTCCTGCCCGGGCTGGCTTTGAACCTCATCCTCAGATCTCAGCCTCTTGAGTAGCTGGGATTACAGGCATGAGCCACCGGCGAGCGCCCGGCAGATTTTTATTTTTGTGTGTGTGTGTGTGTGTGTGTGTGTGTGTGTGTGTGTGTGTGTGTGTGTGTGTGTGTGTGTACAGTATACATTACACAGGCAAGGCCAGGCTTAGGAATATTGACTACTTAGGAATGCTGAGTCCTGGGCCCTCCGGGGAGTCCTGTGAGACACCCCTGAAGGCAGCCTAATCCCGGGAAGATGGCTGCTGGGCAGGTCAGAGAAGAGGGAGCACTGTCCACCAACTTTGATCCTCTTCCATGTGCATTTTTTCAATGATTGAAAAAAATGATTTTAGAAGAAATAAATACAAAATCCCTCAGGCTGGGAAGGTGGCTCAGTGGTAGAGCGCTTGCCTTGCATGCATGAAGCCTTGGGTTCGATTCCTCATAAGCAAAAAGAAAAAAAAGCCGGAAGTGGCGCTGTGACTCAAGTGGTAGAGCACTAGCCTTGAGCTGAAGAGCTGAGGGACAGCGCCCAGGCTCAGAGTTCAGGCCCCACTACCAGACCCAAAAAAAAAGAATCCTAGCTACCAAGCCCCATCCCACAAAGAAGCAGTCTTAGTATCCCTTTTCCCATCCAGCAGGAGGCTCAGTCTTAGAGATGCAGGTGTAGGGAAGACACGAGGGTGGACACTGCGTCTCAGGGAAAGCCCTGAACCTTAGGAAGGACACTGTGGTAAACTCCATATGGACTTGAACTAAACTGTATGTCCCCTAAACACACACCACCCACCACGTTAAGCCTGTCTGAAAATACTACTGTACCCCCAGGACTTTGAGCAGAGCCTCTGATGAAGCTAACTAAGCATGCAAAGTCACACAGCTCCCTCCTGAGAGAAACACAACCCTCATGGGCCTCAAGACAGTTGTAGGTGTAGGGGTGTGTGTGTATGTGAACACAAATACTAGGGCTTGTGCTCCCGAGTTTTGCACTTGTGGCAGGTGCTTAGCCATTGAAGCCACATTTCCTCATTTAGTTCTTTGCTGGTTAATTGGAAATGGAGAGTCTCTCAAAGATCTGCCTGCCCAGACTGGCTCCAAACAGTGACTCTTGATTTCAGCCTCCTGAGCAGCCAGGATTATAGGCGTGAGCCACTGATGACAGGTTCTCTAGATCAAATGCCTAATAATACAGCAAACACACACCAAAGAAGCAGCCATTGTGCATGGTGAGAACAGGAAGCTTTCAGGACAACCCAAGCAGCAGCACACTTAATGCCCGCCTCAGAGAAACGGCCCAGGTAGCTCAGGTGGTCCCTGTGATAATTTCCACTTCTCATTCTAAAACTCTGTTGTTTTTTGTTTGTTTTTATTTTGCCGGTCGTGGGGCCTGAACTCTGGGCCTGAGCGCTGACCCTCAGCTCTTCAGCTCAAGGCTTGCCCTCTACCACCTGAGCCACAGCACCACTTCCAGCTTTTTCAGCTTATGTGGTGCTGAGAAATAGAACCCAAGGCCTCATGCATGCAAGGCAAGCGCTCTACCACTGAGCCACCTTCCCAGCCCTCTTTGATTTTGTTTTTAAAGCTTCATCAGTCTGATTTATTAAGGCCAATCTGGACTTTGTGAGGTAAAGGCGATTGCATGTTAAACTAAAACCATAAATTTATACAGTAAAAACTTTGCTGTTATAGTCAAATGGTTCAGAGGTTTTTAAGCAAATGACATAAAATTGCACAAATTTATCTGTGTCTACATTTATGCAGATTAGCCTTTACAAAAGTGAAAAGTTGCCAGGCGTAAGTGGCTCACGCCTGTAATCTTAGCTACTCAGGAGGCTGAGATCTGAAGATCAGGATTCAAAGCCAGCCCAGGCAGGAAAGTCCATGAGACACTTATCTCCAATAAGAAAGCCATCAGAAAACCGGAAGTGGTACTGTGGCTCAAGTGGTGGAGTGCTAGCCTTGAACAAAAATGCTCAGGGACAGTGCCCTGGTCCCAAGTTCAAGCCCCAAGACAGACAAAAAAAAAAAAGTAAAAAGTTACTCAGGCACTAGTGGCTTAGGCCTGTAATCCTAGCTACTCAGGAGGCTGAGATCTGAGGATCGTAATTCAAAGCGAGGCCAGGCAGAAAAGTCCATGAGACTCTTACCTCCAATTAACCACTAGAAAGCCAGAAGTAGAGCTGTGGCTTAAAGTGGCAAAATGCTAGCCTTGAACAAAAGAGCTCAGGACAGCGCCCAGGCCCTGAGCTCAAACGCCACCACTGACCAAAAAAAAAAAAGTGAGAATTTATCGTGTAGCTCTTCAGCAAAGTTGAATAGATTTCCTTTCTCACACAATGCCTATTTTGTTTCAACAAGTAACCTCTAATTCTTCAAAAACAAAAGAAGGAATCTAGAATAATCCAATCCAATTCAATCCACAGCACCACTTTCCAGGTCTGAGGAGCTCTTTTCTCACAATGATCTCCATCCAGCTACTAGAAAGCAGAAACCCAGCGACAGCCGGTGAACCGCTCAGACGCTGCCTCAAACCACACTGCTAAACACACAGTGCTGTGGACACAGTGGCTCTCCACACAACCAGCACTCACCCCACAGTACTGCTCCTCGTTGAAGATCTGGGGAGGCAAGGGGATCCCATTCTGAGGTTTTTTCTCTCCAGGAACATTCTCCCTCATCCACTTCCGGTTGTCTTCATCTCCAGCTATGTCTAACTCCTTGAAGTCAATTTTATTAGCTTCCAAAAATCCCACCACTTCCTGCTGCTTCTTCCTAATCTGGTGGAGAGGAGACACAAAGAATTATATAATCAGTTTTAGAGAAAGGTTGGGCCGACAGTTACAGAAATCAAATCCTTTATCAAGCAATACATCTGACACAAAGAATATTACCTGTGTATATGTATGCTCATGTGCACATGTGTGTGCGTGTGTACAAGTGCGTGTGTGTGTGTGTGTTTGTGTGTGTGTGTGTGTATGCAGATCCTGGGGCTTGAAATCAGAGCCTGGGTGTTGTCTGGAGCTTAATTTCTGGCTTTTTGGTGGTTAATTGGAGATCAGAATCTCACAGACTTTCCTGCCTGGGCTGGCTTCAAGCTGTTGTTCTCAGATCTCAGCCTCCTGAGTAGTAGCTAGGATTACAGGTGTGACCTGGCTTATTTATGTTATCTTTAAGAAGTTGAACAAGAGGCTTCAATCCAGTGTGTCAGTTTGTGAGTACGAAGCGTCTTTGTGGATGCCATTTCCCTCACTCTTCTCCTCCATCTCCCCAGCCCCACGCGTTCCCTCAATTTGGCTGCTCCATCTTCACATAGGCACACTGAATATTAAGGCGCATTCTCCCACCCTTCACTCTCCTACCCACCCCTCCCCCTGACCTCGCCTCCTGCACACACACGTGTTCCAGCTTCCTGGTAGTCACTGGTTAGACTATAAATTAGTTGTTCAAAGGAGTTAGGTCATTAGAATCCTCCTCTGCATAACATAAGTGAGTCAATAAACCACAAGTAAGTGTGTAAAGTATGCAAAGAAGGGAAAAAGCAAAATCACAACTGTAAAGTTTTGCACCTTATAATCTATTATTATAAAGGGTGATTATTTAAAATCTGAGATGTACATATCAACGACCTTGAAAGCATTATAAAATCAGTATCATTAAAACAGAGAGGCTCCCTAACATCTGTCAAAGAAAGTACTTAAGAACACTTTGAAAGTGCTTTGAGATACTTTAAATTCAAAGGTTTGATAGGCAAAAACAGTAAAGATGAATTTGTAAGGAAGAAGAGCTGTGGATGGGAGGAGAGGAAGAACCAGTTTTCTAGTGGCTTACTGGAGATAAAAAGTCTCTTTGGGAAGGTGGCTCAGTGGTAGAGCGCTTGCCTTGCATGCTCAAGGCCCTGGGTTCGATTCCTCAGCACCACATAAGAAAAAAGCCAGAAGTGGCGCTGTGGCTCAAGTGGTAGAGCGCTAGCCTTAAGCTGAAGAGCTGAGGGACAGCGCCCAGGCCCAGAGTTCAGGCCCCACGACCGGACCCAAAAAAAAGTCTCAGGCGCCCGGTGGCTCACGCCTGTCATCCTAGCTACTCAGGAGGCTGAGATCTGAGGATCCCGTTTCAAAGCTAACCCAGGCAGGAAAGTCCATGAGACTCTTATCTCCAATAAACCACTAGAAAACCAGAAGTGGCGCTGTGGCTCAAGTGGTAGAGTGCTTGCCTTGAGCTGAAGAGCTCTGGGACAGTGTCCAGGCCCACAGTTCAAGCCCCACGACTGACCAAAAACAAAAAACACAAAGTCTCACAGACTTTCCTGTCCAGGCTGGCTTTGAACTGTGATCCTCAGATCTCAGCCTCCTGAGTAGCTAGGCTGACAGGCATGAGCCACTGGCACCTGGCTTCAGTGAGATTTTTTATCCCACAGCTTCTTAATGGATAATAAGGTTCCCGTTAGTCCCGGCTTCTGCTTCGTCTTGGGAATGGATGGGGAAGCCCCAGGTGAAGCAACCACCCGATGCCCCACGCTGGGCTCAGGGCTGCTTCTCAACCCCAACACTGCAAAATAGAACACCTGCTGGCTTCCAGAGTCCCTGACCACACCGCCCTGGCCCACGGGGCTGGCCGAGCACTAGGCCATGCTGGGCTGCAGCAGAGGAGCACGAAGGGCTTCGGGGTCATGTCCAGAGGAAGGAGGATGGCGGAGGGGAACATGAGCGCACCTGGCAGGCACTGTCTCCTTTGCCACCTGATACGCTGCCTGCAGTGTGGGAGCCCTTGTCCCCCCCAAAATCCCTCCCTTGGTGGGATCTTGGTCAACAAGCTCATAGGACCCTCCCAAATGCAGCTCCCGTGCACGTGGCTTCCTGGGCCTCCAGAGCTCACCTCCCGGCATGGCTCAGGAGCAAGGCCTGCCGAGATCCCTCTCCCCACCTCCTCCAGCCCCTCGCCACATCCCGGGGTCATGGTGCAGGCTGCCATCGCCCTCCAAGGCTGGGACATACCACAAGTCTGGGTTACTGTTGGAAGCCTTTGAGCCTCAGGGCAAACCCTGTTTTCCATTTTATTTAGTCCTAAGAGCGATTTGTTCTCTGTCCCGGCTGCAGTCAGCTAACGTGTCTGAGGGCAGCACCTCCAGCGTATTGTCATGTACAGTTAGGAGCCTTTCCAGCTGAGGTCGCCGCACAGCAGTAGAAGTAGGCCACCTGCAGGTCACTCATGACCTGTGTTTCTGCCCTGGCTCTGCTGGTGGCTTTCTGAGCAAGGACTCCCCGCGTGCTTGGTAATGCCATGTCTTCCTCGCGGGACGCTGATGAGAGCTGAGGGAGAAGCTGCCACGTGCTGGCAGTCCCAGCATGCTATCTCGCACGGCCACACCAGGCATGCCAAGTCCGTGGGGGCTAGGGGAGCTGTTGCTGGTTCCCATCAGAGCCTCATGGGAACTCTCCATCCTCCTGCCTTGTGTGCCCAGGGCTGGCATTACACAGGTGCCACCAAACCCAGCTCACCAGGTAGGTGTTCACATCATGATTTTTTGGGGGGAGGTGGGGGGGAGGGGTTAGTTGTAAGGCTTGAACTAAGGACTTAGGCACTGTGCCTGAGCTCTTTTGCTCAAGGCTAGTGGAGCCACAGCTCCACTTCCGGTTTTCTGGTGGTTAATTGGAGATAAGAGTCTCACAGACTTTCCTGCCCGGACTGGCTCTGAACCATGATCCTCAGATCTCAGTCTCCTGAGTTGCTAGATTTACAGGTATGAGCCACCAGCGCCCAGATTTCTCATCATGATTTTTAATTAACAAAATGAAAGCTCCAATTAAGTGGTGATCTTCCAAGACTGACCTCTACATCAATCTAATTCATAAGCCACATTTTGCTAGGTGTGGTGGCTCATGCCTATAACCACAGCTTCTCTAGAGGCTGAGAATGATCTGGTCGTTCACTAAGATCCAACTATCCTCAGTGAACTACCAGATTCAAGCGAGCCGATCTCAACAATAGGTTGGGACCAGTAACAGTGTGTACTTTTCATCCCAGATACTTGGGAAGCATAAATAGGAGGATTTGGGCCAGCCTAGCATGTGCAAAATATAAGACTATTCAAAACACAGCTAAAGTAAAAAAATAAAAGGAGAAGTGGGGGAGAAGGGACATGGCTCAAATGATAGAGCTCCCGCCTAGCAAAGTGAGGACCTGAGTTCAAACCCCAGTTCTGAAGGAGGAAGAAAAAAAAAAGGCTACCTGTTTACACTCCCGTCCCAACTGAAAAACCAGTGGTTCCAGAAGAGTCAGCCATAAAGATGCAGTTCCCTCCCTGTCCCCACGCCCCACCAGAAGACACCTGCCTGATCTTGCTCCCTGTGGTCTGTGAACCCAAACCCCTCCAGAACGTGGCAAAGAAGGCCACAGCTCTCTGGGGTCATCCCAGATAAACACCCTGTACTAAGTAGTCGCTCAGCTGTTTCCCACCCCCCACAGAAGCTAGAATGCCCTCAGGGAGGAGGACAAGGCTTGAGCAAGAATTCCCTTCTGAAATATGGAGACCCAAGAAGCAAAGTTGGGGTGAGGGGTTGCTCTGCAGGACACAGTCAACATGAAGCTGCTCCAGGGCTTTTCTGCCAAGAAGCTTTGGAGGGTACGCCTTCTGTCTTTACAGTAAGGCAGACTCTCTTCCATTTATGTGGGTTTACACAAGCTTCTGACACAAAACCATCACAGATCTAGATCCACTCAAACCATCTTAGCCGGTAATCATAGTAACTGACAGGAGCGTGAGAGCAGCTGCAATACCGATTGGTACTAATTAGCTAATAATTGTCATAAAATCATAGTAGTAGCTGATACTAATGAATGGTAGCTAGCGATCATAAGCTTAACTAGCAGCCATGGCACTTCGTGAGCCTGGTTAAAAACCTGCCACCACACTGGGCACCCAAGCATGTTATTTCAGAAGCCCTCATGTCAACGCTATGAGGTGGGGACTATTCTTATCCTCATTTTACAGACAAAGAAATTGAGGCTTGGCAAGGTGAAATACCATTCCAAGGTCAGAGCGTTACCCGGGGTGCTGAAGCATCTGCTTAGGGATGCTTTTCCAGCTCAGCTTTTCCAACATCTAGGATGAATGGCAACCCCTCCAGTTCCCCAAGGCTAACTAAATCCCACCTCCAAATGCCCAGGATGTGGGCAAGTAAGTAAGCCAGAGGAATCTGTAAACATAGTCCTTGTCTTCTGCCTGTGTACAGCCTCACAGGCTAGGCCCTCTAGCCTGTATAACGAGTGGCAAGGAAAGGTTTGGGGCCTTGACATTAACATATTTTCCAGCCCACTAACACCATGTTCACTTTACACATACAGGTATTTGTCATCTAAATTACCACAAAAGTGACTCTTGAGCTGGAGACGTAACAGTAATAGTGCCTTAGCTAGCAGATATGAGGCCCTGGGTTCAAACCCCAGCACAGCGAAAACAAACAAAAAGTACCACAGATCTAGTGAGCATTTTCTGCAGTCATTCACAGCGAGGACAGATGTATGCATGGCACTTACTTTTTTTTTTTTTGTCAGTCATGGGGTTTGAACTCTAGGCCTGGGCGCTGTTCCTCAGCTCTTCAGGCTCAAGGCTGGTGCTCTACCACTTGAGCTACAGAGCCACTTCCAGTTTTCTGGTGGTTAATTAGAAATAAGTCTCATGGACTTTCCTGCACAGGCTGGCTTTGACCAAGATCCTCAGATCTCAGCCTCCTGAGTAGGTAGGATTACAGACGTGAGCCACCGATGCCCAGCTGGCATTTACGTTTTGCTCATCTTTCCTTGCGCAACTGACCCAGAGCTCAGTGAAGCCATCATTGGTCTGGCTGTGATGGCAGGGACTCGGGAAACCCCCTGAAATTCTGGGGCTGGGACAGTGGGCGGGTGGTAGTTGAGGCTGGTGTGGGGCCAGTGCAATCTGAGATCCTCCAAGAACTCAATATAAAAGGAAACAGACTCCTCTCTGGTCTCTAACTCTGGGGAGTCACAAACTGTTTTCTTTCCACAGCCTTCCCAATTTCTGCTAAAACGCTGACCAACACATCACACCTAGACAGACACTACAGGATCGAGCCTGTAACCAGAGCCTGAATCATTTTCAAGGGAGAAATTGCTCTGTGGCAATTAGCCTTACTTGTAGGGCAGGTCTCCACCGCATGGTGAAGGGCTTTCTAGCCCTTTGTTCTCAAGGAAGTCTGAGAAAGCAATGTGGACGCTGGCCTTTCCTTGCTATGTTTTGGGCTGCTGGAATTCCTGCAGCTTAAAGCTATGGCCTCAGAGATGTTGGGTCTCACCACTGTGACACCATTTTCTTCAAATCATAAATAGTACTATAACTAGCAGTGTTGCATCTTCTGCACGGCTAATCACACTCACGAAAATAATAGCCAGAAACCATTCAGCTATCTAGTTCATCCCACCCAAAAGGGGTTTCACAGAGTTTTATATATTCCCAATTGTAAATAGGTCTGTCCTGCAGAATGAACGGCAGGAAGAAAAACCAGTCCATCATTCTTTTTTTTCTCCAGTCCATAATTCTATGACATATTCAACACAACACAAATCACATCAGAAAACAAAACAAAACTCTAGCACCGGCGTACTTCCTTCCCAGAAGCCTCTCTCACACCCCACCTGTGGGGATTACGCATTTGTTCACGCTCTTCTCAGCACCATGAAAACAAACACAGAAAGTCAAAGGCGAACATGCTCACTAGAGTTCAATTGACTTACGTGCAAAATAGAATCAAAGCCCACACTTGGCCATCCTGGCTGCTTCAACTCTGCAACTCTTGAGTTATCCAGAAAATTGCCTGGGAAGCAAAAGCCCCACACACGCACCAGACACCTACCGCTATGGAGCCGGACGACGTGGCCACAAACACTTTGATAACCATTTCGACAGTCAGAAGGAGGGCTCCCCCCAACACACCCCTGTGCGGGATCGCGGCGCTAGACAAATCCCGACAGGGACACCCAGTGCCAGATGAGAGCTGGCTGCCGCCCAGGGCTGCGCTCCTGCCCCTCCCCTCCAACGTAAAGAGAGGGGCACACGGGCATCTCGGGCGTCCCCTCCAATGCTCGGGAATATTTTGGGATCAGTCAGGAATGTATTTGATTGGTTGATAAAAGCAGCGCTGGACACTTTCCCTTATCACTTTAAATGCCTGACAACAGTCCCTAAAAGGCCAGGCCTTGAAGCGCACCAATCAGAGGACCGCAGAGAGATGCCTGGGGACAGAGAGGTGGGGCCTGGAGAAAGGGAGAAAAGAAGCTGGGAGCTGCCAGAAAAGTCCAGAAAATGCCACCTACATCCAAGAGGAGGCTGGCTTTTGGCAAACGAAAGGAGTTGGCCACAAGAGGACTTGTTTTAAAGGTTTTCCGGAAGATTGTTTTACAAGTCAGTGAACTGTCAGACATCAGAAATCTTTCTGCCCCCGCTGGGCCAGGTGCACTGACATCTCAGCCTGGGCAGGAAATAGCAGCCGGCTTCTGAGCACAGAAGCCTGCAACAAGCAAACGACCTTCCTTACTTTCTTTTCTTGAATTTGTTATTAGCACAAACTAATTGCACAAGGGGTTCTGTTGTGACATTTACATATATGCAAATAACGTAATTAGATCAAATTCACCCTAGAAAAAGCACTCATTACCTTACTCATGTAACTGTAACCCCTCTGTACAGTATTTTACAATAAAAAAAACATTTTAAAAATTCACCCTATATGGCCTTCTCTATTCTAAAGACATAGGGGGAGGAGATGATAAACTAGATGATAGGACTGTCCCAGTTTATCTACATAGGCAATTTGAATTCCGTTTAAAAAAATAGTCAAGTGTAGGCTGGAACATAATTGACTGGTGAAATGCTTGCCTAGTATGCATCAGGCCCTGGTTCCATTCCTAGCAGCTCAAAAAAAAAAAAAATTAGAAAAGAAGAAGACTCAGAAGAACACAAATGCTAGCAAAGAAAGCAAGCCAAGTACCAGCAATGGCTCACACCTATAATCCTTGCTACTCAGGAGGCTGAGATCTGAGGACCACAGTTCCAAGCCAGCCCAAGCAGACAAATCCAAGGGAATCTTATCTCCACTTAATCAGCAAAAAGCCAGAAGTAGAACTGTGGCTCAATGGTAGAGTGCCATCCTTGAGCCAAAAACTGAGCTAATGTTAGGCCCTGAATTCAAGCCTGACTACTAGCATGCATTTGCATGCATGTGCGTGCACACACACACACACACAAACCATGGCAAATTGCCACCCATACTCCACCAATGGGTTTTATAACCAAGCCTTTTTCTGGTCCCATGACACCCACCCTACTCCCTTTTTTAATCTTAAGTTGTCTTCCAAGCTGTGTCAGTCTCTGAGACAAGAGGATCGGGAGTTCTAGGCCAGCCTGGGCTACACAGCCAGATGCCTGGTACTCATCATGGAGCAGGGAGTACCTCTCAGATTTCTGCACCTCTGTCTTCTTCCCAATGCCAGGGCTCTGAGGCCCACCCCCTTCCTGCTCAGGTATGTGCCTATGAGGAGGAAGGGCACTCGGCACCTACAAGAAAGTTCACTTGGCTCCCAAGTGAATTCACTTGTCATAAGTCAAAATTTAACTATGGGCTCAGCCTGTAAAGTTAGCTACCAAAACTAGGTCCTTTGTGAAACCAATGAGAGCATAAGATCCTGAGTTCAAGCCCCAGTATCACACACACACACACACACACACACACACACACACACACACACACACACACACACACCACACACACACACACACACACACACACACACACACACCTCTAGACATAGTTCCTAATGGCTCTGCAAAGTGATAACAAATTACAGCTGAATTTTTATGCTCTCTAGAGAATAAACATCCCTGTACTAGAGGATAAGCATGTCCTTTGAGCTGATATGGCTCAAACGGTAGTGCACATGCCTGGCAAGTGTGAGGTCCTGAATTCAGACCAGAACCACTGATGAAATAATGATGATGATGATGAATTTGAAAATAAAAGAACACTGGCTTCAACCGTGAGATCCTCTGATCTGCCATCTGCAGGACTCAGGGAGAGACAGAATTCCTACTAAAACCATTGCGTGGCAGCTCTGCCTTGTTCTACATGAACCTCTCTAATCCATCCCAGCCGAACACTCGGTTCCCGCGCTCAGTGAGGACACAGACATGGAGGCGATGGGAACAGTAAATATCCAAGACTCAACCCCCTCTCCTGCTCTCACACCATCCCACAGACGCTCCTGAGACATCATCCTCAGACCCCTAATGCTCTCACAATGAACTCGTTTTTTCAGAAGTTTCTCTTCTTAAATATGACCATAAAAAGTTGCCAATTAGGAATTTGAAAACTCAAGCTAAAAACTCCTTTTAATGTATTACATTGACACTAAGGAGTTGCAAGGGAACAGGGATAACAAACATTCCACATGGGCCTTAAAATAAAGCCCAATAAATCTCTGTCAAGCAGACTCCTGTGGCTCACGCCTGTAAGCCTAGCTGCTCAGGAGGCTGAGATCTGAGGATCATGGTAAGAAGCTAGACTGAGCAGGAAAGTCTATAAAACTCTCCACTTAACCGGCAAAAAGCCAGAAATGGAACTGTAGCCTAAGTGGCAGAGTGTCATTACTTTTTTTCAAATTCTTTATTGTGATTAATTACATAATTTTCCAAATTTCACAGTATTGTGGGATAGTGATGCTTAGTTAAAGTCACAAACACATTCTAACTTTCATGGGGCAAATTGTCTATCATGGTCTGTAACATTTATGAGTTCTATGAGCTTTGCAATACAGTTATTTCTTCCACATTGGGTGATATGTACATTTCTTTTGTTTTGCAGAGCGTCAGCTGTTCCCTCTTTCCCACTTGTTCCCTCCCTCCCATCGCTGCCATTGAGTTGTTTAGTTCATTTTGATCAATGACCAGTGCCGCTGATGGGTCCCACTGTTGTATGTTTTTCCTGATTCCCTCTAGTTCTGTGCCGGCCTCCTGGTTTCCCTCCAGAGTGCACATATATACCATATATGTGATCAGCATATAGGGTTATTTAGTAGTGATTCAACCGGATGAGTGGAAGTCCTTTGTTTCTTAAGTCTCGGTTATTTTGTCGTATCACCTTACATTTTGGATTTAACATCCACTTATCAGGGAGACCATGTGCCGTTTGTCTCTTTGCTCTTGGCTTACCTCGCTCAACATGATTTCTTCTAGCTCTATCCATTTCCCTGCAAATGCCATTATTTTGTCATTTCTAATGGCTGCATAATATTCCATTGTGCAGAGATATCACAATTTTTGGGTCCATTCATCTGTGGTGGGACATCTGGGTTGTTTCCATATTCTGGCTATCGTGAACAGTGCTGCAATAAACATGAAGGTGCATGTGTCCTTGTATACTGGTTCCTGTTGTTCAGGATAGATGGTATGACTGGGTCATAAGGGAGGCCAATATTTAGCTGAGGACCCTCCAGACTGCTGTGGTTGTATAAGTGTACACATAGTGTCATTACTGAGCAAAAAAGCTAAAGGCCCGTGTCCTAGGCCCTAAGTTCAAGCCCCAATATCAGCACACAGACACAGACACAGACACACACACACACACACACACACAGATTTCTGACAAAATGCAGTTCAGAGGGAAGCTGTGTAATCTAGTAAATATGGGAAGGAGGGGGTTTGGGATACCTGTTTAACATATCCATGCCTGTGTTTACATCAAATAACATCTACTAATTTGTCCTAATTTTGATTATAGAAATATGAGGGATTGACCAAAAAAACTTTTTTTTTTTAAATTTAATTTAATTTTATTTGTGAACATACTGTACAGAGGAGTTACAGTTACATGGGCAGGATAATGCGTACATTTCTTACCAAGCATTGCAGCCTCCTCCTTTGTTTACCCTTCACATCCCTTCCCAGCCTCCCCCCTCCCCCCCAATCCCAATCCTTCTCCTTCCCCCCTTCCCCCCCCTTCCCCCCCCCCCCCCCCCCCCGCACCAACGTTGTAAAGCTCGTTTTGGACATGACAACTTGTACTTCTCATTGTTGCAACAGGTCCACCTGTATCCTTAAACAACTGGTTTTTCCCCATCTCCTCCACAAGTTATACTGACATCAAATATAGTGAAAGCAGGGGTTATACTGTGGGGGAGGGACATACAAAGCAACAAAGAGATAATCTTATAAATGTGTTAGAAACACATGCATGAAAGAAAAAAAACATTAAAATACACATCTAAGGGTTCATTTTCCTGACATCACATTATCTGACCTTTTCCGCTTGACTCATACATATACTAGATATTAAAAATAAGGGAAACCATGGGACCTACGTTTCTTTGGGCCTGGCTTACTTCACTTAATATAATTTTTTCCAAGTTTTTCCATTTCCTAACAAATGGGGCAATGTCATTCTTTCTGATGGAGGCATAGAATTCCATTGTGTATATATACCACATTTTCTTGATCCATTCATCTACTGAGGGGCATCTGGGTTGGTTCCATATCTTAGCTATGGTAAATAATGCTGCAATAAACATAGTTGTGCTGGTAGCTTTAGTGTGGTCTTGTTTGTAAACATTGACCAAAAAAACTTTGTAGAGATTCCCTTAAGACAAATTATTTCAGATATTATGCTTTTATTTACAAAACTTTATGAGTGCCCTAAAATGACAAATATGTTATTAGTATACAGAATCATGTGATTACCGTAGTAACTCTGGTGGGTCGAATATTCCCAAAAATTCAGAACCCCTCTGCATGTAAGCTTATTTGAAAATGGGGCCTTTGGGCTGGGAAGGTGGCTCAGTGGTACAGTGCTTGCCTTGGGTTTGATTCCTCAGCACCACATAAGCAAAAAGAAAAAAGCCGGAAGTGGGACTGTGGCTCAAGCAGTAGAGCACTAGCCTTGGGCTCAAGAGCTGAGGGACAGTACCCAGGCCCAGAGTTCAGAGTTCAGGCCCCACAATGGGACCCAAAAAAAAAGAAAAGAAAAGAAAAGAAAATGAGGCCTTTGCAGATGCCATGAGGGGATCTTGGGGTGAATTATGATGAGAAGACAGAGAGATGTAAAGAAGAGCACCATTGGGAATAAGGGCATGACTGGTGCGCAGAAGCTGCTTTTGCTGAAGGCACAAACTCCCCACTCGGGCCTGCCAATATTCAAAAGCATCCTTGCATCCATTTTGTATCTGTCCTTGCTCTGAGCCATTCTCTCTGCAGTCACCCTGCAGCCACCTTGGAATCCAGGAAAGCCATGGTGGATGGTCACATCTTGTTACAGGACTCCAAACCACTCATCCAGACCACAATGCCTTTCTCACCGTGACCAGGGACTGCCTGACCACCCATACCAAACAACCAAATCACACCTGTGACCAAGACAGTGCAATAATTAGGTACCTCTCCTGTCCCCAACCCCAATTTTAACCTATTTTAACCTAAAGCTCAGGTACTGCATAGTACATCTCCTTTCTCTGCCCTTGAACCACCACTTGTCTCTTCATTTGGCAGACCAAGGAGAGTGCCCACACCTGATAGGTAGAACCCTGGAACTCCCCACTACAGTGGCCAACTGGAGTAATGCTGCTGTCAAGCCAAGAAATGCCAGGAACCTATCAGAAGCTGGAAAAGGAAAAGACGAATTCTAAGATCCTTCAGAGGATGACGGACTTGCAGATATTTTGTGAAAATACTTGCAGCCTCCAGAACTGTGAGATCATTAATCTGTACTTTCCTAAGCCACCAAGGCTGTGGTAATTTGTTAAGAGCATCCCCAGAACACCAGCCCAGAGAAATAAAGGTGCAGAATTATGGTTCTCCTCATGATGGAGCTGAGCACCATAATTACTGAGTTACTTCAGCCGTCCACCTAACGGCCTCTTCCTCGTCCACATTCCACACCTGGAGGTCATGAATCCCGGGGTTGCATCCTGAGCACCTCAAAACAAACAAGCAAATGTAGTGCGGGCAGGCTGGTGGTGCACATTTGCAATGCCAGAATTTGACAGGAAAAGACAAAAGATTCCAAGTTCAAGCCAGCTTGGGTACACAGCTTGGGGACTACTCTGTCTTCAAAGACAAGCAAAACAACACAACCACAAACCAGGAAAAAGTAAATCAGAAAATAAGCTCAAGGGTCACTGAAGACACAGACCAAGGAAGGGAATACAATGGAAAGATGCCAAGCTTTTTGACATGAAGCCAACACGTCATCATAAATCATCTGGATGAACTTTAACTGTCCTCTGTCCTTGCAGTCCATCTCTAAACTCTCTAGGCCCAAACACGCACGTATTACAGTATTTGTGTAATAAAATCCTGTTTCGGCAAAGAAAACTCATGTGTATGCAAAGGCCGCAGGGGCACTCTGCCCTGGGTCCCCCACTTCCCAGGCAGGGCCAGAGGGCTGAGAGTGGGGGAACCAGCGCCCAGCAAGGTGGGACACACGCAAACTTCTCACCCTGAGCCTAGAGACGCGAGTTCAAGGTCCCGCTGGGCCTGGGCCTGGGCCTGGGCCGGCCCCTCCCCGCCGCGGCGTCAGCGTCCCACCAAGGCGCATGCGCGCGCCAGCCGCCTGTCCCAGGAGGCCCCGCGCGTGGTTTCCATGGAAACGCCTCGGCAGTTCCCTCCTCCCCGCCCCCGCCCCGCAGGCCCCGGGTCGGCGCCGCCGCGGGAGCCGCGCGGCGAGCAGGTAACGGCCCGTGTGCCGCCTGCCGCCGCCCGCCCGCCGCCCGCCCGCCGCCCGCCGTCCCGATTCGGACCCCGCGGCAGCCTTGGCCACCGCCGCCAGCCGAAGTATTTGAGGGCCTCCGGAGGCCGAGTCTCTCGGCGCCTTCTCGGGCCTCGCGCCGGGCGCGCAGCACCGCTGGTAACGTAGCCGGGGCGCCCGCCGAGCCGTCCGCGACGCGCGGCTGGTGAGGGCCGCCTCCCTGGGGAAGGCCGGGGGGTCGGGCCCGCCGCCGGGGGCGCCCGCCGAGGCCCGCGCCGCCGCTTCCGGTGCGGGGCCCTGTGACCTTGGCGCCGACCTTGGCGCTTTGCCCCGCACCGGCGCGGCCTGGCACTCGGCCCCCGTCCCCGCGTGTGTCAGCCGCCGCCGAGGCCCGGCCCGGCCGGACGAGACCGCGAGCCCCACACGGATCCACACACGCAGCCCAGGCCCGTTCCCGGAAGGCCAGACCCTGGGGCCCCGCTCCCCGTGACCCGCACCGCGCCCCCCTCCCCGCGCTGGAATTCCATCACCTTCCTAGTGTTCCCAAACTTGCCCCTCCGGCCCCCGCCCCAGCCCCCTGTCACTGCCCTGGCGGCTTGAGTAATTGCAGTGACCTAATTGTTTACTCCTTGGGCCAAGACGGTCGTGCAGTTTCCCTTCCTCTGTGACTTCGGAGCACTAAGGTGTGAGTGTGTTTAATAAAAGGATGGGTTGCGTGGATGTTACACTCCCCACAGATAAAAGCCCAACAGTATCTTCAGCGCACCCTTTTGAGAATTTCAGCTCGTAGATGAGATGACAAAACACATTTATTCACAAGCTAAAGATTGAGAAATGCCGTCTGGCTTTGCTGGGTCCAAATAGGCTAGTGTCCCTGGAACAGAACTTGGGCAAGAACTTGAAAATCGATTGTACCGAAGAACAGAAAAATCCAGAACCAAGTCGGGCGCCCGTGGCTCATGCCTGTCATCCTAGCTACTCAAGAGGCTGAGATCTGAGGATCACGGTTCAAAGCCAGCCCGGGCAGGAAAGTCCTTGAAACTCTTATCTCCAATTAACGACCAGAAAAAAAAAAAAAAAGGAAGTGGCGCTGTAGCTGAAGTGGTAGAGCGCTAGCTAGCCTTGAGCTGAAGAGCTAAGGAACAGCGCCAGACTCAGAGTTCAAGCAGCACGGCCGACAAAAAAAATCCAGAACCATCTTTCCAAGGGAGAAAAAAGAGTCACGTGGGAACTTAAGCTCTGTTCTCTACTATTTGCTTTTTTTGTGTTTTAGACAAGTTCTGGAAGCGGCCAATTGAGATGAAACCAATGACCCTCCCAGTGGTGCTCATTTTGATGGTGCCTCAGTGTTAAAGCACTAGTCACCCTTGCAAGTACCTCAGCCGTCAGCTTCTGCCTTCTACAAGTTAACAGATCACAGTCTTTAAAACAGAGACAAAGAAAAGCACCCCTGAACCAGGCACAGATGGCCGATACCTATAATCCTAGCTACTAAGATCTGAGGATCAGGGCGCAAAGTCAGTCCAGGCAGGAAAGTCTGTGAGAGTCTTAATTCCAGTTAACTGCCCAAAGGCCAGTAGAGCTGCAACTCAAGTGGTAGAGAACCAGCCTTCAGGGAAAAAAAAGAAAAAAAGCTAAGGGACAGCACCTGGGCCATGAGTTCCCCAGTTCAGGCACAAAAATAAAGGGAAAGTGTTTGGGTTTTTTTTCCCCCCCCTATTAACTAAAATTGCAGTCCACAAAGTAACAGAAGGGCTTGCTGCAACTTTCTGAGGTCAGTAGAGGTCAAAGATCATAAACCTCCACTCAAGTTTGAGCTCCCACTTCCTCCCCTTTGTGCTGTCAATTTGCAGGGTAGTGATAACATGCCAGGTTGGAAATCCAGATGTCCAGCCTGCAAGCCCCACCTCATCTGTAGCCATCTTCCTCCCATCCAAGGCCTCTCTCCCCACGCCCTGAATCCCATCTCTTTCTGCTGTTCAAACCCTACACGTCACTGCTCCCTTCACTGCTCCATCTCAACCAGTGGTGGCTTTTAAAGGTGTTCCTATCTCCCATCACGAGAAGAAATCTTGGCCTCACATTTCCCTTCAGTTTTAGGTTACTGTTCAATCCCTCCTCCCTTTGGACAGGCCACTTTTGGAAAATTACCATACTGGATGCATCTAACCGCCTACCCGTCATTACTCTACCCTCTGCAGCCTGGCTTCCATCCTCACCTCTGCCGGAGCAGAAACCTCCCATGAGATCTTCCCATGCCTCACCTTGCTTAGTCCGAGCCTTGTGTAACCCTGCTGTCTCATCTCAGCCTGACAGCACTCCTCTCTGGGCTTCTGCTCCTCCTGTTACTGTACTTAGCTGCTGTCTGTCTGTCCCCCACATGCTTCCTAGACTCCACACTCTTGAGTTACAAGCACGTAGATCCCAACCTAGTCTGAATGGCATCACACAGGTATGTTCAGCTCAACATGGACAGGACCAATGCCTAACCTGCCAGTCCCCAGCAAGGGAGCTCTTCTACTCTAAGCTGGTGTTCCTCCTAGACCTTTACCCACACCCAGCCCTTCACTTAGCCCTTGTCCTGTATTCTGGGCATCTTTCACCTGTTTCCATGTCATAAACATCAGTCCTTTCTGTAGCTATTATCATCACCTTATAAAAAGAAGACATCTTGGCACACAGTTGAGGTTTCGTCCCAGAGTCAGTTGGCCTCATTGCTTTGGGCCTGTTCAGATAAGGCAGCGCATTCTGGCAGGGGTGGATGGAAGAATTAAACCACTCACCCCCTGGCCAAGAACCAGAAGAGAAAATGAAAGAGACCAGAGTCCTCGGTCTCCTCCCAGGGACCCCAGTGTCCTGTGTCCTCACAGACTTGCTTCTCTTTCCTTTAAAACAGCAGTCTTAGTGATTAGTAAATTCCCCCTAAACATTCCTGTTTGTGTTCATCATTATTTACCTACACTGCACACAGTTGCTAGCACATGGTAAAACCCAAGTATTCACTGAAAGTGAATGAAATGCTAGTATGTAACTGGTATTAACCCCATTAGGGTGTGTAGGGGAAATACTGAGCTAGACATGTGTAAGTGATATTATTGAATGTCATTGAAACAAAAAAAAACTAGTAAAAATGAGATAAACATTGAAATTTAAAAGTATTGTGTGGAGCTGAGTGTAGAGTCTCATACCTGTAATCTCAGCTAAATGGAAGGCCAACCCGGGCGCGGAGGGGGGGGGTTGATTGGGAGGGGAGAAGAGACTCTATCTGAAAAGGAACTAAAGCAAAAGGGTAGGGGGCATGGCTCAAATGTAGAGCACTTGCTTTGCAAGTACAAGGCTTTGAGTTCAAAACCCCAGTGCTTCCAAACACAAGTGTTGCATGGGTGCTAAAACTAAGCACATCTATCATGATAGGTGGCCCTTCCTAGAGCTGACCCACATTCAGTGTCCCTTTGGCACTGCAGTTACTGTATTGGGTTGGTCCATGGCCAGTACAGCTTCCTACCAATGTCAGCCTAGTAATGCATTCAACTCTTTATCAAAAATAAATTGTATAAGTAATCAAAATCCACATGACACATTTTCATGTCATCAGGTAAAGCCTAATATTTCTGGTGTATGTGTGTGTGTATAGATTTCACTTGTGAGTATAGTACTAGACAAAAAAAAAATCATTGAGGAATCAACTAAATATTTGCTTTTGTCAGTTGACACTACACAGCTTTTTTTTTTTTGTCAGCTTGAACCCTGAGCCTGGGCGCTGTCCATTAGCTCTTCAGCTCAAGGTGAGCACTCTATCACTTGAGCCACAATACCACTTCTAGTTTCTGGTGGTTAATTGGAGATGAGAGTCTCATGGACTTTCTTCCTGGGTGGCTTTGAAGCAAAATCCTCAGATCTCAGCCTTCTGAGCAGCTAGGATTACAGGCGTGAGCCACCAGCTTTTTGACATCTTGTTTTACAAGCCTTCTTCCCAATGAGTGTTAATTCTTAACTTCCCTTTGTCCATGTTATAGAATAGCCAAAAATTGGGACATATAATCTTAAATGAAAATAGTGTTTGAAGGCCTAGGGCAGAGTTGGAGTGGTAAAGCACTTGTGGTAAAAAGCATGAGTTCTTGAGTTCCAACCCCAGTGACCTCCAAAAAAAAAAGATATTTTCAAGTTTTAAATAGCATTCTTGACAGCCCTAAGATAGCGTATTGTCTGTCCTACACAATGGCATATTTATAAGCTAGGGGAAGATCTTCTCTGCTCAGTTCATCCTCTGCTTAGCTTTGTGCCAGTCTGCGTGAGAATTCAGGTTTATCATTATGCAGGACCGAACTTGGGCTGCTGTGTGGTACTTCCTCCCAGCAGGCTCAGCCTGAGCTTCTGGTGGAGGGTCAAGGAAATGGTGCTCTGCCCTTTTCAGTGCCCGTGGTTGCACTTGAGCATCACTTGTCTCCCAACTGCAGACTTGATCCTTGGCTACCTGTCCCAGCAGGGATCTACCAGCTTTCTCCACAGAGTCACCTCTTCCCTTTGTATTTGATTAGCATTTGTACTTTGCCTGGTCCAGGCTTAGAGTCATCCATTTCTCCCAGAAGCTCTGGTTCCTTGTCATGTAGAATGGCATTTGTGAAGGACAGGGCTTGGTCACTGACCTCAGTCTTACTAACTAGCCATTACATTATAGTGCAGAATTTAAAAGGAAAATATACATGGACATAGATGCATATAGATAGATATATTTTTATCAGTACATGTAGCTATATGTAATTATGTGTGTGTGTGTGTATATATGTATCATTGTGTGTGAATACAATTTTAACCCAATATTTCTCATTTTAATACAACCCCTCATCATATGACTATTTGTAACTTTGTACCATATCTCAGTAGTTGACAGAGATAGTCTGATAGAGATAAACACTGCCTCAGACACCAAAAAACAAAATGAAGAAGTAGGATTTTGTGACAACACCCAAGAATGTGGTGGGTGGGTCATGAGATTCCAGTAGGTAATACTAAACCAGAGGTAATGTTTCTGAAATAAATTTTAGTGCCCACCAGAAGCACCAAGATCTTCCTTTTGTAATTTTTGTGGTTGATAGGCAAGTGACATGCAATCCAAATAATTGAATTCTTTTTATTCAACTTTTCATGGAAAGAAAGGGTGTACAGATGGGTTACAGGATCTTCTGGAAAGCTGTGCTCTATGTGACTCCTGCCAGTTCTCCATTGGCATAATCAATAGTCACAATCAAGAGTTTCCCAATAAATTGCCAATAGCTGATTTGCTTGAATGGAGGAAAAGCCTTAGTATGTGAAGCCTATGGTGATCTCTATGTAGCAAGTGAATAGAGAGAGAGATGAATACTGCCTCAAAGCTTCTGTTCTTCAGTGTTTCTTTGTGAGATAGTAACACTTGCCTCTTGTGATATCATTTTAGGTTTTTTGAAATACATTTTCTAAAAAAAGACCCAAAGCATGTCAAAAAACTACTACCATGGAAATTTCATAAATACTACCGTGTGAAAGAACCCTTCTGCTCAGAAAATACAGTGTATCTTCAGACATCTTAGGGAAGTTCCAGAAAGAACAGCAGGTATGCAGAAACCCACTGTTAAATGTGCCTGTTTTGTCTGCCTTACTGCAAAAGCAGTACTGAAGACAGCGTGTTATTCAAAATGATCCACATGTATACTTTGACCTAGAACATTCTTATTTCTTACATGATAGTCAGGTGAACACAGAGTAGAAGTTTCCTCTTCTGAGAAGCAGCCACCCCCCTTTGTATGTGTGTGTGTGTGTGTGTGTCCATCGTGGGGCTTGAACTCTGGGCCTGGGCACTGTCCCTCAGCTCTTCAGCTCAAGGCGAGTGCTCTACCACTTGAGCCACAGCACCACTTCCAGTTTTCTGGTGGTTAATTGGAGATAAGTGTCTCACTGACTTCCCTGCTTGGGCTGGCTTTGAACCGTGATCCTCAGATCTCAGCCTCCTGAGTAGCTGGGATTACAGGCATGAGCCACTGGTGCCCAGCACAGCCACCCCTTCTGCATGGTGTGCTCCAAGAAATGATCATCAGGCAAACTAGACTTCTCTACTACAAGAGTGCTTAGAATATGGGTCATGTGTTTGTCTTCTAAGAGCAGAGAAACAGCTGTGAACTCTGGAGTAAGAATGATGTAATAAAGTAGTGAGAACAACACGGTGAAGTAGTGCTTCGCCTGAGTAAAACTGTAAACACTGGCTGCTCAAAATACAAGTACACACCTGTGATCCTAGACACTCAGAAGGTTGAGATCTGACACAGTTTGAAGCCAGCCCACACAGATGGATTCCATGTGATTCTTATGTCCAATTAACCAGCAAAAAGCCAGAAGTGGTGGTATGGCTCAGGTGACAGAGTCGCAGCCATGAGCAAAAAAGACCAAGCAAGAGTGTGAGGCACTGAGTTCAAGCCCCACTACTGGCACATACACACACGCTTCTAAAATGATTGTGAACTATACACCACCTCAAATTAGATATAGCAAAATGAATGTGATAAAGGTACTAGATAGTAATTAGGTAATTACTGATATGGCTCATTTTAAGAGCTTTTTTAAAGTTTTAACAAGAATTTTTTTTAGTATAACAGAGTTAAAGTAGGGAGAAATAGAAAAAGAGAAATATTTCCTCACACTGAAAATGGGACTCCTCATTTTGAGATCTTCACAATAGAATTATGCCTTCAGAATTTTCTCTGGTTGAACTTATTAATTGATACATATATTAATTGGTGGTTGGCCCAATACCTAGATTTCTTCATACCAGTAGAAACAGCATACATTTTTGATAGTAATGAAATGTGGCCTATTTATATTAATCCAGAGACACTCTAAAAACACTTTTTTTTTGTCGGTCATGGGGCTTGAACTCTGGGCCTGGGCACCGTCCCTCAGCTCTTCAGCTCAAGGCAAGCACTCTACCAATTGAGCCACAGCACCACTTCCAGTTTTCTGGTGGTTTATTGGAGATAAGAGACTCACAGATTTTTCCTGCCTGGGCTGGCTTTGAACCATGATCCTCAGGTCTCAGTCTCCTGAGTAGTAGGATGACAGGTGTGAGCCACCAGCGCCTGGCTCTAAAAACACTTTAACCATCTTAAAAGTGCAACAACAAGACTGATACTAATCATCAATTGTTAACATATTATCAATAAAATGTACATAACAATGGAAAATTCCAGAGCGGGCTTGCTATATAAATTCAGAGCACACCTCATTGCTGACTGCAGGGAAGCAGTGGGCGCCTTTGGCTATGGGCTGACAGCATGTCTTAGATTCTCTGTTAAGAAAGAGTGAATGTAGGGCTGAGAAGGTGGCTCAGTGGTAGAGTGCTTGCCTTGCATGCATGAGGCCCTGGGTTTGATTCCTCAGCACCACATAAGCAGAAAAAGCCAGAAGTGGTGCTGTGGCTCAAGTGGTAGGATGCTAGCCTTGAGCTGAAGAGCTGAGGGACAGTGCCCAGGCTCAGAGTTCAGGCCCCACGACCTACCAAATAAATAAATAAAGAGTGAATGTAATTCGGTAGTGAGAGCCAAGTGAGCCAGACAGACCCATGTTCAGGGCAGACACAGGTAGGAATTTTAGGACAGTTATGGGGATTATCTCATCATCAGTAAGCACAAGTATATATCTCCATAAACACAAGCATTGTGTTTCTTACCAAATGTCCAAATTTACCAATTCTACCATTTCTTCCTTTCTAACCAATTCACAAATCATTCTATGTTATCAAGTAAGATTTTACCTTGTGTTACCTGTGAACATTATCAAAGTGTGAACCCAAGGGTCTTACATTTCATACAAAAATAACATGAAAACCAAACTGAAATTCCTCCAGAAAACACTTGATAATGATAACATTGTTTCACATTCCTGCCTGTGAGAAAATAAGGAAAATACAATAAGTTGTAGATTCATTTTAGTGTCAATAGCTATAACTTCAAAATGACTTTTCTTTTACTAGGTTGTTTGTTATGTCTTTGGCTGATACAACAAAATCACATTCTGATGAGCATTTCCCGATGGTGGAATTAGAAAAGAGAAGGAAGTCTGGAGAGTGCAGGAGACACTCGGTCATAGGGGATTTGTCCAGGACCGGCAGGACTTCCAATGGGAGTGTGGATTACAGCAGGTCCCAATGCTCCTGCAGAAGTCTAAATTCTCACTGTGACTATTCAGAAGACTTTCTCTCTGAGGCTTCAGAAGCAGGCATTAACAGAAATCATTTAGAACATCCTGTGGTAAAAGAAAAGGAGAAGAAAATGCATAATGTTTCTAAAATCTCCCTGTCCAAAGGTAAGAAGCAAGATTTCCCAGCCAAGACTGGTGCCTTCACGCCCTAATGTTCTGTTTGTTTTTGTTTTTGGTTGGTTGTGGGCCTTGAACTCTTGGCTTGGACACTGTCCCTGAGCTCCTCAGCTCAAGGCAGGTGCTTTACCACTTGAGCCACAGTGTCACTTCTGGTTTTCTAAGTGGTTTATTGGAGTTAAGAGTGTCACGGAATTTCCTGTCTGGGCTGGCTTTGAACTGAGATCCTCAGATCTCAGCCTCCTAAGTAGCTAGGATTACAGGCAGGAGCCACCAGCGCCCAGCTTGGGTTTTTTTGTTTGTTTGTTTGTTTTTGCTGGTCCTGGGGCCTAAACTCTGGGCCTGGGCGCTGCCCCTCAGCTCTTTAGCTCAAGGCTATCACTCTACCACTTGAGCCACAGCGCCACTTCCGGCTTTTTCTGTTTATGTGGTGCTGAGGAATCAAACCCAGAGCCTCATGCATGCAAGGCAAGCACTCTACCACTGAGCCACCTTCCCAGCCCCCACGCCCTAATGTTCTGAAGTGATCCATATTCAATATAATTGATTGGTAAGTTTACTTTTCTGAAAGGAATTAGGAAGTAGAGAAATTAAGAATAATTACAGACAGGTGCCAGAGGCTTCCCCATGTCATCTTAACTATTCAGGAGACTGAGATCTTGGGATGACAGTTTGAAACCAGTCCAGGCAGGAAAGTCCATGAGACACTTATCTCCAATTAACTTTCAAAAAGTCAGAAGTGCGCCCAGGTGCTGGTGGCTCACTCCTGTAATCCTAGCTACTCAGGAGGCTGAGATCTGAGGATCGAGGTTCAAAGCCAGCCCGGGCAGGAGAGGCCGTGAGACTCCTATCTCCAATAAACCACCAGAAAACCGGAAGTGGTGCTGTAGCTCAAGTGGTAGAGCGCCTTGAGATGAAGAGCTGAGGGACAGCGCCCAGGCCCAGAGTTCAAGCCCCACGACCGACCAAAAAAAAAAGTCAGAAGTGGAGTTGTGGCTGGAGTGATACAGCGCAAGCCCTTGAGCACAAAAGCTCAGAGACAGTGCCTAGGTCCTGAGTTAGAGTACCAGGACTGGCACCAAAGGAAAACAGAAGCTCTGTCCTTGCCCAGCTTTTCCCTGTGGACCCTGCTAGTGAGGCTAGTTCCATTTCATTTCACAGGTGGCTTTGTTACAGAGAGCCACAGGACCTCTGGCCTTTGCAGCTGAAGAATCAAGGTTTGAACTGCCAGTGAAATGGAAGCGCCTGCCTCCACACAGGCAGATGGCCTCCAAGTCTGGCGAGGCCTACTGCAGACAGTCTTGAAACAGGTTCAAAGGCTGCTATCACTGCAGTTTCCTTGTAGGCTCTAAGAGTATCTACCTCAACCTCATCAGCTCTGCCTGTCCAAACTAGTATCAGTCTTGTGATGTCCTTGATCCCTCACCCTCATGCTTCTCCCTGCCCAGATTGTGTTACTTTTTTCCATTTTACCAGTCTGAAGCTGCTTAGCATTCCTGATGCAGGGAGAGCTGTGACTTTACCACTCTGACAATCAGAACACCCTCAGCCAACATCTGGATGACACTCAAAGCCTGCTATCCCTGGGGCTCCCTCCACCACTATCCCATTTGCCCTGGGTCTTTCACTAGCCTGCTATCACCAGATGTGCTGGGGACCTCCGTGCCACCTCTGGACCATTGTGGGGCTTCAGTTCCCCCAGCTCCTAGCTACCAAACAAGGGCTCTTCTTCACAGGACTCACCTGTGAGTTGCATGAAATCTGATGTGTTTTGTTTTGTCTGTGCATTTGAGAAGTTTTCTAATAGGAAAGACCCAGAGCATTCACTTCTGAAAGCGAAAAGTCCCTTGTTTCCTAGAGAGGAATGGGCCCCACACCACTGGCCTAGTCCTTCTCTCATGGTGGGAGCCAGTGAGAAGACTGTGGGTCGCATTTGGGAGAGATGACCACAATTAAAACAGCATCCTGCCCAGTCCAGCAAGTACACAAACCTCATCCACATGCATACATCTAAAAATCCAACCTCTGGAACCAAAGCTGATTGGAAAAAAATTCTTTCAATATCAAACATCGTCATCCTTTACTACATGTAAATATGTGTACATATACATATAGATCGATGGAGAGGTAGGTAGATAGATGGTGGCCTGGGGATGAGCTTGCTGGTCAAGTCAGGAAAATGTGTTCAGAGAGTACATTTCACTATTGATAATGTGCCTTTTAGGTCACTGTCATTTTTGGTGAATTAAATCAATTGAGTATTTTATTTTAGGTCAGTGGTTTAAGAATTAGGTATTTTAAGAGTAATTAGCTAGGTGACGGGGCTCATGCCTGTAATCCTAGCTACTCAGGAGGCTGAGAAGCCAACCCAGGCAGGGAAGTCTGTGAGACTTTTATCTCCAATACACTACTCAAAAGAGCCAGAAGTGGCATTGTGGCTCAAGTGGTAGAGTGCTCGCCTTGAGCAAAGAAGCTCAGGGACAGTGCCCAAGCCTAGAGTTCAAACCCCAGGAGTGGCAAAAAAAAAAAAAAAAAAGTAATGTAATCATTTGACTAACTCTGTTTTATCGTGTGAAATGGGGTCCAAACTACAGACTATACAACCCCTAGAGTGTGGGGTAAGGTAAAGAGACAGAAAATCATTAGGGACTAAACACTAGTCCAGGTTTCTGTGACCTTAATTATACAAGTGCGTGACACACGGAGTATGGTTTTCTGGCACACCACAAAACGCAAGTGGCTCCTTGAGGTTTTTGAAGCAAACAAAGCCGGCTTATCCTCTCTCTCCCGCTCACCCACTGGGGTAAAGGGGAAATTCCATCTCTGTCATAGCTCAGCTTGGTGGCACATATTGTTACTCCAGTATTCAGGAAGTGGAGACAAGAAGATTACAAGTTCAAGGCTAGTCTGTCCTACATAGTGAGACACTGTCTCAAAAGATACCTTTTTTGTGGTACTGGGATTTGAACTTAGGGCTTCATGCTTGCCATGCAGGTGTTGTGCTACTTAAACCACACTTCTAGCTCCTTTTTCTTTTAGTTTAGGTAGGGTCTGTGCCCTGGGCCAGCCTCAAACTATAGTCCTCCTCCCCATGGCCTCTTGCCTTGCTGGAATCACAAGCTCCACTGCCCCGGCTTATTTGTTGCAATAGAGGACTTGCTAACTTTTTGCCTGTGACACATACAAACGTATTTGCATGTTTCTACATATCACTAGTAACCAACTGGATTATCTGTTTACATAGGCAAGAAGGAAACCACAGGTGAAAAAAAGCACACCTGGAATGCATCATTTTTCACTTCTCAACTCAGTATGATTACACAAAAAAGAAATGCAATGGCCCAACGAATACTCTCAGCAAGACTTCATACAATTAAAGAACTGAAAAACGAATTAACTGACATGCACCGGAAGCTGGAAGCTGTCGTCATAGAAAACCAATTTCTGAAACAGCTTCAGGTAAGGCATTTGAAAGCCATAGGCAAATACGAGAACTCCCAAAACAATCTGCCTCAAATTACAGCCAAACACCAGAACGAGGTGAGGAATTTACGGCAGCTCCTTAGGAAGTCACAAGAGAAGGAAAGAACTGTGTCCAGAAAGCTCCGAGAAGCTGACAGCAAGCTGCTGAAGACAAGGGACGCCCTCCAGGCCCTGCAGAAGCTTTCTGAAGACAAAAACCTGGCAGAGAGAGAGGAACTGACACACAAATTGTCTCTCCTCACCACCAAGATGGAGACAAATGATAAAAAAATACAGGTCTGTATTTCTTCTTTCCTTTCTTTTGTAGCAGTACTTGGGCTTGAACTCAAAGCCAAGGCACTGTCCCTTATTTTTTCACTCAGGGCTGGTGCTCTGAGCCACAGCTCTGCCTCTTTAGTGGTTAATTAGAGTCTCATGGACTTTCCTGCCTAAATCCTCAAATCTCAGCCGTCTGAATAGCTAGGCGTGAGTCACCAGTGCCCAGCCGGGTCTGCATTTCATTAGGTCATTAGGTCCCCAACTTATAGAGGATGCTGTTCAGTCCCCCCACCCCACCCCTGAACTCCAGAGCACCACAAGAGTGAACATGCGCCTAGAGGGGGCCAGGGCAAAGGCAGAGGTGTAGCACAAAAACAGAAGGCAGAGTTGGAGACCCATGGACGTTGGTTCTGTTAAGTGAGCAAGAGTTCACTCTGTAGCCATGTGGAGAGAAAGGGCTGTTTGTGGAAGCAGCTGCCAGCAGCAGAAACTTCCCCTCAGATGCCCAGAGTTGTTCTGCGAGGGACACAGGAGAACCCTGTGACATCATCTCCCTCCTTTGTTTTGGAGGCTGCCCCAACAATGTCCTTCAGTCCCCTTCTTGTTCTTCCCATTCTGTTTGGCAGATCATTCCTGCACAGACATGCTGAGTTATTTTAGAAAGAGGAGTTTTTCCCATAATGCTTCAGGGAATAGAGAAGGAATAGACTTCAAAAAAAACTGGAGGTTAGGCTAGGAAGGTGGCTTAGTGGTAAAGTGCTTGCCATGCATGTATGAGGCTCTGGGTTCGATTCCTCAGCACCACATAAGCAGAAAAAGCCAAAAGTGGCGCTGTGGCTCAAGTGGTAGAGCACTTGCCTTGAGCTGAAGAGCTGAGGGACAGCGCCCAGGCCCACAGTTCAGGCCCCACAACCAACAAAAAATAAATAATTAATTAAAAATAACTGGAGGTGAATGGTGTGGTTTTCCCCATCAGTCCCTGGTTGTCAAAAGCCAGTTGGCCACATTATAAGAGACAATTAATTACAATTAATTATAAGGAAGAAGATACTGGTTTTCCTGCCCATTTTACATGGTAGATACTTGTGGTCTCTATGGAATTATTTGACTTTAATTCTTTGACACTTAATTTTGAGAGGCATATTCTCTCTCTCTCTCTCTCTCTCTCTCTCTCCCTCCCTCCCTCCCTCCCTCCCTCCCTCCCTCCCTCCCTCCAAAGGGGGGTACCTTTGGTCAGTTGTGGGGCCTGAACTCTAGGCCTGGGCACTGTCCCTCAGCTCTTCAGCTCAAGGCTAGCACTCTATCACTTGAGTCACAGTGCCACTTCTGGCCTTTTCTGTTTTTGTGGTGCTGAGGAATTGAACCCCTTGCCTCATGCATGTACCGCTGAGCCACCTGCCCAGTCCCTTTTCTCTCATTTTTTTTTTTTGAGGCAGGGCCTCACAAGTAGCCCAGGCAGGCATAGAATTTGTGATGCTCAGCCTCGTAAATGTTGGGGCTATAGGTATGCTCCCATAAACTAGTTTTCTCTCTGACCATGAAATAAATAAACAGAAAGTTCATTTTGTCCATATTTTTATCTGTTTTCCTTAATTGGTAAACTATTCTGCTTCCCTGAAGGACTGTGTCATGTATAATGAATATTTGAGGCATGGAAAATAATGAGCAACCTCACTTTTTTTTTCATTTTTCACTCTTGCCTACCAAAGTGATAATCTTTGGCTTTGGATTGTACTGGATTCCTTTTAGTGTGTGTCTACCATGTAAAACTAAGTGCATTTTTATCTCAATCTGCAAGATTGTATACATACACATTCAAGAAGCTCATGTCTTTATGCCTATTAGACAAAGCTAAAACTAATTCTAAACCTGACCATTTTGTTAGCTATCAGAAGCACTTGCTAGTGTGGGGAGTTCCATTTGTTGTAGGGCATTTGAAGGGAGAAATATTTTTCAGGCCAAAACGTGTAGGTATATTCTGGACACTGTTTTTTAGAAAATGGAATGTTTTGTAATTTCACCTTTTAGCTTTCTGTTTTCCACTTTTCTTTAATGGTGAGTTCCTAATCCTATAAAAGAGAAGACTGGGGGCTGGGAAGGTGGCTCAGTGGTGGAGTGCTTGCCTTGCATGCATGAGGCCCTGGGTTCGATTCCTCAGCACCACATAAGCAGAAAAAGTCTGAATTGCTGTGGCTCAAGTGGTAGAGCGCTAGCTTGAGCTGAAGAGCTGAGGAACAGTGCCAGGCCCAGAGTTCAGCTCCCACGACCAAAAAAAAAAAAGAGAAGACCCTATTTTTCTTTAAGCTCTGACCCACACTTCCGAGTTCAGAACGAAGTTCTCTAGTCCAAAAGTTCCTGCAGAAAGCAGGTATGTGTTCAGTTCAGTCAACTCTCTTTCTCCCTCTATCTCCCCCCCACCTCCCCCCTCCACCCTCCTGCCCCCCCCACCCTCCTACCCCCCCCCCACCCCGCTCCGAATGTGGAATCCCTGCTTACAGTGGTCTGCACTGGTACTAGACAGCCCTCCAGGAGGAGGGGCACAGGATTTTGGAAGAGGACCATGTGTAAAGACATCAGAGTAGCTCATTTGGGCAAAACTGCTTAGATTTTGATGGAAAGTATGACTATTTTATTGACTTTTACAGAATATGTTAAATTTTTTTATCAAATTCAGAGTATGTTAAAAGCATTGAAACATTTGATTTTTTTTTTTCAGGGGGGAAGGTCCAGTTGTGGGGCCTGAACTCTGGGCCTGGGCTCTGTCCCTCAGCTCTTCAGCTCAAGGCTAGTGCTCTACCACTTGAGCCACAGCACCACTTCCGGGTTTTTTTGCTTATGTGGTGCTGAGGAATCGAACCCAGGGCCTCATGCATGCAAGGCAAGCGCTCTACCACTGAGCCACTTCCCAGCCCTAGCATTGAAACATTTGAAACATTTATTCTCTGAGATCTCACTATTCGTGATATAGTTAGTTCTAAGACATGCTAAAAATATACTGTAATTTTGTCTTTTTCATAAATGTAATTAGTTCTATTACAATAGGTTTTCATAATCCCAAATTGGCTGCAGAACAGTTAAACTATGCATTGTTTTCAGAGCTTAGAAAAACAATTGAGGCTGAACAACAGCGCCTTTGGCCGGCAGTTGGCTATTGAAAATCGGAAGACAGCAGCAGCTCAAACTGAGACAAAGACTCTGCAAGTGGAGGTGAAACACCTGCTACAAAAGCTTAAGGTATTCTTTCCTTTCTTCACAAATGGTGTGAGCAATCTATAGCCAAGCCTGCAGTTCATGCCTGTAATCCCAGCTACAAAAGTTTAAGATATCCTTTTGTTCCTTCTCAAATGACATAAGCAAACCAGCTATAATCCCAGCTCTTACCTGTAATCCCAGCTACTCAGGAGGCAATGATGGGAAGTGTGACTCCAGGCCAGCCTAGGAAAAGACTCAAGACCCCATCTCAACAGAATAGCTGGGTGTGATGGAATGTACCCATCATTCCAGCTACCATGGAAACCATAAGTAAGAGGATAACATTCAAGCATGCCTAGGAAAAATAGGAGCTGTGGCTCAAGTGGTAGAGTGGTAGCCTTGAGCAAAAAAGCTCAGGGACAGTGTCCAAGCCCTGAGTTCAAACCCCAGGACTGGCATAAAAAAAAATGCTAAAACATAGGAGCTGCCAGGCACTGGTGGCTCATGCCACTGGCTCTATTCACTCAGCAGATTTGGTAGTCATACTTCATGACAAGTAACATTATTGATTTTTTATGTTTAAAGCAACTTAAAATAGGCTTCTGAATTTAAAAACTAACATAATCCGTGATACAGTAAATTTAAAATCTACTGTGTGACTAGGACTGTGTCTCCATGACAGTGCCTTTGCCTGGAATGCACCAGGCTCTGGGTTTGATGCTGGCACACACAAAGTAAATTAGTCTCCTTGCAAATACACTTGAAAAACTATCTTTTAAAGTATAAATGTTGTTTTAATAAACAACATTTTCATGGTGCAGAGGAAGGAACCCAGGCCTTTATATGTACCAGATAAGTTTCTGTCACTGCACTACACCTTCTGAAGTCTAAGAACTTTAAAGCAGGGGCTGGGAAGGTGGCTTAGTGGTAGAGTGCTTGCCTTGCATGCCTGAGGCCCTGGGTTCGATTCCTCAACACCACATAAGCAAAAAGAAAAAAGCCAGAAGTGGCGCTGTGGCTCAAGTGGTAGAGCACTAGCCTTGAGATGAAGAGCTGAGGGACAGTGCCCAGGCCCAGAGTTCAGGCCCTACGACTGGACCAAAAAAAAAAAGAACTTTAAAGCATTTTTATTATTTATTTATTTATTTTTGTTGGTCGTGGGGCTTGAACTCGGGGCTTGGGCGCTTGTCCCTGTGCTCTTCAGCTCAAGGCAAGCACTCTACCGATTGAGCCACAGTGCCACTTCCAGTTTTCTAGTGGTTTATTGGAGATAAGAGTCTCATGGACTTTCCTGCCCGGGCTGGCTTTGAACTGTGATTCTCAGATCTCAGCCTCCTGAGTAGATAGGATTACAGGCGTGAGCCACCAGCGCCCTGGCTTTAAAGCATTTTTAAACCACAACTGTAATAAGATTTCATTTTACCCCAGTTAGAATATTTTTTTCTGAAAACAATAAGAAGATAACAGGTGCTGTCAAAATATGATGAAAGGCAGGTGCCAAGTGGCTCATATCCATAATTCTAGCTACTCAGGATTCTGAGATCTGAGGATCACAGAAGCCAGCCTAGGCAGGAAAGTCTGCAAGATTCTTATCTCCAATTAACCACCAGAAAATCAGTAGTGGTGCTGTAGCTCAAAGTGGTAGAGCACTGGCTGTGAGCTGGGGAAAAAAAGCTCAGGGATGGCATCCAGGCCCTGAGTTCAAGCCCCAGGACTAGTACCAAAAAAAAAAAAAAAAAAGTAAAGGAAAAGTTACCCTTATGAGCTGTTGGTAGAGATGTAAACCAATGCAGCCACACCAAAAAAAAAAAAAAAATCAGTGTGCAGTTCCACCAAAAAGCAAAAACAGCACTTCCCAGGGCTAGAGGAGTGGCCCATGTATTAGAACATCTGTATAGCAAGCACAAGGTTCAAAGTTAACGAGAGAAAGAGAGAGAGAATGCTCCCATATAATCCTGCAGTCCCTCTCCTGAGTACATGAAGGAAATGAAGTCAGCATATGATGTTTACTGCAGCATTATTTAAACAGCCAAGCTATGAAATCACATAATATATGCTTATCAATCAATGAATGGATAAACAAATTATGGATGTATATACATAATGGAGTATTATTTAGTCATAATGAAGACAGAAGCCTTGTCATTACAGGCTAATGGATGGAACTAGAGAACGTGTATGAAGTAGAATAAGGCAGACACGGAAACCTAAGTGTCACATGTTTTATCTCATATGTGGAAACTAAAAATAAATAACCTGAAAAGTTGAAGAGCAAACAGTAGCTTCTGGGAAAAGAGAATCCAGGGGGAGGAAAATAGGGTGTAGAAAGGGTAGAAGAAAGCGGGGTAGGAATGATTAACATATGATTGATGCATATACAGAAATATCATGGTAAATCTGATTTATATAATTAAGGATGGTCAGTAGCTATAATTGAAAATTTAATTAATTAAAAACAAAATAGAAAGATGTTTTGAGCCTCAAGCTATAAGTCTTAAGTTTGAAAACTCTCAAATAAAGGAAAAGAAACATTTCTTTTTGGCCTCTCCTACATAAACTATTTGTTAAAGGAACCAAACAGTGTGAAGTGGTATTAGGCTCCTTGTGAAAGCAGTCCAGTTAAATGAAGAAGGGAGCAGGCAGGACCTCAGTTGAATTAGCAGTTCTAATCAATGAGGGTGTTGATGACACAGCACTAGCTAGCAGTGCATGAGAACCGTCCACAGCATCGGACAGCAGGGAGTCCAGCTTTCTGCAACCCCGTTCTACAACATAAATAGCAAAGCAGAAAAATAGAAAAGCTGGTGTGGGAAGCTATGAATTAAACATCATTAAAAGAATAGTCGCTCTCTCCAGCCACCCAAGATGCCAAAAGGAAAGAAGGCCAAGGGGGAGATGGTGGCCCCGGCCCCTGCTGTCGTGAAAAAGCAGGAGGCCAAGGAGGTAGTAAATCTGCTGTTTGAAAAACAGCCTAAAAACTTTGGCATTAGCCGGGCGCCGGTGGCTCACGCCTGTAATCCTAGTTACTCAGGAGGTTGAGATCTGAGGATCACGGTTCAAAGCCAGCCCGGGCAAGAAAAGTCCGTGAAACTCTTTATCTCCAATAAACCACCAGAAAACCGGAAGTGGCGCTGTGGCTCAAGTGGTAGAGCACTAGCCTTGAGCTGAAGAGCTGAGGGACAGCGCTCAGGCCCACAGTTCAAGCCCCACGACCAAAAAAAAAAAATTTTTTTTGGCATTGGACAGGACATCCAGTCCAAAAGAAATCTCACCCATTTTGTCAAACGGCCCCGCTGTATCTGCCTGCAGTGGCAAAGGACAAGCCTCTACCAGGGCTGAAAGTTCCTCCTGCAATGAACCAGTTTACCCAGGCCTTGGACAGCCAGACAGTGACACAGCTACTCAAGCTGGCCCACAAGTACAGGCCAGAGAAGAAGCCGAGACTGTTGGCTTGAGCTGAGAAGAAAGCTGCTAGCAAAGGAGACGTCCCCACTAAGAGACCTCCAATCCTTTGAGCAGGGGTTAACACGGTTACTACTTTGGTGGAGAACAAGAAGGCTCAGCTCATGGTGATCGTACATGACGTGGACCCCATCGGCTGATTGTATTCCTGCCTGCCCTGTGCCAGAGATGAATGCTCCCTACTGCCTCAAGGGGGAGGCCAAGCCAGGGCGCCTCCTCCACAGGAAAACATGCACCACCGTTGCCTTCACCCAGGTTAACTCAGAAGACAAAGGATCTCTGGCGAAGCTGGGGGAGGCTATCAGGACCAATGACAGATATGATGAGATCCATCGGCACTGGGGAGGCAGTGTCCTGAGTCCAAAATCTGCGATTCTGATTGCCAGGCTGGAAAAGGTAAAGGCTAAGGAGCTGGCCACTGAGCTGGGTAAGTGTGCAATGCTGATTTCTCTGTACATGAAGATAAAACTGTCCTTCCTCAAAAAAAAAAAAAAAGAAAAAAAACATTAAAAATAGGGGCTGGGAAGGTGGCTTAGTGGTGGAGCGCTTGCCTTGCATGCCTGAGGCCCTGAGTTCGATTCCTCAGCACCACATAAGCAAAAAGAAAAAAAAGCCGGAAGTGGTGCTGTGGCTCAAGTGGTAGAGCGCTAGCCTTGAGCTGAAGAGCTGAGGGACAGCGCCCAGGCCCAGAGTTCAGGCCCCACGACCGGACCCAAAAAAAAAAATTAAAAATAAAAATAAAATAAATGGGGCTGGGAAGGTGGCTCAGTGGTAGAGTGCTTGCCTTGCATGCCTGAGGCCCTGGGTTCGATTCCTCAGCACCACATAAGCAAAAAAGAAAAAAAAAAAAGCCGGAAGTGGCGGTGTGCCTCAAGTGGTAGAGTGCTAGCCTTGAGCTGGAGAGCTGAGGGATAGTGCCCAGGCCCAGAGTTCAGGCCCCACAACCGGACCAAAAATAAAATAAAATAAAATAAAATAAATGGCATTTCATCAAATTAGAAAGCTTCTGCACCACAAAGGAAACAATTACCAGAATCAAGAGACAACCTACAAGAGTGCAGGCATAATTCAAGTGGTACAATTGCCTAGCAAGCATTAATCCCTAAGTTTAAACTCCAGTACCATTAAAAAAGAGAAACTAACAGATAACCTACAGAATGGAAGAAGATCTCTGCCAGCTATTTGTCAGTTAAAGGATTCATATCCAGGATAATATATAAAGGAGCTCCAAAAATTAAAACATCAAAAGAAGAAATAATCCAGTCAGCTGGCAATCACCAAGAGAACGAAAAGCAAGTGCTGATGAGGAAGGAGGAGGGGGGACCCTTTCTACAGTTAGTGGGAGTGCAAATTGATAAAGCCAATACAGAAACCATATGGTGATTCCTTAAAAAGCAAAAGACTTCTATGCCGCTCCTGACCTATTTCAGACAGAATGTAAGTCACATTCAATCAAGACACCTGAACATGCATGTTGATAGCACTGTTCACAATGGCCAACTGTGGAATCAAGTCAACCTAGGATCCCACCAACCAGTGCACAGATTAATAAAATAAAGAAGAGTGGACTTGCGGCATTTGCAGGAAAAATGGAGAGAACTAGGAATGACCTTGTTAAATGAAATATGTCAGACCAAGAAAGACAAATATCGCATGTATGTGCTCTCTTCTCTCTCTCTCTCTATGTCAAATCTAGACCTTTTTTTAAAAAATAAGTGCAAAATGTCAGAGTGACAATTTGGGGTGGGAAGCAGCATGGAGGGGAGCAAAACATATCTTAAGAACTTTCTAACTGTGTGGAATAACATTATGAAATCCATCAAAAGTTGATTTAAAAAGAGAACAGGAGTCGAGCACTGGTGGCTCACACCTATAATCCTAGCTACTCAGGAGGCTGAGATCTGAGGATCACAGATCAAAGCCAGCCCAGGCAAGGAAAGTCCATGAGACTCTTATCTCCAATTAACCACCAGAAAACTGGAAGTGGCGCTGTGGCTCAAGTGGTAGAGTGCTAGCCTTGAGCTGAAGAGCTCAGGGACAGCACCCAGACCCAGAACTGACCCAAAAGAGAGACAGGGGAGGGGAGGGTGAGGGAGAAGGAGAGAGAGGGAAGAAAGCAAGAATTTTAGGGTGATGGAGGGACCTGACTTCAACCATCACAACGCACAAAGTGCACAGGTAAACACCTAGAGAGGTGGCCATAGGAACATGGAAGAACACCCAGCTCAGCTCTGAAGAGGTGAACAAAAGAATCAAGCAGAGCCTTGGGGCAGTAGAGCGGCGGTCCCTAACTCGCCTGCCTTCATGACCACGTGACCATGGCCGTCAGGATGGCCCCTGGGTCTGACAGACTCAACACATACCACCATACTTACCACCGTGGGGAGGAGAGCAGCAGCCAGCAGAGGCTAAGAAAAGCAGGCACTGCTCACTCTGACCCTTGACTTTCTTCCCTCCTACATGCCCCAGGAAAATACCAGTCAAGGACACTAAAAGGAAATAAATAATAGCAAGGAGAATCAGGGTGTGTGATCCACAAACAATGGAAATGTTTCCTAAGAAAGTGGATGGATGCATCAGTATGAATGCCATGGAGCAGAGGCCCCAGCAGGAGGCACCAGAGGGGCCTTGGCCTGTAGAAGGCAGGCTTCTGTCTAAAGGAAGAGGGCTGAGAATAGGCCCTCCTGTCACCTGCCCCACCATTCCTCCGCAGGATCACCAGGAAAAACCCAGGGTGCCTCAACACTTTGCTTGGGTAGAAAGGCTGGCATCCCAGAGCAGATGCCCACAGAGCACATTCTAGGAACGAGGGTAACTGGGCTCAAAGGGAAGCCGGCCAGACAGTCCCTGAGGGACCCAGAGCCAGGTGCCTTCCTCTTCAGAGAGAAGCACCCAGATCTCTGAAGACCAGCAGCATGGAATAAGAAAGCACAAAAGGATAGATGGTCTGGTGTTGAATTTGGCATCCCAAGAGAGAAGACTGTACCCATAACAACATATTTTGACATTATGAGGATGGAAAATTCAGAAGCCAAAATGCATTAAAGCATTAAAATTGAAGGGCTCAAAGGCAGAAGGCATGGATGGGCTGGGAAGGTGGCTCAGTGGTAGAGTGCTTGCCTTGCATGCATGAGGCCCTGGGTTCCATTCCTTAGTACCACATAAGCAGAAAAAGCCAGAAGTGCTGCTGTGGCTCAAGTGGTAGAGCGCTAGCCTTGAGCTGAAGAGCTGAGGGACAGCGCCCAGGCTCAGAGTTCAGGCCCCATGACTGCAGAAAAACAAAACAAAAGGCAGAAGGCAGAGAAGCCCTGGAGGATTTGGAAGGCTACAGTCAGTAAGTAAATCTCTCTAACAAAGAACTGGAGGATAGAGAATATGTTACATAGCTACTATAAAATAACCTGGTGTCATTTTTCCAAACTTATAGCCTGTCACCGGCCCTCGGCTGCCTGCATTAGGGACGGACTCCAGTCTCCCACCAGCCACCTCACCTGGGTCAGTGAGGTTGTCCGATAGTTATCCCCAAGATCATCCCTTGTAAAGGAGCAGAAACTTCCAGGATGTCTTATAAAACTAGACTCTTCCTCTTTCTCTGCATTAAAAAAAATACTTCCAAACATCAATAGTTCAGAAGTGACTCAAAAAAAAATGTGTTCACACAGCTCTATAGTACTGTCAGGGCTTACCAGGGATGGCCAGAGTCTGATGTGTTGGGGCAGTTGGGAGGTCGCCCCCCGATTCTCTGGAGTCTCCCCTGTACACCTGCAGTGCAGTGGCGGAGATCTGCCATCTGTTAAGCCTTAGCGGCTTCTCCATGTGGAACAAGCTTCCCCTCACCTTGCTGGCTGGTTCCAAGGGCAAGAATGGAGGGCAAGAAAAATGGGTAGGAGGAGGGAGCAAGAGATGCAGGGAGGGAAGGAGGGAAGGAGGGAGGGAGGGAGGGAAAGGGGAGATGGAGGTGAGAGGACAGGCGGAAGCCATGCGTCCCTTCACCACCTAGCCCTGTCACACAGCATCGGTCGCCTCAGCTCCTTCCGTGTGCCCACGCAACCCCAGGCAGGAGGTCTGGAAAAAAGGCCGTGGCAATCTTAAGAAAACACTTTCATCTGTTGTTATTGTTTGGGCTTAGGAAGAGGCTTTGGCCCCAACGAGGAGAACATCTATTTCTTAACCTTGATCCTGCCTTCCTTTGGTGCTAGTACTGGGGCTTGAACTGAGGACCTGGGCACAGGCCTTTTCACTCAAGGCCAGGGCTCTACCACTTAAGCCACAGCTCTACTTCTGACTTTTTGCTGGTTGGAGCCAAGAATCTCACAAACTTTCCTGCCCAGGCTGGCTTTCAACCATGATACTCACATCTTTGCTAAGATTACAGGTATGAGCCACCAGCATCCGGCAATCTTGTTTTCAAGGTCATAACCACCTGCATATCTCAACCACATAAGTATCCTAGATGGTGACCTAAAATCTCTGCCTTAGACTTAGGGAGCCAGCTAGGTCACAGGTACCCAACTCAAACCTCTGCTGCAAGCCAGGACTGACCTGTCCATCCCCAGCCATCACTGCCATACACCAGCCATTGCTCTCCACCATTGGCCTCCTGATGCATTCTGCAGCTGAGCTGTAGGCCACCCTCTGGGGACCCAGACCAGCCCAGCAGATGGGACTGAACAGGCCACATCATCATTCTAAAACCCCTTGTTCAGTATACCTCCAACTCAGCACCATAACCCAGAAAGCACTTGTTCGTCTTCCATCTGGCAGTTTCTCGACAAGGTTTTACCACGATGAGAAGGGAAGAGGACCACAGCATTTCTGCTTCTTAAACTCTAGAAAACACTGAGATGCCTATACTTCACCCACTCCTGTGCCTGTTCTGGTCAAATGACTGTGGTTAAATGAGCTCAAAACCTATACTGCTGCCCAGACCTACAACAGTCTCTTCTGAGTCTATATCCTCAAAGCCATTACTTCCTAATGTGCCTTGTCTCTAGGTCAGCAGGGGAATGAAGCTGGAGAAACAGCCTCATTTTCTTGAGTCCACTGCACTCATCAGGCTTGCCCACAGATGTAGGGGTAAGAAAGGAACATGGAGTAGCTAATCACCCCAGCAAGTTAGTTTCCAAACTTGTTTTGCCATGACCTAAGGAAGTCAAGTGTTGAGATTTAAAAGGGAGCAGCCATGTCCTGTGCTCAGCCAGTGTGTAAACACAGCAGAAGTGCTGTGCTACAGAAGTTCTGTCCACACACACACACACCACCTCACGAAACAGGTGGCTCCTGGGCATCACAACCTGGCCAGTGGGACTGAGGACTGAACTTTTTTATTTTTTTGTCAGGCGTGGGTCCTGAACTCTGGGTCTGGGCGCTGCCCCTGAGCTCTTCAGCTCAAGAAGAGTGCTCTACCACTTGAGCCACAGCGCCACTTCCTGCTTTTTCTCTTGAATCAAACCCAGGGCCTCATGCATCTGAGGCAAGCACTCTACCACTGAGCCATCTTCCCAGCCCCTGAGAACTGTAATTTAATGTTTTCTCTTTAATGAATTTCAAAGGTGAAATGCAGCTAGTGACAGAGCAGCGGCCCAGGGCACCAAACGCACAGTGAAGGCACGCAGCTGCCTGGCACAGCAGGATGGTCTCCTCACAGGTGTCACTATCATCACAAACTGGCACGTCCCGTTGCCAGCAGTGTGCGTGATCCAGCCATTCCTGTTTTCTATTAGAACTTACAGATTTCATTTGACACACACTGAGTTTGCTTGCTTTATATTTTTAATCAAGATTAATAAAACTAAAGTATTCATAGAAAATTGATGTTTCAATTCTTTTTAGGAGAAAGAGCGTGAGCTTGAAATTAAAAATATCTATACTAATCGGATACTTAAAAACTTACATGAAAAAGAAGATTACCCAAAAGGTATGTTAGTTACTTCTGCTCAAAATCTATGGTTAAGTATCTGGTCATATCTTTTTTTTTTTTTTGCCAGTCCCAGGGCTTGAACTCAGGACCTGCCTGGGCACCGTCCCTGAGCCTCTCTGTGCTCAAAGTGAGAGCTCTACCACTTGAGCCACAGTGCCACTTTTCTGAGTACTTATTAGAGATAAGAGTCTCAAGGATCTCAGCTTCCTGAGTAGCTGACAGGCGTGGGTCACCAGCACCCAGCTTCTTCCTACTTTTTCATAGCTAAAATAACAGATGAGTTTTAAAAAGCATTTCATGGGCACTGAGACACATTTTGTGGCACAGTCTTGTCAAGAGCCAGGAACAGACCTGCTTTCTCAGTTCCTCACTTTGGGCCCGGTCTCTTACTTCAGGTAGCATGAGGCTGCTTGAAGGAAAGTGTCTGCTCCGCACTGAACTTTCCAGTTCTTGAAAACGAACTTCTTTGGAGTTTTACTTTACTTCCATGAGATGCAGTTGGTTGGGCTTTGGCCCCTGCTCACCGCCTGTAACCTGCACTGTCTGGGATGGAAAGCTCCCCATGGCCTTCACATTCCACACCCCACTCTCCCCTCCAGCCTGAACCACCGTAAGCTCTCACTGTTCTAGAACTTCACTCTGTTGCTCACAGCACACAGCACTCCTCTGTAGCAGCCTGCTTTGGTTCAGCAGTGTGGCAAGGCCACGGGTACCGCTTAAATGCCACATGGTGCTGCTCCCCCTTCTCTTCCGGCATGGCCGGCAAGCATCAGTTTCTGCTCAAAGTGACAACGGGAACCACCTGCTCCACCAGCAGCCACCACAGGCTCCCCTCACAGGCAGCCGCTTCCAACGTGCCTGCCTTGCTTGCTCCGGCTTAAAATACAGAATAACAGCCCAGGAGAGAGGGGTGTGTCAACCATGGGGCCTTTAAACAAGAGTATTTCAAGGACAGTGAGGAAAGGTGAATGGCGGCCGCTCGCCTCTTTGTGTGGAGGGCAGCTTGCCATCAGTAGCAGCGTCCTTAACACTGGATAGTGTGACCCCACTCACCTGTGACCACACATCACCTGTGTGACCCCATCAACTTTCTGACCATCACCAGTGTACCCATTACCTCTGTGATCTGTCACCTCAATGCGACCCTTATCATCTTAGTGTGACCCCATCACCTCTGTGTGACCCTTCACCTCTTTAGTCCAAAATGAGACCAAAATGGAGATGATAGGAAAAAAAAGAAGGGGAATCTATCAGACGTCTCACAAATATTAAATGTCTACATCACATACTTCAAATGTTATTTTACACTTAAAAATGGCTTCCATTTGTAAAATCTTTCTCATATATAATCTTCCAATTCTATAGCTTCTTCTACAAAATCAGTCCAAGCAGACAGAAAAAGCTTGTCATTTACAATTATGAGACACAAAGAAACCCAAAAATCAGATGACTTTCCACCTTTGAAAACTAAGGTAAGACAGACCTGAAACCTCAGTGTCTAATTACACATCTTACTTAACACAAATAGAGTATGCTGTAATCATTTGTTCTATGTAAAAAGTATTTGTATTTATTAGAATACAATTGTCTAGATCACCAAAAACATATCTTTCACTGCTTTTCTAAGTTACAGAGTAAAAAGACAAGAAACACTGATCATAAAGAAAAATCAGCTGAAATAAACTGTGAAATTCCTCCAGTTATCAGTAAACTACCAAGACTAGAGGAATCTAAAAGGAAATATGAAGGTAACTGGGGTTTGTTTTTTTGTTGTTTCTTTTGGGTAGCATAAGGGTTTGAACCTGTCTTCTCATTTACTGAACAAGCACTCTACCATCTGAGCCACAGCCCTAGCCTTCCACTGCTTTATTCTTCAGATAGCCTCCCCTACTCCTACCCGGGGCCAACTTTAAACTATGATCCTCCCTTCCAAATAGCTGGAATTATGAAAATACAGAACTGTGCTTGGCTTGTTAGCTGACACTAGGTCTAATTTTTTCCCCAGGCTGACTTCAAACTCAAGTCTTCCTGATTCCTACTTCCTTCGTAGCTTGGATTATTGGTGTATGCCACCGTACCCCTGCTAATTTTAACAGCTTTTTAAAGTAAAACATGACTTGTAACAATTTTCTCAAGCTGGGTGTAGCAGTACACACCTGTAAAAGAAATATATAAGAGGAAAAGATTCTCCTTTATTCTTATTGAACCAGTCCCTCCAGCATTGGGCAGACACAGCCCCTTGTGTCCATACTTCATTACTGCCAGTAGAAGCCAGTGAACTCCACCCAGGCCAGACAAGGGCAGCTTCTGAATGAAAAGCCACAATTCCAGAGTTGCTCAGGGCCAGGGGATCGGCCTGCCGAACACGCTGGGCACTAGACCAAGTGCCAGCCAGGCTGGCTGGAAAGCCAAATGGAGCAAAATACCAGCAAGCTGGTAAAAACCACTGAAAAAGCCACTCTGTCCTGTGCGATCTGGGGGACTGATGTCCAGCCATACTCACGGGGCTCTGCTTAAATCTTGCGCGTGTTTTTTCATTCCATTTAGGTGAGGCTTACCCCCAGAAAGGTATGTGTGCACTTGGCACATTGTGTGTGAGGATGCACCAAGACGGAGGCGTGGCTCTGGGAGCTGGGAGACACCCTGTCCGGGTGTCAGGTGTGCTTCTGACCCAGGGGGTTTTCCACAGACCCATGTCTGCATATGCCATGTAACCCAGCCAGCGCCCGCCATGTGCGAGGCTCCGCTCTACTGCTGAGCTGTACCCCAAACCAGAAATCCATCTTTTTTTTATAGTTATTTGAGATTAAGTGATTACATAAATTTCACAAAGTTCACAGAATTGTGAAATAGTGATACAGTCACAAACACATTCATGAGGCAAATTGTCATTATCGTGGTCTATAAAGTTTGTGAATTCTGAGCTTTGACAATACAACTATTTCTTCCACATCGGGTGATATGCGCATTTCTTCCCTTTTGCTTAGTGTCAGCTGTTCACGCTCCCTCCCATCGCTGCCCTTGAGTTGCTGAGCACGTTTTCATCAATGTCCAGTGCAGCTGATGGGCCCCTCTGTTATGTTTTCCCGTTTCCCTCTGATTCTGTATGCTCCTCCTAGCTTCCCTCAGATGAACGCATATATATACACACCATGTATGTGGTCAACAACATGGAGTCATTTAATAATGATAAGACAAGATGAACGGAGGCCCTTTGTTTCTCAAGTCCTGTTTACTTTGTTGTATCTCCTAGCATTTTGGATTTAACATCCATATATCAGGGAGACTATGTGCCATTTGTGCTTACCTCACTCAAAATGATTTTTTCTAGTTCCATCCAAGAAATCCACCGATTTTCAGGGCACTAAGTTGTCTGTCTTTCTGCTGTAGATTTATCAAAGGCAGAAGAAATGCAAGGACTACTGGAGAACACTAGGAGACATAAAGAGAAAAGGGAAGAGCAAGAAAAGAAAACCATCTTAGAAGAACAAGAACCATCCCCCCCAAGAATTCCAGCACCTCATCCTGAAAGTAGAGGCCATCAGGAAGATGAAGCAGCCAAGGAAAAGCTGTGTTCACAAATGAGTGACAGGGCCGAGGCCCCGGACACATTCGTGGTTCCCAGCACCAAGATGGTCTTCCGCCACAGGAAGCACTACTCCTTCACAGAGGCCACGGAGAACCTGCACCAGGGCCTCCCCACCTGCCCAGGGCCGGCCTACCCTGGTAGCACACGGTGCCTGGCAGGCGGCCGACACCGCTGCCATGTAGAGGAAATGAGACCGGAGCAGGAGGCCAGCAGCTACGAGCCCTCCCCTGCTGCGCCTTCCCGAACCAAGGTAGAAGACACTGCATTCCAAATCAGGAAAAACTGTCTGATGGAAGAACTCTTTGGGTCTGGCTCTGTCTTAAAGCAAGACCAGAGCAGTCCTGTGGCTACAGAGGGCTTGGAGGAGCCCCTGACAAACAAGGCCTCGCATCCCCTACCTCCTGGTCAGGCCTCTGCCAGCAACGCCTTTGGAGACTCAAACGTTACTGTGGTAAACTCCATGAAGGCCTCCTCACCTACAGAAGAGAAAAGAAAAATTATTATTTAAATAGAACCAATGCCCTAGGACATTCTGGTGTGGTGTACGAGCTCCTAGTTGCCGGCAATCTCACCATTTCAACACGTGAGAGGGCGTACACATGTATGGGTGTTTCAGTACTTGAACTGTCTTTGGACAATTGTTTTATTTCTAATCTAACAAAAAAAAATCCACTGTATATTAGTCAATGGTAATATTTTAAATACAAACTTACATCTTTATACTAAAAATGAAATGTGTCTATTCCTTTTAAAGACTGGTTGATTATATAGCTTAGGTAACACTGAATGTTAATGGTCTCAGTTCTCTAAGACACAGAAAAATAGCAAGTTGTATTAAAAACCACTTGCTGCCTACAAGAAAAGTCCCTCACTGACAAACAGTGGCCTAGTATGGAAAAAAGATCAAAGTAAACCAACTCTGAAAGGAGGCAGAAGCTATCTATATACATATCTGATAAAAAAAAAAAAGTTTAAAGATTCCAAAAACCTACATGTCATTTCATAGTGATAAAGGGTTCAATCCATCAAGAAGAAATAACAATTATTAAGTTGTATCTACCAAACATTGGTGTGTTCTAATTTAATTAAACAAACACTCCTGTTCCACAGACCCTAACACAGTGACACAGACTTGAATACACAGCTCTACCATAGGTAGGTCATTAATATATCCCCTCCCTGCCCAAAAATCAAAGGAACTTCAGAATTAACACTGTATACCAAATTGACTAAACATGTGGAGTATTTCAGCAGCAGCTCATGGAACTTCCTCCAAAATAGATCAGATTTTATGAAGCAAGTCTTAACAAATATCAGGGGCTGGGAAGGTGGCTCCGTGGTAGAGCGCTTGCCTTGCATGCCTGAGGCCCTGGGTTCGATTCCTCAGCACCACATAAGCAAAAAGCCGGAAGTGGCACTGTGGCTCAAGCGCTAGAGCGCTAGCCTTGAGCTGAAGAGCTGAGGGACAGCTCCCAGGCCCAGAGTTCAGGCCCCACGACCGGACCCAAAAAAAAAACAAACAAATATCAGAAAACCGTATTCTATCAAACCACACAGGAATAAAACTAGAAACCAACAACAATAGAAAATACAGGAAAGTTTCAAACATGTAAAGACTGAACAACACACTGTTGAGTGACCACTGGGTCATCAGAGAAATAAGGGGAGGAAATAAAAAGATGCCTAGGATCTATGGAAATGAAAACACAACTTACCAAAGATGGTGCTAAATGTTTCGGCTCTGAGTCCCTGTGTCAAAAAAAAGATATTACCCTGTAAAAGCAATTCAAACTGGACCTAAGATCTAACACTTGGAAAGTACTATAGGGGAACACTGGAAATATAGGCATAGGCAATTATTTCCTGAATAGGACTCCCAACTATCTAGGAAATAAAAACAAGAATGGATGTGAGATTGCATCAATAAGTTCATTTACATTGAAGGAAAGTTGCCAGATCAAGAGACAACCCACAGGAGAAAATCTTTGCCATTTATTTAACAAAAGATTAACAACCTGACGATGTAATGAGCTCCAAAATCATACATCAACAGAAAAAGTTAACTGTTAAGTGGATAAATAAGCAGGTTAATTATTTGAAAGTACAAATGGCTGATAAATACACCAAGAAATGTTCAACATCTTTTACTATAAAGGAAAGGCAGATCAAAAGTACATGGAGATTCCACCATACTAGTAAGAAGGGAAATAAGAAACCAAGAAATGCTAAGAAGGATGCTGAGAAAAAGGAACCCTCATACACAGCTGGTGGGAATGTAAATTAGTGCATCCACCATGGAACTCAATATGGAGGTTTCTCAAAAAAACTAAAAATACACCTGTCTTATGACCCTGCCAAGCCACTTCTGGGCATACATCTAAAGGAATGTAAGTCAGCATACAATAAGGATACCTGGCTACTCACATTTTTCGTAGCACTGTTCACAACAGCCAAGCTGTGAGATCAGCCCAGGTACCAAATAACTGATAAACTGACAAAGAAAATGTGTTTATCTATACAATAGAGTATAATTCATCCATAGAAAAGAAGAAGAATGAAATGACATTATCTGCAAGAAAATGGACCTAGAGATCAAGTGAGATAAGCAAGCCAAAATCAAAAGCCATGTATGTATTTTTTTCTTATGTATACATTCTAGATCCAAAATCATGGTGGTAATAGTATAAAACTAGACTGGGGGACAGGAGCCCAGGAGTGGGAGGGAGGGGTGTTGGGGGTGAAGGTCAAAGTATATTACACACACATATACTCCTTGCATAATGAAATTCAACAAGTAGTGTTTGAAAGGGAGAGAGGAGTGGTGGAGAGTAGAGGAAACGGAGCAGGGGTGGACATGTTTGAGGTACATTGTACATATTACAGAACTGTCACAACCTAGCCCCCTTGTATGATTGAGGTATACTAATCAAAATACAGTAAGAAGGCTGACTGAAGCCAACACAGGGCTTCACATCACAGCCTGTGAGGACCCAGACATTCCTGACCATGTTAATTGTTAATGCTTCAACTAGGAAGAAAACACCCTGCAAGAGGCACACAGGGCCTGGTGGAAAGCCACTGGTTTTCCTTCCTCAGTACTCGACTAAGCCTACTAGAAAGAGTCCACAAATGCCTCAGTAATGAGTCTCTGCTGCCCAAGGCACTTAGCAGCACTGCTTGGAAGAAAACCTTGCATTGCAAATCAGCTGACATGTCTGTTAAGATGGAAAGGGAAAGAAAATCCGAATCATCATCAGTGTCGGTGGTCAGGGACAGTGAGTAGAGCAGCCCGGCAGGGCGGCTTGTAGGGACTGTTTCTCCGAGGCCCGCTCTGCCTCCCCAAGCACCAGGGATATGTTTGAAAACCAGGCCAGCAGACATGAGTCTGGTCCCGTCAGAGATAGGTCCCGGGTGTGACCACAGATGCTCAGGGACACATACAAAAGTGGCAGCAAGCTGCGTGTGCCAGGGCCACCCCGCTTGGGGTATGAATTGGTATGATGGACTTTAAATCAAACAGATTCTATGTAAAGCGGTAAAACATTTAAAATATATATTCTTTTAAAGCATATGAAATACTTAAACATTTAAACACCTGTATTATGCACAAATATGATACCATAAACAGAAAAGCAAAAGCTCCAGCAGTCTCTGTCCTGTGGAGTTGCGTGGGATAGTGCTGTTTTTCTATGCTTTCCAAATTAAAAAAAAATTTAAATAGTTTTCCAAGTTTTGCTTTTATAATTTAAAGGCTTTAAGAACACACACATCAATATTCACAATGGTGAGCCAAGCAGTGGCTCACAGTAGAACCTGAGGACAGGACACAGTTGGAAGAGAGCATGTTTATTGATCTGTTTAAGAACAGATTCAAAAGAAAAAAAACAAATACAATGTAAAAGACATACCATGAGGTAAAACGTAAAGGACATGTATTTCTCTCCTGCTTAATCCTCAGAACTACACGAGCACATTAGCAGCTGTGGCGAAGCCTGCCGTTCCAGCAGCAGTGAGCTGTCAGTTTCCTGCGTCACCTAGCAGCACTCATCCTTGGGCCAGAAGGCTCTGGTTGGGGACATCTGGTTCTGATTAGTGATCTGCGTGGCCTCCAGGTGCACGATGCCCAACCTGGCACTCAGGCCTGCAGCTCGCTGGAAAAGGGCTGAGTGGGAAAGCTCCAGGAGGGACCGGATCTGCAGCCTTGCCCTGTGCCTCTATTCTCCTCCTCAGGCTCGCCTGTCATCCTTTGTAGCTGAAATGTCTCACATGGGAGAAGCTGCTGGAAGCAGTGTCCTCCTGTTGCTGTTCAAGGTAAACCCAGCTGCGCTCCCTATTCTGCATCTTTACGGAGCTAAGCAAGTGTAAGTCTGTCTGTATGTCTGCACGTAAGGGAGGGGAACCTTAAGCCTGCTCTGGGGGTCTTCAGGACAATAAAAGACCACACGTCCTCTCACAGTGCAGTCAGTTGAAATAATGAGCTACTTATTAGATCTTATTAGGAAACAAAAGAATATTAATACTATCTTTGAAGCACTAGTGATAGGACTTAGCTTAACTGTGTTATGGTCACACGGAGTGCAGGGCAAAGCTCCAGCCACGTGCCAGCAAAGGACACACACAGCAAGGACACGTCTGTGGAGAGGGAAGGCGAGCAGCACTCAAAGGTGTTGTCATTGGAAAAAGTGCTTCACACGTTACATTTTTACAGGCCAGACCAGCATCCATTCAACTAACTGAACCAGATCTCTGTTCCACAGAGCGTGAATGTTAACCGCTTACAAAACATATCATCTGGAACACTTTAAATACAAAACACACTTTGAACATGGGATGACAGGTAGGGTCTCAGGAGTACATTTATAATACAGTAATAACAAATTAACAGGTTCATAGTACTACAGTTACCTACTTTATACACACCATACAAATTTATGTCCAACAGTGACATATTTTAAAGAAAGGAAGAATGCACAGCCAGTGTTAACTAATATTAGTGTCATTCTTTCAGTTGTTCTCGTAAGATTAAACAGCAAATTTTTAAATTCTAATAGTGGTGAAAAAATTAAGTTACTTTCTAAACAGGGGTTTAAAACAACACTAAGTCTTTAAAGTACTTAAGTTGTTAGAAAATTCTGAGGACCAAAATACACCAAGTGCACAAACCATGAGGAGAGTATGTAGAGACCCCGTAACTTACAAACCTGGAGCCACGGTGGTTACCCGCCATGTCCTAAACGGGCTTTCTGGCTCAAGGACAAGACACAGTTATGATTCTTTGAAGACTCTCAAAGTCCAAGGAGAAACACATTCATAATGTGTACTTTTGTGTTTTTGTTAAAAGTGAACCAGATTTTTAACGTAACAAAATCCATCTTTAAAGTCTCATAGCCGGCAACATCTTCCTCTTCAGCTGAAAGGGTGAAGTACAATCGCCACCACTTTGTTACAGACCAAGATCCAACAGGTAATGCCGACACCACCTGCAAAGAGAAAGCCAGCATGGAGAGAGCATGCCAACAGTCTTCTGGCCATTGCCCTTCACTCACAGGAAACAGGACCCCAGTTCTTTCTGAGCACAACTGAGCACAATCTGTGCTTTGTTGGTTCAAATCTGGAGACTTTCACAGCTCACAGGACTGTACTGGTATGTGATGAGGGTTACACTGCACCGTGATCACTGCTTCAAGTCTGACAGAACTAGGTTGTAAGCACACATGTGGGAGTGTTTAGTCTGCAATCTCAAAGGAACAGCGCAAACAAGCAATGTATGCCCAGCCTTCAGGAGATAGAGAATCCAGCTCCAGTCCCAGGCTATGGGAGGCAACGAGGTCTGCAGCATGCAGAGTGGTCTGCTGTGTCTCTGGTCGGCACAGAGGTCCAGGCCTGAGCCCAGGGGTGCAGAGGAAGGTGGAACAAAGCACAGCCGAACTAGGATTCTGAGAGAACCATTCCTCTTGGGTCAGCAATCCATCGCCACCATAACTGCAAACTATAACCAAAGACTACCAAGGAAAGTAGGTGTCAGCCAGGCTCCGATGGCTCACGCCTGTCATCCCAGCTTCCCAGGAAGCTGAGATCTGAGGATCACAGTTCAAAGCCAGCCTGGGTAGGAAAGTCTGTGAGACACTTATCTCCAATAAACCACCAGAAAACTGAAAGTAGCTCTGTGGCTGAAGTGGTACAGCGCTGGCCTTGAGCTCAAGAGCTGAGGGACAGCACCCAGGCCCAGAGTTCAAGCCCCAGGACCGACAAAAATAAAAAATAAAAAAAAGTAGGTGCTGTGCATTACCTTCAATAGCAAAACCCTGGACCTAAATAAACATGCTTTTAACAAGAAAACCCAAATGAAGACAAGCTAGGGAAGTATTTATCCAAATCCTCCCCCCACTCCCTTTAAAGGCTGGGGTCCCGCGGCGTCCTGTGGGATTACTAGTAGGGCATGTCTTCCTGGGGACAAGGCGCTCCCGAGGGAGCACACTGGCAAGCTCACACCAGCTCTTCCCACCACCTAGGACGCCACGGAGGAGCCATCCAGGAACCAGCGAGACGCCCTCCTAACGGAGGTCTGCCAGCAACTTGGCTTTGGACTCCCCCAGTCCCCAGGAGATCAAGTTCTGAGAGAAACACCTGGTTGATAAGCTACACAGCTTACAGCATTTTGTTAGGCAGTCTGAACTAACACATAAGGGATGACTTCCATTATATAGTAAGAAGTGGATATAACGAAGAAGAGCCAGCCGCGCACGCACCAGTGGCTCACACCTGTCATCCTAGCTACTCAGGAGGCTGAGAGCTGAGGTTCGAAGTTCAAAGTCAGCCCAGGCAGGAAAGACCGTGAGTGTCTTATCTCCAGTAAACCACTAGAAAACTAGAAGTGGCGCTGTGGCTCAAGCGGTAGAGCACTTGCCTTGAGCTGAAGAGCAGAGCACAGAGACAGCGCCCAGGCCCAGAGTTCAAGCCCCACGACCAACCAAAAAGAAAAAAAAAAAGAAGATGATGAGCCAGATGGCCTTACCTACTTCACTAGTCATCGGAAGTAATGTGCCACCATCAGAGCGGCTCTCCACACCCAGCGGGCTTGTGAAACACTGCCCTCATTGTCCACAAAGCACTTTCAAATTCAGAAGGGTGACCACTCAGCAGCACCAGGTCCAAGCGCGGAGGTGCCGCGGATGGCCACCGCGAGGAGTGGACACGCAGTGGGAAGCCAGGGCAGGGTTCCAGATCCAACGCCCACCCAGGACTGCAGCCCAGCCTCACATTCTGACCTTGGAAAGGTGTAGCAGCTTCTCTAGACCTCGTGCAGGGCCCAGGTGCAGAGAGCTGAGCTCGCTAAGTGCATGCAGAGGATAAGGCCAGGCAGCCGAGACGCCCACCATGCGCCTCTACACAAGCCTGTTCGCAGTCTTCCATTGTGTTTGCTGGGAAAATCCTTACCTGCTACCCTCGTTGGAAAGGCTACCAGGCGGTCTAGTGGGGTGATCCATTTACTTGGTACCACAGCCACGGGGACAGAGTAATACTTCCAAATGAGCGAAATCATCAAGGCAGCCTAGAGAGACACTTTGGGTGAGTGAAAAACCTCCTGTGAGCCGCACGCACAATTACCACAGAAAAAGCGCATGAACAAACGCCACAGTCAGATTTCAAAAAGCACCAGTCCCTACAGCCACAGCCACACACATGCACACACACACCACCACCACCACCACCACCACCACCCACTTCCGGGCTGGAATGCAGAGCACTTACTTGCAGCACGTAGAAAGCGACGCTCATGGCCCACTTGATCTTGGCTGACTGAGCTGCCCGCGCTTTCACTGAGAGGAGAAATGGGACAGAATTGTGTGTCAGTCCTGGAAACTGGGGGCGTACGTAACACACGGAACACGCCTTTCCTCACCGAACACCTAAACAGAACAATCACTCCAGATTTAGAAAGCACAAAATAGAATGTGTAAGTAACTCGTCATCTTACGACACCACCATTTAAAACAGAATCTCCCTCAGATGGTGACATCTCAATGGCTTTCATTTGAAGTCCCTTAAGATTTCACCTGCACCAGCAATTCTCTTGGTACCGCATGGACCGTGGATTCATGGCTAAGTTTTCTCCCTGATTTCCTGAGCTACAATTCGTGCGGCTCCACAAGCCCCCCCCCCCCCCCCCCCCCCGCTTGTCCCGGGCCGGGGCAGGCCCCTGCCTTCTCCCCAAGATGATAGCACTCTCAATACAGGAAGTAGAAACGTGTTTTGGGCAGTGTGCAAAGTGGGGAGAGGCATGGGAATGGAGGAAGGGTGGGCAGACGCAGTCGTTACATTCATTGTGTACTGTGCAAACATAAACTGTGCAAACGTCACTGGAGAGAAGGGAGGGAGAAAAGGGGGAGAACAAAGGAAGAGGGGACACTGCCAAGAAGCACTGTGCCTATCACCTGACTCACGAAACTGTAACCCCTTTAACAACTCCTTATAATCCATTTTACCAGACGGCACGCTCCCTGCACACACGCGGCACCCTGCCACGCTGCACACGTGCCCTGCGCAGGACAGTGACCTAAGAGGTGAGGACATGCACTGTCCAGACTGAGAGGACACAGCCAGGCCCCACGGTGACATCTCTGTGGGCGTCCCTCCGAAAAGTGAGTTGGAAAATGTCCCCTGCAGAGACAGATGGCTCTGATGGCGGCCTAACAGGGTCCCTCGCTGCCTGTGTCCACACAGCCAGCCCTCCTGGCGGCCAGGAGAAAGGATTGGGGTGCCCGGGCATCTTCCGGACCTCTCGAAAGCGCCTACCAACATTTAGAAGCTCTGAGGAGGAAGTCTACCACCAACACTCCTCCACTGACCACATCTATCGTGTGGCCCTCTCTGGCGTGGCCGGAGCACAGTACCGTGGGTTTTGAGCTTATCGGTCATCTTGTTGATCTTTCTCTCCAGCCTGGCGTATCTAGCGAACTCGTCCATCATGTTGACCGTGGCAAGCTCCTGCTTCATGTCCTGGATCTCGGCCCGCATCTGCGACTCCTGCTCCGCGTCCTGCTGCAGCACCCTGGATACCTGGCGGGGAAGGCAGTGGCTCAGGCCTCCCGCGTGGGAAGCAGGGCCCCGCTCTCGTTCTGGGTCTGAGGAACACCGTGTGTCCTGACCAGGCCTGAGTGCAAGACGGGGCTCCGACACCACAGGTCCTTGGAAGGCTTAGCTCCTGCTGAGCACGCTGAGATCACGTCAGGCCTGACGTCACACACGCCGGCACAATCCCCGCCAGCCCAAGTCCTGGCTACCCACCACGCACCCCAGAACTCATTTTGGGTTTTGTGCCAGTAACAGAGCGAGTTTTGAATTCAGGGCCTTACGTTCTCACTGAGCTTTTTAATTTTTACACAAGGTTGGCACTCTACCAATTGAGCCATAGATCCACTTTGAGCTTTTTGTTAGTTAATTGGTGGTAAGAGCCTGTGTATTTGTCTGCAGGGCTGGCTTTGAACCGTGACCCCCGGATCTCAGCCTCCTGCATAGCTGGGATTACAGGAATGAGCCATGGGTGCGCGGCTCCCACAGGGAGTGTGGCCACTTGTGGAGGAGGTGCCAGGTAAGCACGGCCGACCTGGCTACGTGCGCAGGGCTGCGGCCGCCCTCACAAGCTAGTCCTCTGAGAAGCTTCCCTCCTTTGAAACCCACCCAGCCCACCCCCACAGGGCTTGGGCTGGTCCTTTGAGGGAACCGCTGCCAGTGCTCTAAGCACAGCTCAGCTGGAAAGAGCAGGGTGCCCTCCCAACATCCGTCACGCTGCGGCTGACCTACAGAGCCAGGCTCTGGGGCCTTTTCCTGCTCCCTACAATGACCACAGAGAAAAACAACAGTCCCCTCCTATTCCAACTGCAGGAACCCTTCGCAGATTGTTCTAGGAAAAGAGATGTACCTTTCACAGCAACAGGACGATTGGGATCAGAAAATGAACGCCAGTCCCATTATCAGAGCCAGAGACAGGGAACATTCTTCCTGAAGCCAAGGAAGGAACAGAGCCAAGGGCTCCAGTAGTGGCCCAGTGGAAAGGGCCTTCCTACAAAGAGGCACCCGGCAGGGGGAGGGCAGGGCACCCGGCAGGGGAGGGCAGGGCACCCGGCAGGGGAGGGCAGGCCAGGCTCTGTGAGATGGTCTGCAAGACTGCGTGGCCAGGGCTGGGAAGGTGGCTCAGTGGAAAAGTGCTTGCCTGGCGTGCATGAGGCCCTGGGTTCGATTCCTCAGCACCACATAAGCAGAAAGAGCCACAAGTGGCACTGTGGCTCAAGTGGTAGAGCGCTAGCCTTGAGCTGAAGAGCTGAGGGACAGCGCCCAGACCCAGAGTTCAGGCCCCACGACTGACAAAGAAAAAAAGACCACCCAGGCCAGAATCTGAACAGATGTCCAAGTCAGGGCAAACATGGTCTGAGAGCCATGTGAAGCGGAATAGGCACCCACAGAGCGTGAGGATGGAGGGAGGCGAGATTAACTGCGTGAGGAGGGAGGGATGAGAGACTGGTGCAAAGGACTGAGCATATAACAATGCTGACGCTAATGGGAGCCAGCGAAGACAGGCAGAAATCTGCAATGGAAGGGGCTGGAACGAACCTGGAATTCCAGGGGTAAATGAGTGCTTCCTACACACGGAAAGGAGAACACAGATGGCATGTTTGTGAAGGGGGCCCTCCAGGCAAGCCCAGGGGTCCCTGCTGGTGGATGCCGCCCGCCCGTGAGTATGTGCTGGTGACCTCCTCCCCTCCCCTCTCTGTTGGCTGCACACTAATAGCCAACACTCAGGGGATGAGGATGAAGGCCGCCAGGTGGCGCCCACCGACTGTTGGAGACAAGCCTCTGTCCCTGGACGGAGTGACCTGCCAGTGACCTGCCCCAAGTAATCAGGGAATACCCTGAAATGGGAGCTCCCACCACGGGCTGAGATGCACAAGATCCAACATGGCCCCCGAGATCCAGTCCAAATCAAACACACGCACCAGAGACAACAGGAGTATGCCAAGTACTCACAGCACACAATCGATGGCCTGGGGTCTCAGAACAAGTGAAAGCCTGGACAGCACTTCAAGAGCAATGAGAGCCACCATACTCCATAGCCGCTACTGACAAAGCTTGTCCACCAAAGCCTGGGCGACAGCGGCTGCCCTACTTCCAGATGTCTCAGGGAGTGTTTTTTTGTGCTGCATGCATACTGTAAACGGGTTGTTAAAAAGATGAAATGGTAGTGGATTTGCCACAGTCCAAGTACACATTCATAGGACCTTTCTGCCTGCCAAACCACAGAACATCTGCAGTCAGAGCCAGAGCAACAGCCAAGCCCCGGGCTGAGTCACGCACCAAGGCCCTGCTGCACCTGCACCATGCGGCCTGAGCAGACCACAACATGGGCCACAGGCCTTGTGCAGGGAGCAGGGGTCTGCACACCCTCTGTGTGTGCCCCTGCCCCACCCGGCTCTACCACCACTCTCACCAGAAGAGAGAGATTCATTTACCTTTTTCTTTGAGTTGGGGTGAGATGATGGGGGTACTATGGCCTGTCTTGAGGAAGAGGGGAAGAGAAATTCTACTTTCTAGAACCTGCTTGTAGGTAAAAGGACTAAGTCATAGAAAAACAGAAAATCAATCAAGCCTCCCGAGGCCTAAAGGGACCCAACACAGACGAAACTGTCATCTTTATTGTTGTGAAGCCACCAGAAAATGACAAAAGCTAAGGGGATTAGGAGCCAGGAGCTGCAGGCAGAGCATCGATGCACCATGCGTCACCACAGCCAGAGCACATAGAAAGAACATCACCGGTGATTAGGAAAATGCCCATCAAAACCACAATGAGGGGCTGGGAAGGTGGCTCCGTGGTAGAGCGCTTGCCTTGCATGCAGGAGGCCCTGGATTCGATTCCACAGCACCACATAAGCAGAAAAAGCCAGAAGTGGTGCTGTGGCTCAAGTGGTAGAGCGCTTGCCTTGAGCTGAAGAGCTGAGGGACAGCGCCCAGGCCCAGAGTTCAGACCCCACGACTGACAAAATAAAATAAAATAAAGTGGAATGCGGGTTCCAGGGCTGGGAGAGGCAGGGCGGGGCCGTGCGCTGGGTACCGGGCACAGGATCAGTCAGGGAAGATGGCAAAGCTCTGCGAGGCTGCGCGTCAAGACCTAAGGCGATCAATGCTTTGTCCAAAGACGAGAAGGATGCGCGGAGGCCAGCGGTTCAAGTGTTCTATCAAGGCAACGGACAGGGCCTCCTCTGCCAGACCCGGCGAGGGGGGCACCGGGATGAGAGGAGACGCCCCGCCAGAGGGGCAGGGCCCTGGGACGGCCCTGCGCACCCCGCCGGGCAGGGGCTGCTGGGGGCGCCCGGCCGGCAGGACAAATCCGGACACCGCCTGATCTCCGGTTAATCAGCGGGGGGGGGGGGGGGCACCAGAATGAGAGCAGGCCCCGAGTTCAAGCCCCACACCCCTGGCACGCACGCACGCTCACTCCCAGCACGCACACCTAAAATCACGCCACCGTCTGACCCGGCGCCTGCGCAGGTGAGCCGGGCCTCCGGCCGCCGTCCACAGACCCTGCCCCCCGCCCCGAGTCCACGCCGGCCCCACCCGGCCCGCGCCGGGCCTGGGACGCCCGGCCGCCACTCACGAAGGCGGAGAAGGACGGGAGGAGGATCCGCAGGACGTTGCACCCGAACACGAAGCCCAGCACCAGCAGCCACGCCCCGCGGTCGGCCTCGCCGGTGCCCATCCCGACCGGGCCCCGGCGCCCGCACCGCTACGGCGGCTCCGAGCGACCACGCCGGCCACCGTGCCCGCGCCTGCGCGCTGGGACCCGGCGGCGCTCGGGTCTCCTAACCACCGCCCCTCCCCCCGTCACCCCCCTCCCCACCCGTCCCGTCCCGCCCGTGCGCACACGCGTAAGCGGCAGCTCCCCAGGGGCCGTCCCCGTGACCGCGCCTGCGCTCTGACGTCCCGCGGCTCCTAGGAGGCGCTCTGTCTTCCTTTGAGCCCGTCAGGCTTCCGTAGCCCACCGGGCACCTTGCCAGTCGTGTCTGCACTGCACACAGTCCGTGTCAGCCGCGCACTGTCGAGCGGCAGGTAACGGGGAGGGCCTGCGGTGCCACAGCTAAACACGGCAGGAGCCGGGTGTAGCTCCGTGGTTTACCGTCAGCCAGGAATGGAGCACACTCAGAAGCCAGAGAACCCCAACTCACGTGTGCAAAGTGAATCAGCAAGAGAGGCCTGGCCGTCTTTGGATCCGAAGACCCCTTCCAGCCCCTTCCAGCAAGGGCCGGGTGCTACGGTCCCCGCGGCAGGCCTTGCCTGGCAGCGGGCTGCTGAACCCCCTGCGACCTCTTCTCCAGGATCTTCCCGTCCACGGCCCCACCCCACGCTGCAGGCGGGGTGCCCGTCCGCTCTCGGGACCTGCCTCCCCCTGCTCCCCAGCCATCCCCAATCTGTGCCTGAAGAAACCAGTGCTCGCTCCCAGGCTGCATTCCCCCAGCACCACGTCTCCCCAAAGAGCCGGGCCGGCCCGTTCCCAGGGAAGCAAGGCTCTAACAGCAACCAAACCCCACTGGGGAATATCCCAGAAATGTGCCGCCTAGGTGGCTGCTGGCCTTCAGAGGTGGTTAGGTTTGAGTACTCGGTTCTGTTGTTACTCCATTTGTGCACACAAAAGCACAAAATCAAGATATCTTAGTACAAATCAGTAGAGTTCTGGTACAGGTTAAAATGGTTAAAAAGAGCCTCATTAATAAGATCGTGTTACCTCCGTGTGATACTTTGAAGTAACATAAATTCATTATCTTACAGTTCTAGAGCTCAAAATTCTTTTTTTTTTTTTTGCTGGACGTGGGACCTGAACTCTTGACCAAGGCGATGTCCCTCAGCTCTTCAGCTCAAGGCTAGTGCTCTACCACTTGAGCCACAGTGCCACTTCCAGCTTTTTCTGCTTATGTGGTGCTGAGGAATCGAACCCAGGACCTCATGCATGCAAGGCAAGCACTCTGCCACTGAGCCACCTTCCCAGCCCAAGGAGCTCAAAATTTTTTGGGGGGTCTGGTCGTGGGGCCTGAATTCTGGGCCTGGGCGCTGTCCCTCAGCTCTTCAACTCAAGGCTAGCTCTCTACCACTTGAGCCACAGCGCCACTTCCAGCTTTTTTCTTTTTGCTTATGTGGTGCTGAGGAATCCAACCCAGGGCCTCAGACATGCAAGGCAAGCGCTCTACCACTGAGCCACCTTCCCAGCCCAGGAGCTCAAAATTCTGAAGTGCATCTCACTGGCTAAGAATAAAAGCGTTGGCAGGGTTGCTTCCTTCTACAGTCTCTTGCATTTTCTAGCCTTCACAGGCTGCCAGCATCCCTAGTCTTCTAGGCTTTTTCTATCTTGAAAGCCAGCGTTACTGCACTCTGGCCTGTTTCCATTGCCTCATCTCCTCTACCCTCTCTTTCCCACTATCGAGACCGGTGATTACATTAGATTTATATAAATAAGCCAAGATAACCTTCCCATTCACTTTTCATAGCTCCCATAGTAAAGGCCCTGGGGCTGATTCCCCAGCAGTGTGTGCGCGCATGCACACACTTATATGCGCAAAGTTCTTTTTTCAGGGCTGGGAAGTTGGCTCAGTGGTAGAGCACTTGCCTCACATGCATCGATTCCTCAGCACCACATAAGCAGAAAAAGCCAGAAGTGGTGCTGTGGCTCAAGTGGTGGAGCACTAGTGATGTAACATATTCACAGGTTCTGTGGATTCAAATGTGGACTTTGGGAGGAGACATTATTCTGCCTGCCAAAAAGACATTAGGAAAATAAACTAAGATGATTGTGACACAATGGGAAAACCCAAAGTATCAGTAAATGATAACATGCTCCAGAAGACAGGCTGAGACCAGCATCTTGCCTCAGCTTCTCCAGAGATCTCATGACATCAGCTCCTAACCCATCTCCCTTGGAGCTTTTAGGACTGTAGTGTCAACTGTTCACAGAAACAGCCAAACGCTAGGGAGGGTCTCCAAAAGGGAAAATGTCTCTACCTGGCCCCTGGATACTGGATTTATGATGCTGACACAAAGAAAAGGAATTTTAGAACTCTCATAGTTAAAGACCAATACAGCTTATTAGTAAAGCAATGGAAAGACTAGTACACAGGCAGCCAAGGGTGTGGGCACACAGGATGAGAGTGAGCTAACTACTGTATCAGCACTGGTATTTGTGACGAGTATCAGTCCGGACACCTGGTAGGTTCAACTCAATAACAGCTGTGACACTGTTGGGACCTTGTCAGTCTAGCCCAGAGATATCAAGCCATTGTGATGCAGAGGTATGCTCTCCTTGAGCATCCTTTTAAACAAAAGATGTGTTTCATGGAATGCCCCTTCTAAGCCCTGTGTCCTTCCTTAAAATAAATAGACTTTGAAACTACGCTGAGCCACACAGCTAAGCCTTGTCTCATAGAAAGCAAGGAAGGGAGGAAAGAATTAAGAGGGAAGGGAGCAGGGGAGGGAGAAAAGGTGTGGTTTGGGGGACATCCCAGCAGAATCCAATAATTGGGAAGATGCTAATGTGGGAGATAACCCATTTTCTTTTTTTTTTTTTGGGAGGGGGGTCCAGTCATGGGGCCTGAACTCTGGGCCTGGGCGCTATCCCTCAACTCTTCAGCTCTTCAGTGGTAGCCCTCTACCACTTGAGCCACAGTGCTACTTCCAGCTTTTTTCTTTTTGCTTATGTGGTGCTGAGGAATCGAACCCAGGGCCTCATGCATGCAAGGCAAGTGCTCTACCACTGAGCCACCTTCCTAGCCCTCCCCCCATTTTCTAATTGTTTGTGATCGTTTGGGTTGCTGATGCTCAAAGCCAAGTATCTCTGCTCTCTCACATACAAACCACCAGTCTTACCAGATTCCTTCCATCAAAAACTATCCAAAATCTCCTCACCACCAGTAGTTTCCATCCCCACCATCAATATCTCAGTCATTCATCACCTAAGTACTGTGACACAGCCCAGCTCATCTCCTGTGCCCAACAGCCACACCCACATCGCTCAGAGTCCACATCGACCACACATTCCCCACCTACAATCCTGCATAGTGTCTTCTACCCTACACACGCCAGGTGGTGTTTCCTTCTCTAACCACAGCACATACCACTCGACCACATTTCTACCCTTCAATTACACAGAGATCACCGCCAACTTGACCCCTTTGTACTAGCTCCTGTCTCTGCCCAGCATCTGCCTCTGAAACTCCCAAAGGCCCAGTTGTCCTCAACCTCTCACTGCCTGCCTCCGTCCAAAGCCTCCCCTGGCCTGCCTTTCCCACATCTGTAATGTGTGACATGCCTTCTTCCTAGAGCTTCTGGTTTGGTTATTTGCTGCCTGTCACCTCATGCCATAGCACAAACCCTTCGAGGGTAGGCAGCTCCCCCGCCCGCCCCTCCTCCTCCTCGTCCTCCTCCTCATTCTCATTATGGCACTGGGGCTCTTATGGCCAATTAGCCAGCAAAAAGCCAGAAATAGATGCACAGAACAAAATGTAGAGTGCCAGTTTAAAGGACAAAGTCCAGGCCCTGAGTTCAGGTCCTAGAACCAGCACACATGTGTGCGTGTGCACTCACATGCACACACACACACACACACACACACACAAAACTGGCATTGTACCACTTGAGCTTCATTTCCACTTCCAGCTTTCACTGGGCTGCTTTGAACTGGGATCTCAAAGCTTCTTGAGTAGTTAGGTCTACAGGCATGAACCACAGTCACCGAACTCCATTCTTCCTTAAAACCACTTTGTCAAAATATGATTGACACATAAAAAGCAGTACATAGTTTATACAAAGAAGTCAATGACTTTGTGAGCAATTGTGCACCTATAGAACCATTATCACCATAAGCATAAATATGTCCCTCGCCTGCCTCCTACAGGTACATCATTTCCTGTTTATTGCTGTGGTTGTTATTTCGTAGTAAGAATACAACATATTAGCCCTTCTCTCTAAGCCAATGTTCAGTACATTTATGTTCCGGTAGGCACAGTCCTACAGAGTCTATCTCCAGAACTTGGTAATCTCCCAAAAGTGAAAGTTCATACCCTATAACCATCAACTCTACCCCAGCCCCTGGCAACCAATTAATCCAGTCTCTGCTGTCATGCATTTCACTACTTTAGGTTCCACATACAAGTGTGATATTACAGAATTTGTCATCCCATCACACAACATATTTTACTTTGTGTAACTTCCTGCAGGTCTGCCCATATTGCCACAAATGGCAAGATTTGGGGTCTGGGAAGGTAGCTCGGTGGTAGAGTGCTTGCCTTGCATGCATGATGCCCTGGGTTCGATTCCTCAGCATCACATAAGCAGAAAAAGCCAGAAGTGGTGCTATGACTCAAGTGGTAGAGTGCTAGTCTTGAAGAGCTGATGGAGAACGCCCAAACTCAGAATTCAGGCCCTACAACTGACCAAAAAAAAAAAAAAAAAAAAGGCAATGTTTGTATTTTAAGGCTGAGTAGCATTGCATTGCATGTGTCTGCCATGATTCTTTTACTCATTCCTCTTACACTGCATTTGCTACAAGTGCTGCAGGTGTTCATTTTCACTAGATACTAAAATTTTTAAAATTTACTTCTATTCAGATGTGTATGTGCACTGGGCAGCAGCTAGAGGAAACGCTCTGTAGAGATGTTTGGCATTGATGTATGGTGTACTTCGGAGGTTTCTTTGTTGATTTTATTTGGATGACCTACCTATGGGTGGGAGTGGGGTACTGAAGTCATCGCCTACTATCCTGCTGGGGTGGAGCAGTGCTGGTAAGTTGAGAAGTGCTTGCTTCATGGACACAGGTGCACCATGTATTCTTAATGGATACAGGTGCACCATGTATTCATGACAATCTCTGCCATGTACCATTCTCTTCATTAATAGAAAATGACCTTGGTCATTTCTGAGTTTAAAGATTAATTCTTTTGGTGAGTACCAGGCTTATCCTCAACTCACTGCCTCCAGCTATTGTTTTAATTTTTTGCTCATGGTTGATGCTCTACCACTTGAACTATCCCTGCAGTCCAACTTTTTTTTTTTTTTTTTTTTTTGCTGTTTAATTGGATATAAAGTCTAATGGACTTTTCTGCCCAGTCTGGCTTTCAGCCTTCTTCTGATTAGCTGGGATTACAAGCATGAGTCAGAAGGGGATTTCACCAGTAATTTCTACACTTACAATGTATTCCAGTCAATCCTACTGTTATTCTCCCTTCCTTTCTTTCACCTTCTGAAAACAATTTCACTTGGTTTAATTGTTCTATTTTCACAGTTACAAATAATCAACTTTATTACCTTCACACACACTTTTTCTGCTTGTACTGAAGCTTGGTTGAACGCAGGACTTTTAGATTGTTTGACTTTCTTGTTTTTGGCTGGATAAAGTCTATTGATAAGATATAAGTATGATTACTCCTACTTGATTGGGACTCCATTTGCTTAAAAGCTCTGTTTCCCATCCTATCCCCTTAAGTCTATGTTGGTTTTTATCAGTGAGATATGTTTTTGGTAGGCAACAAGTAGTTGGATCTTGCCTTTAAAATATATATATATATATATATATATATATATATATATATATATATATATATATATATAACTCTGGGTCTGGGCGCTGTCCCTGAGCTCTTCATCTCAAGATGAGCACTCTCCTACTTGAGCCACAGCACTACTTCTGGTTTCTGGTGGTTAATTGGTGATGTCTTTCCTGCCCTGGCTGGCTTTGAACCTCTATCCTCAGATCTCAGCCTCCTGAGTAGCTAGGATTACAGGTGTGAGCCACCTGTGCCAAGCCCTTTGGCTTTTTTATTTTATTATTATTTTTTTGGGTCTGGTCGTGGGGCCTGAACTCTGGGCCTAGGCGCTGTCCCTCAGCTCTTTAGCTCAAGGCTAACACTCTACCACTTGAGCCACAGCGCCACTTCTGGCTTTTTTCTTTTTGCTTATGTGGTGCTGAGGAATCGAACTCAGGGCCTCATGCATGCAAGGCAAGCACTCTACCACTTAGCCACCTTCCCAGACCCTCCCTTTTGGCTTTTATTATGGATGTTTTTCTCAATTACAAAGGATAGCTTCCTTAATATCTAACACATAGATACACTAGGTTATACATAGATACACTAGGTTGACAAATTTCTCTAGAGTTTGAATTATGTCATTCCAAACCTTCCTTTACATTGGGAAATAAGCTATAATTTTTGTGGGATTGCCATTGCATATAAACTCTCTAAATACGCAGTTTACTATATTATTTCTTTATTCTATATGTTTATTCTTGAACTATAATGTGTCTAGATGAGTTTCATCCTTGTTTTGACTCTTTGGTGTTTTGTAATCCTATTCCACATGGATGAATCTCTCTCCAGGTTGGTGAACTTTTCTGCTATTACTTTATTAAATCAATTTTGAATGCTCATGGTTCATAAAAGGGAGCCTGAAATTCCATTCATATTTTCTTAGGGTTTTTTTCAATGTCTTTGATTTAGTTCTTTTTTTAATCATCAATATTTAATACATTATTTCCAGTTTGCTTCGTTTTATAAACTAGGCCTGTATGTACCAAGCCCTGGGCTTGACCTCAGGGTCTGGATGCTTTCCTTGAGTTTTTGTGCTCAAGTCTAGCATTCTACCACATGAGCCACAGCTTCATTTCTTGCTTTTTTGGTGGTTAATTGAGATAAGAATCTCACAAGCTTCTTCCTGCTTGGGCTGGCTTCAAACCTCAATCTTCAGATCTCAGCTTCCTGAGTATCTGAGATTACAGTCATGAACTCCTGGCTTGAGTTTATTTGAGCTACTGAATTCATATTTCCAAGATTTTGAATCTTTTTTTCTAATATTTCTATGTCATTTTTTAATTCCTCCTTCATATCTTGCAGTCTTACTTCATGTTTAATCTTCTAGTTATCTGATTCTCTTTGAATTTGTTCAATGACTTTCTTGTGTGTTTTTCTTGAGATGTGCAGTAAATGTGTAAGGAGGGTGTTGATTTTATTTTTCTTCAGTAGACGTGATGGACAAAAGCACACAAGGAACAGATGGGGTGAGGTAGGGAGGGCCTCAGTGCGAGGGTGATACTACTGCACCAAGACCCAGAGCCCAGGCACTGTGAGGGATGGAGCATTGCAGGTGGTGAGAAGAGCTGTCTGTGACAGGGCCCTGAGGCAGTGGCTACCGGAGACTGACCAGGAGGTGGAGAAGGTCTGTGGTGAAAGGGAAAGTCCCTGTGGTGAGGTGCCTGGGGGGTGGAGAGTTACTGAGACCTTTCTTAGTCCAGGGTATGACTTTTTTTTTTTTTTTGTCGGTCATGGGGCTTGAACTCTGGGCCTGGGTGCTGTCCCTCAGCTCTTCAGCTCAAGGCTTGCGCTCTACCACTTGAGCCACAGTGTCACTTCCAGTTTTCTGGTGGTTTATTGGGGGTAAGAGTCTCACAGACGGACTTTCCTGCCTGGGCTGGCTTTGAACTGCGATCCTGAGATCTCAGCCTCCTGAGTAGCTAGGATGACCGGCGAGAGCCACCGGTGCTCGGGTCAGGTATGACTTTTGAGAATGGAAGACATGAGTTTTGGGTCAGGTGTAATTTAAACGTTGCTTCCTGGAGGTTTTGATGTTTTGAAGTTGCCCAGGTTAACAGTGTCACGTGTTACCTGCTGCCACCTTCCAATATTTTACCCGAAGGGCTTCGTCTCTTCCTTCTCCAAAGTTCACGCTGGCAATCTTTTTTTTTTCCCCCAATCAAAGGCCCCGGGTACCGGGAAGGGGGCTGAGGGGAGGGAGGCACAGGGATGCGGGATGCGTGTGCGGGGAGGGGGCAGAGGGGAGGGAGGCACGGGGATGCGTGGGGGGGAGGGGGCTGAGGGGAGGGCGGCACGGGGATGCGTGGGGGGGAGGGGGCTGAGGGGAGGGAGGCACGGGGATGCGTGGGGGGGAGGGGCTGAGGGGAGGGAGGCACGGGGATGCGTGGGGGGGAGGGGCTGAGGGGAGGGAGGCACGGGGATGCGTGGGGGGGAGGGGGCTGAGGGGAGGGAGGCACGGGGATGCGTGTCCGGGGAGGGGCTGAGGGGAGGGAGGCACGGGGATGCGTGGGGGGGAGGGGCTGAGGGGAGGGCGGCACGGGGATGCGTGGGGGGGAGGGGCTGAGGGGAGGGAGGCACGGGGATGCGTGGGGGGAGGGGCTGAGGGGAGGGAGGCACGGGGATGCGGGATGCGTGTCCGGGGAGGGGGATGAGGAGGCACGGGGATGCGTGGGGGGAGGGGCTGAGGGGAGGGAGGCACGGGGATGCGTGTGCGGGGAGGGGGCTGAGGGGAGGGAGGCACAGGGATGCGTGGGGGGGAGGGGGCTGAGGGGAGGGAGGCACAGGGATGCGTGTGCGGGGAGGGGGCTGAGGGGAGGGAGGCACGGGGATGCGGGATGCGTGTCCGGGGAGGGGGATGAGGAGGCACGGGGATGCGTGGGGGGAGGGGCTGAGGGGAGGGAGGCACGGGGATGCGTGTGCGGGGAGGGGGCTGAGGGGAGGGAGGCACGGGGATGCGGGATGCGTGTCCGGGGAGGGGGATGAGGAGGCACGGGGATGCGTGGGGGGAGGGGCTGAGGGGAGGGAGGCACGGGGATGCGTGTGCGGGGAGGGGGCTGAGGGGAGGGAGGCACGGGGATGCGTGGGGGGGAGGGGGATGAGGGGAGGGAGGCACGGGGATGCGTGTGCGGGGAGGGGCTGAGGGGAGGGAGGCACGGGGATGCGGGATGCGTGTCCGGGGAGGGGGATGAGGAGGCACGGGGATGCGTGGGGGGAGGGGCTGAGGGGAGGAGGCACGGGGATGCGTGTCCGCCAGGCCCGCCGCACGCGGGAGGCGGGCAGGTGTGTCACAAGTCCGAAGCCACTCTAGGCTGAATACTGAGGAAGGAAAACAATGAGCGGGAGAAGCGAACAGCGCGCCATTTCACCGTCGGCGCGCCTCCAGCTAGGATCCCCGCGCCAGGCCTCCTCCGACCCAACGGTGCTGCCCAGCCGGGCGGGGAGGCTGCGGGCGCGGGCGGGGCGACCCTGTCCTCGGCCGACCGAGCACCGCGCTCGGACCGCCGACACTGAGGATAAAGGGCGCGCGACGGCGTCTTCCCGGACAGACTGCCACGCCGCGGGCGGAGCCGCCTGCAGAGGGTGGCGCGGGGCAGGCAGGGGGCACCGGGAGGCCCGCCCCCCGGCGGCCGCAGACCCCCGGGCGCGCCAGCAGCAAAGCGACCGAGAGCGGGCAGATGGCCGCAGTGAGAACGTGAGAAACGGCGCGTGGACCCGCCGCGCATGCGCAGCAGCACCCCGCCGCTTCCCTTCCCACGAGCCCTCCGGTCGCGCCTGCGCACGAAGGCCCCGCCTTTCGCAGGCCTGAAGGGCTTCTTTCTCCCGACACGGAGGAATTTGCACGCCGCGTGCCCACTGTTCGTCTCCCTTCCAGTCTGCGACACCACCTTCCTAAGTTCAAACGTAAAAGGCCCGGGAGAGGAGGCCTGGAGCCCGCGGACGCCAGGGCTTACGGGCAGCCAGGTGTTCGGAGCGGCTGGGGGAGAGGGAGGCGGGAAACAGCGGCATCACGTGACGCGCCCGCGCCAATCGGCGTGCAGACCGCACTTCGCAGCCGGGCTCCAAAGGACCGGCGGAGGCCCCGCCCCCAGGCCGGGTCTGGGGCCCGCGGGGCGCGGGGCGGGGGCGCGGGGCGGGGCGCGGGGTCGAGTGACTGCCCGCCTCACCTATTCGGGGCGCGGGGGGAGGTGCGCGCCGGCGCGGTGGGGCCCGCAGCCAATGGGGGCGGGGGGCGGCCCGCCCGGCGGGGGCGCGGGGGGAGGAGGGGGCGGGCTCCAATCCGGTTCCATCCGGTTCTCCCACCGCCCCCGCCGCGGGTCCCCAGCAGCTCGGGCGGCGGGACGAGCGGCGGCCCCGGCGGCGTAGGTCTGGGAAGGTTCTCGCGCGCTCCGGCCCGCAGCGAACGCACGCGCCCCGCATCCCCCCCGCGCCGCCACGATGCCCAAGAGGAAGGTGAGCCGGGCGGCGGGGCCCGGGCCCTCGCGCCCGTCCCCGCGTGGGCCCCGGCGCCCGGGCGGCCTCCGCGCGGCCCGGGGTGGGGGGGCGGTGCGGAGCGCGCTCGGGCCTCGGCGCGGGCGGCGCCCTGCGCCCTCCTCGGGGCCCCGGGCGCGGGATCGGCGGGGCTCGGGTCGCGCGGTGGGGTGCGCGCGGCGCCTGCGGCGGGCACGCTGACGTCACGCGGCGGGCATTGTTCTCGGGGGCGGGGAGCGCGGGCGGCCCGGGGTCCCCGGGGCGGGCGGCCCCCCCTCCCCACTCGCCCCCTGCTTCTCCCGCAGGTCAGCTCGGCCGAAGGGGCGGCGAAGGACGAGGTGAGCCGGTGCCTCCCGCGGGGGGTGGGTGCGTGCCGTGCGCACGCGCTGACTGATGGCTTTTCTCTCTCCAGCCCAAGCGGAGGTCGGCCCGGCTGTCGGCGGTGAGTACGGCGCCCGCGCCCCCGGGACCCCGCGCCCGGCCCCGCTCCGCCCCCCTAAGCCGCCGCCCCTCTTTTTGCCTTTCAGAAGCCCGCTCCCGCCAAGGTGGAACCCAAGCCCAAAAAGCCCGCGGGAAAGGTAGGTCTCCCCTGCAGGCCGCGGGCTCCGCGCGGTGCCGCCTCCCGTCGCTACCCGAGCCTCTCCGGGGCGCCGGAGGACGCGCCGATCGGTCCAGCCGTCCCCAGGTAGCCAGGACGGGAGGAGCCGCGCCCTGCGCTGCCGGGGATGGTGACAGTGAGGCCTGAGGGCCTCGGGTTGCAAGTGAATCTGTGTTGTGATGTGTCGCTTCTGACGGGTGCTTGTCCGTTCCTTGAATCCTAGTACCTCCATTTTTAACTACACCCAAGCTAGGAATAAAGCTAGAAGAACGGGCTTTTGGTTTTTGGTTTTGCTTTTTATATGCATGCAATACCTGATCTAGAATTGGAGGTCTTGCCTTTCTACCTGAAAGGGAGGGGGTGGGGGGCAGATCGAAAGTTTTGTCCCCTGAGAACTAAAGGGCTTATTGTCAGAGTTACCTGAAGTGCAGTTGTGTAGTTGTGTGTAAAAGATCTTTTGAGTTAAGTAAGCCAAGTGCTGGTGTGTCACACCTGAAATCTGAGGATCTCACTTTGAAGCCAGCCAAAGCAGACAATCCAAGAGACTCATCTTCAGTTAACCAGCAAAGATTTGGAAGTGGGGGAGTGCCAGCCTTGAGTGGAAAAGCCAAGCAAGAGCCTGAGACCAAGCTGAAGGCCAGTACAGGCACCACGACCAACCAACCAAGGAAATCCCCAAACTGAATTGTAGTAAACGGGATTATGGTTACACAGATTTATAAATGCTTATTTATCAGTTTACAGGTATTTAGAAAGTTGCCTTTAAGTATATATGCATGCATGATAATAGGAAAAAATATACATGCATGAATTATGAACAAGCTTTTTATACCTGTACACTGCAAAGCTTTCTATGTATTTTCCTAAGTGATTAATTCCACTCAAACTTGACAAGGTAGAATTGCAATTTGTAGGAAAGAAAAAAGTCCTAACAGCAGTTACCGAAGTAGAGGGTGAAATCTTGGATAATGCTTCCATTTTTACTCACTAAATAAGGGTATAAAAGGTTTCACTTAAACATTGTACAGAGCAGAGTGCAAAAATCTTAACAGTTGAACAAAGTTCTGCATTTGTGATTTTTCTTTTTAAGGTAAAGGGGGTGGGGCATGGTGACACCTCTGTAATCCAGATACTCAGCAGTAGAGCTAGGCAGGAGTTCGGGTCAGCCTTGGCAAAATACAAGACTGAGTGAGTTGCAGTACCCAGTCAAGGGAGTATCAAGCATCACCTTACACGTTCTTATGCTTAAAGACAAGTAGGTTTTTTGCTTGTTTGGGTGTGTTTTTTTTTGTTTTGTTTTTAAGTTCTGGGTCTTAAACTCAAGGCCTGGTTACTGTCCTTGAACTCCTTTGCTGAAGCCTAGCCCTCTGCCACTTTGAGCCACAGCTCCACTTCCAGTTTGGGGGAGGTTATTAATTGGATATGAGTCTCAGACTTTCTTACCTGGTGGGGCTTTGTACCATGATCCTTAGAATTCCACTTCCTGAGTAGCTAGGATTACAAGCGTGAGCCATCAGTGCCCAGCTAAGTAGTATACAGAGTTGTATACCAAATGGTATACAGAGTGCTACTGGAATTTTTTTGTGAAGGCCTTGGGGGAGAAAAGTAGCAAATTGTCTATAAAACCTTGACCTGAGCACCATATTCTACTGCCCCTCTTTTTTGGTCCTTTGTCTCTTCATGTAAACCAGTTGGTTAAATTACTGCTTATTTCCTATTATGCTCTTGCACTTTGCATCTTTTTTTTTTTTTGGTCGGTCATGGGGCTTAAACTCTGGGCCTGGGCACTGTCCCTCAGCTCTTCAGCTCAAGGCTAGTGCTCTATCACTTGAGCCACAGCGCCACTTCCGGCTTTTTCTGTTTATGTGGTGCTGAGGAATTGAACCCAGGGCCTCATGCATGCTAGGCAAGCACTCTACCACTGAGCCACCTTCCCAGCCCCTTGTATCTTTTTGAAAACAGTGTCTGGGTCTACATGTATCCCAGAATGGCTTCCAGTTCCCAATTCTCCTGCCTTTACTTCTGAAGGCCTGGAGATTTGTTTTTTTTTTTGCCAGGGCTGAGGACTGAACCCAGGGCCTTGCGCGTGCTAGGTGGGTGCCCTTCCGCTGGGCTAAACCCCCAGCCCAAGGCCTGGAGTTTTAAGTGTTATAACCTTGATCTGCTCCTAAAATAGTTTGAGAACATTCAGCTTTTTACCCATTGGTGTTTGAGGCAGAAGTGAGAGAGCAGTAGGAAAGTTTATTTTATTTTTTCAGGAACCCTGTAAATTTGAGGAAAAAATGGGACTTTCCCTTTCACTCTTCACATTTAGTGTTAATCACATCTTCACACTTAAGTGTGAACTTCAACTATTTTTCCACTTTTTATTGGCATGTATTGGTTGAATATGGTTTTCTCTGCTTCCCTTTGTGTGAGGGTCTGGCCTCCTTCTCCCAACCCTGTAGCCATTGGGGCCACAGCTATTACTGTATGTTTCCTTGGTGGCTGAAGGTTTAACACTTTATTACTGAGATATTAGTTAGGAAATTAATGAGACACCTAAAGAAATCAGATCTCAAAGGTATGGTTTATAAATTCAGGAACAGCTTGACACTTCTGGTAGCAATGGGTAGCAGGGTCCCAGATATAATTTATTTATACTAAGATTCATTGGATTAGTAGTGTATGTCTACATGCAAAGGCCTTTTGGGGGAGGAGACAGTACAAGGGCATGGGTTGAGGACCTCTCCTGGGCACAGGGCACAGCTGACCCATGCTTCCATCCCAGCATTTTGGAGACGGAGTCTTGAGGCTTTACTGCCCTGGATCCTTACAGGCATGAGCCACCAACACAAGCAGCCTTTGTCTTTTTTCCAATAGATTTAATTTTTGTTTTTTGCTTGGCTTAATTTAATAACATCCCAGAAAAGGTCAGGAGCTCAGCCTGACCAAGTCTTTTATAATTTTTGTTCATTGTCTCTTTCCGAGGCATTTGCAGCTTGACTTACAAAATAAAGGATTTTCTTTCTAAATTTTTTTTTTTTAGCTGTACAAAGGAGGTGTCACTTAACAAAGCAGTCTACAGATACAGTGCATCTTGATCAGTGTCAAGCCCTTCAATATTCTCATCCACTTTCCACCCATCCCTTCCCTTTTTTTAATTTTGTGGTAAATACAATGAATTCTTGGCTACATTCTGACTCTTGACTTTTTAATAACCAAGGTAACTCGGCGCTTTCAGGGATTATTTCTGTACACCTTTCTGATGACTTCTAACTTAATTAGCTGTTCTGTAGTCTTCTAAGGATTCATTTTGTTTTCGTTTTTGTTAAAATTCTTCTCCGTGGATGGGTGCTTTATGTTCTTTTAGTTCTCTAACTTAGTTGTACACGTTTCATTGTGATATTTATATACATACAATGTACTTGGATCAAATCACCTTGATTTTATGAATTCTCCTGTATTACTTTCAAATGGCTTAAATTTTGTATTTATAACAGTTCCCTTTTTTTTTTTTTTTTTTTTTTTGCCGGTCATGGGGCTTGAACTCTGGGCCTGGGCGCTGTCCCTCAGCTCTTCAGCTCAAGGCGAGTGCTCTACCACTTGAGCTACAGTGCCACTTCCGGTTTCCTGGTGGTTTATTGGAGATAGGAGTCTCACAGTCTCTCCTGCCCGGGCTGGCTTTGAACCGAGATCCTCAGATCTCAGCCTCCTAAGTAGCTAGGATTACAGGCGTGAGCCACCAGCGCCCGGCTAGTTCTTTTTTTTTCTAATACCTGTACTTTTCAGATTCTTTAAAACACCTCCCTGAAAATGATAAACTCAAAGCTAGTGCTTTTAGCCACTTGGTGAGCTGTCAAGCACAAGGGGTTTGTATAGCGGAATGGATAGATGACTGTCTTAGTATTCAGTTGGGACAATGGCTACTTCACATTTGGATTGTTGTTGATGCTTAAAAAGAATTTTGGGGCTGGTGGGGTAGGGTTGAGAAGATTCTCTTCCAACTTGGGATTTTTTTTTTTGCTGATTATTGTTTTTTTGTTTTTGTTTTCTTTTGTTGGTCGTGGGGCTTGAACTCTGGGCCTGGGCTCTGTTCCTGCGCTCTTCAGCTCAAAGTGAGCACTCTACCTCTTGAACCACAGTGCCACTTCCTTGAGATTTTTATTTCACTCTAATTTTTTTGGTGCTAGTACTGAGCCACACATCCACTTCCAGGTTTTTGGCTTGTTAACTGGAAACAAGAGGCTCATAAATCCACCTGCGGGTGGGCTTTGAGCCTTAGTCCTCAGATCTCAGCTTCCAGAGTAGGAATATAGGTGTGACCCATTGGTGCCTGGTAGCAACTTTGTATATGTTTTAGTATATGCTGGGTGGAGGCTGGCAAGTGATGGTGTGTTAGGAGGGTTTTTCCACCTTGGGTTTAATCACAGCTAAGAACTTGGTGTTCCAGCATTGCTATGAATCTGTCATCCTCGCTCGTAGGGGTGGACCCTTAGCTCTCTGTGTAAAAAGTGGGGGAGCGCAGGTTGGTGTACAGGTGTGCACTGCAACGTTCATAAGGCTTCTGTTGTACAACCCTTGTTGCTTCTGAAGTCTTAAGTGTCAAGTTTGTATTAAAATATTCTCGTACTGTTTTTAGGATAAATCTTCTGACAAGAAAGTGCAAACAAAAGGAAAAAGGGGAGCAAAGGGCAAACAGGCTGAGGTAACCAGCCAGGAAACTAAAGAAGATTTGCCTGCAGAAAATGGAGAGACCAAGAATGAGGAGGTAAGAGCATGGGGAGGGGAGCTCTGGGTTTCCGCTCTGGGCCATGGATACTAGACGGCGCCTGTGTATGATGGTCTATTGCACAGTGAACTTAAGTGAATGGACAGCTGTTTCTTTATTAAAATAGGTGTCTTAAGCTGGGCATTGGTGGCTCACGCCTGTAATCCTAGCTACTCAGGAGGCTGAGATCTGAGCATTATGGTTCAAAGCCAGCCCGGGCAGGAACATCTGTGAGACTCTGATCTCCAATAAACCCTCAGAAAACCTGAAGTGGAGCTGTGGCTCAAGCTGTAGAGCACTCTCCTTAAGCTGAAGAGCGCAGGGATAGTGCCCAAGCCCAGAATTCAAGCCCTATGACCAACTGAAAAAAAAGACACTGAAATAAGACACTTTTTTTGTTGTTGGTCCCTGTGCTCTTCAGCGCAAGGGGAGTGCTCTACAGCTTGAGCCACAGCTCCACTTCTGGTTTTTTGGGGGTTTATTGGAGATCAGAGTCTCACAGACTTACCTGCCCAGACTGGCTTTGAACCATGATCCTTAGATCTCAGCCTCCTGAGTAGCTAGGATTATAGGCGTGAGCCACAGGTGTCCGGATTATTTCAGTGTCTTTATGAATGAAGGAGAGCTGTCAATATGCTGGATTTTGGTTGGGGGTTTTGACAGTGCCAGGGATCAAAAACAAAAACCCAGAACCTTGCCAGCATTGGTACAGGTTAAGATAAGAAATTTGTAATCACGGGCTAGGAAGGTGGCTCAGTGGTAGAGTGCTTGCATGCCTGAGGCCCAGGGTTCGATTCCTCAGCACCACATAAGCAGAAAAAGCCGGAAGTGGTGCTGTGTCTCAAGTGGTAGAGCGCTAGCCTTGAGCTGAAGAGCTGAGGGACAGCTCCCAGGCCCAGAGTTCAGGCCCCACGACTGGACCCCCCCCAAAAAAGAAAAGAAATTTGTAATCACATTACTAATGAAGTCCCAGTTGTAAGGGTATAAGTAGACTTTCTGGCATGTATTACAGGTTACAGTTAATTAGTCTTATTCATGGTAGTTACGTCTTACAAGATTGCCTGTCTGCACCACTGCACTGTAGGTTAGACTACTGCATGGGCGGGGTCATGACTTCTCAACTGCCTGTGCATTATATGTGTTCTTACTTACTGTACATTATTGCATTGAACTCACAACCCCAGTACGCAAACTCACCCTGTATGAAGCCCTTCATTGCATGAGTTTTCTTTGGAGGATACATTACAGGCACCTTTCACTGAGGACACTTAAATATCAGGTGGGCACAGTGCTTAGAGGCTAGTCTAAAGAGCAAAACCGACAAAAACAGGAAATACATGGCAGTAAGTGGACACTCAGCCTAAAAGATGGAAGCAAGGCAAGAGAACCTTAGCTGGGTGTATGCCTGCAGTGACACCTATTCTTGTTGCTGCTCTGTCTGCACAGAAAATACTGCCTGTTGATTGGGGTTATGAATCTTAAGAGTAGGAGCTAGTTGCTGTTGGTGGTTTATGCTTGTACTCTTAGCTATTCAGAGGCTGTGATATGGAGGATTAAAGTTTAGGCCAGCCTGTGCAAAAAAGTCAATGAGAGACTCCCAACTCCTAAATAACCAGCAAAAGGCTGTAGTGGGAACAGTTCAGGTGGTAGAATACCAGCCTAGTAATTGAGAGGCCCTGAGTTCAAGCTCTAATAACTGCCCCCACACACATTTTTTTTTTTAGTCTTAGCAAAAATGAGTACAGTTGCAAGTACAGAGTCTATTCATGAAGATCAACGGTAGTTTTAGGAAATAGCAGTTTTATATCCATGGTGCAATTGCTACAGGGCACAGCAGAAACAAATCAGGTGTTTAATCCTTGTTCTCCCTTTAATTTGCTGCAGAGTGCAGTCTCTGACGAAGCAGAGCAGGAAGCCAAGTCTGACTAACCAACACGACGCGTCTTCCCGGGCCATCCCCCGTCTCCTGGCCCTGTCCCCGACCCCCGTCTTGTACAATCCAGAGGAGTATTTTTATCAACTATTTTGTAAATGCAAGTTTTTTAGTAGCTCTAGAAACATTTTTAAAAAGGAGGGAATCCCACCTCATCCCATTTTTTAAGTGTAAATGATTTTTTTTAAGAAGTGAAATCATTTGCTGGTTGTTTATTTTTTGGTACAACCAGAAAACAGTGGGCTATTGTATTATGGGAGGCCTCGGCGGTCTCAGTGCCGGCTTAACATAACATTCCATAGGTGGGGGGGTTAGTTTTCTATCCTGCAATACAAAGCATAGTAAATGGCAATTTTGGAGTCGCAGTTGTGCATTTTATGTCTTGAATATTTGAAATTCTAGTTCCTTGTTGTTTTCTGGTAGAACTGTTTTCCTGAAGAAAACCACTCCTTGATCTTTTCTGTCAGAACTCTGTGCTCTGTCACACCTCTGCTCGTGGTAGTCCAGTTTTCCTAATTGTTGCTGTGCTGTGAATGATGGAGAATGTGGGTGTGTTGTGCACACGCTGTGACGTGGTGACGTGGTGGAAGTTAGGTAACGGGACCAACATTTGGAATATGGGTACTTGGCTTCCTCTAAAGGAAAATGTGCTTGCAGGTTTGAAGCTGGAATGTCACTGGAACACTTTCCCAAACAGCTCATGGCCTGTGACTTTTGGTACGTGTGCTAAGAATTGTGTACAAATTGAACTGTCTGTGTACTGATCCTTGACACAACCAATAAAATCACAGTTATGAAAATGGTTTTGTTTCCTTTTTGGTGGTGCTGGGATTTGAACTCGGGGCCTTATGCTTGCTAGGTGCTCCAGCCTCTAGCTGAAAATGTTTTAAGAGCATGTGATCTAAAAGTCTTAAGAAAGCCGGGCGCTGCTGGCTTAATGCCTGTCATCCTAGCTACCCAGGAGGCTGAGATCTGAGGATTGTGGTTCAAAGCCAACCTGGGCAGGAAAGTCCGTGAGACCCTTATCTCCAATAAACCACTAGAAAACTGTAAGTGGTGCTGTGGCTCAAGTGGTAGAGCGTTCACCTTGAGCTGAAGAGTGCAGGAACAGCGCCCAAGCTCAGAGTTCAAGCCCCACGACTGACCAAATTAAAAAAAAAAAAATAAAAGTCTAAGGAATTCCCACGCTTGATTTTCTGAATTTTAGAATTAAAGAAACATAGTTTTTTTAGTTCTGTCATTCTTGAGCATTACCATGAGACTGGAAGATGTTTGATGTCTTGTTTGGTTTGGGACAAGGGCTCTGGAGCCCAGGGTGGGCTCCTGGGTGCTGGGTCTAGGTATGCACCATGACACCAGCTGTTTTTATTTTTGTGACAATTGGTATTTAAGCTCAGGGTCTGGGTACTGTCCCTGAGCTTTTATAATCAAGCTACTGCTTTACAAATCACTCGAGCCCCAGCTCCACTTTGAGCTTTCTGGTAGTTAATTGGAACTAAGAGTCAAGGGCTTTCCAGGTTGGCTTTTTGAACCGTGATCCTCAGATCTCAGACTCTTGAGGAGCTAGGATTAGAGATGAGAGTCACTTCTTTATCTTTTCTTTTTTTGGTCATGGGGCTTGAACTCTGGGCCTGAGTGCTGTCCTTGCGCTATTCAGCATAAAGCCATCGCTCTACCACTTGAGCCACAGCACCACTTCCAGAGAGAGCTATTTTTTTTAAGGTACAATGAGCCCTTTGTTTGATTTTCACTGATCAGAAGGGAGTATTCTGTTGAGTACTTTCATATGGTCTTGCTGTGTATCCCAGGCTGGCCTGAAACTCGTCCTGTCTCAGCCTCCCAAGGTTTGTTGTTGTTCCCAAGTTTTTCTTTAAAAAATAGACCAAATTTTCCTGAATATTTTCCAGGCCCCGTACTTGAGAAAAATACTTGCCTTTAAACTGCTAACGGTGTGTAAATGTGAGGTGAAGAACAGTTGGCAGGGCATATCAATGAAAACATCCTGAAAGTACAAGTTCACAAACGGGAAGTACCATACTGGAGTTCAGAAACAGGCTAAAGGCACAGGCCAGCCCGGCGGGTGACCTGGACAGTTGGTCTGTTGTAGCAGTGTCTGGGAGCTCTCTATATGCAGGTCTTTTATCCTGTGAGAATGGCAGATGCATACAGAAGTGAGTGTGGTAATAGTACAGAAGCAATTTATAGCCGGGCGTCAGTGGTTCACGCCTATATTCCTAGCTACTCAGTAGGCTGAGATCTGAGGATCCCAGTTCAAAGCCAGCATGGGCAGGAAAGTCTGTGAGACTCATATCTCCAATAAACCACTCAGAAAACCAAAAGTGGTGCTGTGGCTAGAGAGCTCGCCTTGAGCTGAAGAGCGCAGGGACAGCGCCCAAGCCCAGAGTTCAAGCCCCACGACTGACCAAAAAAGAGCTGAGGGATAGTGACCAGGCCCAGAGTTCAAGCCCCACAACTGACAAAAAAAAAAAAAAAAAATTCATTCTGGGAAAGAACATAGGAAATGCCAACAAGCTGAAAACCCTTCATCCACTTACTTGGGCAGTTACTTTAAATAGCTATTCCAAGATACAACTGCCTCAGATACTTTTTTTTGTCTAATTATAAAAATTGGTGTCAAGGGCTGGGAAGGTGGCTCGGTGGTATAGCGCTTGCCTTGCATGCCTGAGGCCCTGGGTTCGATTCCTCAGCACCACATGAGCAAAAAGAAAAAAGCCGGAAGTGGCGCTGTGGCTCAAGTGGTAGAGCACTAGCCTTAAGCTGAAGAGCTGAGGGACGGGCTGGGGAGGTGGCTCAGTGGTAGAGCGCTTGCCTTGCATGCCTGAGGCCCTGGGTTCGATTCCTCAGCACCACATAAGCCAAAAAAGAAAAAAAGAAAAGAGCTGAGGGACAGTGCCCAGACCAGAGTTCAGGCCCCACGACCGGACCCCCCCCAAAAAAAAAATTGGTGTCAATATGCTGTGAACGTACTGTAGAGCATTGTGTGCATAGAGATTTCATAATCTCAGCTCTTGGTCTTTTTCCCAGTTGAAAAAAGCATGAGTAGTCTAAATCCTTACAGGTAGAACTGAGGATTCAGTTTATCAAAATCCTCGGTTCCACAGAGCTAAGGATACATTTTTGTCTTTATTATGCTGGTACTAGGGCTTGAATTTAGCCTAGGTAGTGTCCCTTAGCTTTTTCACACAAGTCTGGTACTCTACCACTTGAAACCACACCACAACTTTTAGTTTTTTGGTAGTTAATTGAAGGTAAGAATCTCAGACCTTTGCTTCAGGCTGGCTTTGAACTATCCTCAGATTTCAGCCTTCTGAGTAGGATTACAGGCATGAGTCACTGGGGCTGACCTGGCCTGGATACCTAATATATCACAAAACTCACTTCAATGAGTTTGGGATATAAATACTTCAAGACAGTTGGAAGTTTCTAAACATTAAGTGAATGATGGGAAGTAACTTAGTAGCAATTGGTTTTATAATAAAAGTTCCTGGGTACTGCTAGCTCATGCCTGTAATTCTAGCTCCTCAGGAAACGGATCCAGAGAATCAGTTTGAGGTCAGCCTGGGTAGAAAAGACATCCATCTCCAAAATAACCAGCAAAAGAGCTGGAGGTACAATCAATTCAAGTGGCAAAAGAGCAACATTCTGAGCAGGTGTAAGTCCCTGAGTTCAAACCCTGGGACTAAAAAAAGATGAGCTACATTTTTTCACAAACTTGAAAAAAAAATTTCATAAGCTGAAAGTATTTTAGACTTTAGACATGGCAAATTTAATTTACCTGTGGGCTTTTTCTTTCCTCTTCTTTTTTTTCTTTTGCCAGTCCTGGGGCTTGAACTCAGGGCCTGGGCACTGTCCGAGAGCCTCTCTGTGCTCAAGGCTAGTGCTCTGCCACTTGAGCCACTGTGCCACTTCCAGCCTTTTCTGTTTACATGGTACTGAGGAATCAAACTCATGACTTCAAGCTTGCTGGACGAGCACTCTACCTACCGCTAAGCCACGTTCCCAGCTCTCTGGGGCTGGGAACCATGAAAAACATTTTCATAATTCGGTTTATTATGTAAATAAGCCTTAATTATAGCAATTACAGCTTTTACAAACGATCAAGATAATCTTGCTGATGCTCCAAAACAGTGCAAGTAGGTGCAGCCCATACCAGTCTGGTCCCACCATCCTTCAACTCATAACCAGTCCTGCCCACCCCTATGGCCTCACAGGAATAAGATTGTCCACATACGTTTTAGATACCTTCCACTAAGTTTCAGCTGTGCACTGGTGGCTCATGCCTGTCATTCTGGCTACACAGGAAGCTGAGATCTGAGGATCGCATTCAAATCAAGCCTGAAGAGAAAAGTCCATGACACTCATCTCCAAATGAACACCAAAACGCAGGAAGTGGAGCTGTGGTTCAAGTGATAAGAGGACTAACCTTGAGCCAAAAAAAGTTCAGAGACAGTGCTTAGACCCTATGTTCAAGCCCCAGGGTGGACATAAAAAAAAGTGATACATAGCAACAGATGTTTACATTAGGAGTAAAAACTGTTCATTTACCCCTGGTGTTTTACACATTTCCATGGTTGGATACAGACACTAGGAATCCACTCTTCTGTTTCAAAATTCCAGTGTGAGCCGGGTGCTGGTGGCTCATTCCTGTAATCCTAGCTACTCAGGAGGCTGAGATCTGAGGGTCACAGTTCAAAGCCAGCCCAAGCAGGAAAGGCTATGAGACTTATCTCCAATAAACCACTAGAAAACCGGAAGTGGCGCTGTGGCTCAAGCGGTAGAGCTCTCACCTTGAGCTGAAGAGCTGAGGGACAGTGCCCAAACCGAGTTCAAGCCCCACAACCAACAAACAACAATTCCAGTGTGGCCATTTCAGCCTTTAGAATCATGTATTACCTCCTGGATGCCGATGGCACAAAAAAATCTCCAATGAAAAGGGGAAGTCTGAGGGTATGAAAAGGGCAGATAATGTCATGATGGGAAGAAAGAGACCAAAGGAGCAAAACACAGGCAGAAGGCGTTCCCAGTCAGTATGAGGATGTATGCATGTGTACACGCACATACATTCACACACATAGGTCAGGGAAGGTTACTTCATCTACAACTCCAGCCCACCACCTGTGAGTGAAAATCAACTCTGTATCTAGGCATCAATTGCTCACACCTGTAATACTACTTGGGAGGCTGAGATCCCCAAATCTGGGGCAGGAAGGTTCATGAGATTCTTATCTCCAATTAGCCAGCAAAAAGCCAGAGGTAGAGGTATTGCTCACATGTTACTGGCCTTGAGGACATAAGCTCAGGGACCACCCGGGCTCTGAGTTCCAGGCACCAGATCAGCACTAAAAATAAGTCAGAAGTGGAGCTTGTGGCTCAAATGGTAAAGTGCTAGCCTTGGGGTGGGGGTGGGAGGCAGGGGAAACAACTAATGTACATCATTCAAACCCAGTTTTAGCCTCAGTACTGGCACCAAACAAAACAAAACTTTAAAAATGTGGCTGTGCACCAGTAGTGCGCATGCCTGTAATGCTAGCTACTCAGGAGGCTGAGATCTGAGGATGGTGGTTTGAAGCCAGCCTGGGCAGGAAAGTCCATGAGACTCTTATCTCCAATAAACTACTCAGAAAAAGCTGGAAGTGGTGCTGTGGCTCATAAACAAGGTCATTTGTACATTGCAGGAGCTGTTCCAGATGCTGTTCCCAGGCGAAGGTGGTTAAGAGGGGAATTGAAACCTTGGATTTATGTCTGTATGATTTGAGTGTTTAAAACAAGAACATAATCATTTTGGTGTTCTTGAAACCAAACTGAGTGCGGTGGCACACAGCCGCAATCCTAGCTAACTGAGAAGGTGGAGTCAGGAGGATCTGGAGTTCTAGTTCTAATTTTGAAATTAGAGCAGGTGGGGTAGTGCAAACTTGTAATACCAGAACACCAGAGGCTGAGCTAGAAATATCCAAAGTTCAGGGCCAGCATGGGCCACACAGTGAAACTTGGTCTCAAAATTAAGAAATTGTTTGGAAACAGAGCTGAGAATTTGTCCTGAGGGTGGATCACCTGTACACGTGCAACACCTCCCGCCCCTCAAAGACAACGAGGGAAGAAAAAGCAAGTGTACGTGTCTGGATCACTTTTTTCCCCATTTGGAACTAAGCCAGGGAACCTCCAAATGGCAGAGACAGGTTCCTGGAGCTAGACAGGAATCAGAGTGACACGCTGTGCAGAGCGGGTCCCCCATGCAACACTGCGAAGGGACACAGCCAACACAAAGGCACACTCCCCCCAGTGAGGGAGCAGCTGAGTGTGCAGAAAGCTGCTTGCTGTCATGATTGGATTTTTTTAGTATTAAGAGTTTGCATTCAGGGATTCTCGCTTGCTCAGCAAGCCCTTTACCACTTGAGCCATGCTCTGCTCCAGTGCTATATTTGTGTGTGTGTGTGTGTGTGTGTGTGTGTGTGTGTGTGTGTGTGTGTGTGTATGTGTTGGTCCTAGGGCTTGAGCTCAGGGTCTGGGAACTGCCCCTTAGCTTTTTCACTCAAGGCTGGCACTCTACCACTTGAACCACAGCTCCACTTTTGACTTTTTGGTGGTTAATTGGAGATAAGAGTCTCGTGGGCTCTCCTGCCTGGTCTGGCTTCTAACTGTGATCCTTAGATCTCTGCCTCCTGAGTAGCCAGGGTTATAGGTGTGAGCCACTGGTAGAAACTTAAGAAAGTTTAAAATACACAGAAGAGCTAAAGGGGGAAAAAAAGCCTCATGTTTGCTAGGCAGGCACTCTACCACTGAGCCACGTGCCTGCTTAGACCAGTTGAGTTTTTTGTTTTGTTTTTTGGTTGGTCCTGGGGCTTGAACTCTGGGCCTGGGCATTGTCCCTGTGCTCTTCAGCTCAAAACGAGCACTCTACCTCTTGAGCCACAGCACCACTTGCGGTTTTCTAGTGGTTTTGATTTTTTTTTTTACAGAGAACAGCCTCATAACCTACCAGTTGCAGTCTATAGTTTATATTTTCATACACTCTTTACTCATCCCTCCCTCAATCTGATTTTCTAAATTAATTTCAAACTTGAGTTGCACACTTACAACTTGAGTTGTACCCTTCCCCCTAAATCTTCAGCACACATAGTATTAAAGTTCCATATTTGTTTATGCTTCTATTTTTTCCCTTTGGAGGTAAAATTTGCATCTGATGAAATGTTCACGCTCAGACCACCTGTTTGATGGGGTGCACCTGTGCCCCCACCCCCCCTTACAACACAGAGCATAGAGGAGCTCATTGTGATAACACGTTAACATCTGCACATACAAAAACCACGTGGAAACACGCGGGGTTATTAGCATACACTAAAAGGCCACAGTGACGAGATTGAAGCAGCTCTGTTCGGGGACTAGCACCAGCAGGATGGGGGAGGAACATGGGGAAGAGGTCAAAGTACTTTATATGCATGTATGAAGATAGAATGATAGAGTGGTAGCACCCTATCTTAGAGCTGAAAAGCTAAAAGACAGTACCCAGGCCCTGAGATCAAGTCCCAGTACCAGCATGCGCTCGCACACACACACACACACACACACACACACACACACACACACACAGAGCCAGGACCACCACAAGCAGCAGGAACCCCTACAGATTGGTTTGTATTACGGGTCAAGTGATCCAGAGACAACCTGCACTTACAGCCTGAGCAGCCCTCTATCTCCAGGCCGTGAGCATCACCAGAACATAATAGATGCTCAGCAAGGGTTCCAAACCAGGCACCGAATGTGCACTTCTCCCCCTAGTAGCAGTGGAGACACATAACAAACAGGGCAGATATTAGGACCACCTTCCCATGGAAATTGAGGTTAGGAAAGTGTGAGAAGTAGCCAGGCACTGGTGTCTCACGCCTAAAATCCTAGCTGCTCAGGAGGCTGAGAGCTGAGGATTTGCAGTTCAAAGCCAGCCTCCCGCAGGAAAGTCAGTGAGACTCTTACCTCCAATTAATCACCAGAAAACTGGAAATGGCACTGTGGCTCAAGTGGTAGAGCGCTAGCCTTGGAGCTAAAGAGCTGAGGGACGGCGCCCAGGCCCGGAGTTCAAGCCCCACAACTAACCAAAAAAAAGAAAAAAAAAGTGTTTTGGGAATCATGCTTTTTTTTTTTTTTTTTTTTTGAGGGGGCGGTGGTGTTAGGGTTTTAACTCAGGGCCCCATGCTTGCACAGCTAGTGCTCTACCACTTGAGCCATACCTCTAGCTAATTTAATTGGTGTACCTCAGTGCTGGGACTTGAACTTATGGCCCTGGGTTTTTGCTCAGCCTTTTCTGCCCATGCCTGGCACTCTCCTATTTGAGCCATGCTTTTAATTTCCTGCTTTTGGTCTTGTATCTAGGCAATATTAGCCAAACTGAAGAATACATATAATTCTTTCTCCCAGAAGTTGTGTAGGTTTAGGTTTACCTTTAAAACTGTTGGTTTTGTGTTCATTTGTTGGTATGGCGGAAGGTATGCCGCCGCACAGGTGTATTCATGCCCAGTTGTTATGGCATTGCTCACTCAGCCTCCTTTACCTTTCTGTCCCAACTATTTGGCCATGTTTCTGTACTGCAGTTTGATCATGTACCCCAAATGTGGATGTTGAGAACTTAATCCCCTAAATCACGTTTTAGTGGTATTTGGAGTTTTCTTAGAGGATTCAGTTCTGACCATATCTTACTATTGTATAGGATTACAAAACTGGGGCACTTCTGATAAAAATAGTGGCTTTATGTGGCTTAAGCGGTAGAGCACTAGCCTTGAGAAAACAAATGAACAAACTCCGCACCCAGGCCCTAAGTTCTATCCCCCAGGAACAACAGCTGAAAGAAGTGTCTTTCTAAGTGGAGGAAAGGAGACAGGCACACTTGCTCCATCTTGTGTGTGCCATCCTCTGCCAGGTGATGATGCAGTAAGAAGGTCCTCTGTAATCTAGCTACATGGGAGGATGAGGTCAGGAGAATCAAGATGCGAAGCCAGCCCGGATAGAAAAGTCCATGAGAATTCATCTCAGTGGAAAGAAACAGTCCAGTGTATGCTGCCATCCCAGCCAGGCTCCTGGGCTTCCCAGCCTCCAGTACTATGAGCAGCAGGAAACAGACTACAAGCATCTGTGTCTCTGCACTCTGCTCTCCTGTGCTGCTCTGTGGGTCGGTCCTTTCAGAAGTGCCACACTGACTCCATCATTCTGCTTTGCTAGACAATATCTTGGTAGGGTTTTTGTTTCGCTCTTTTTTGAGAAAGGACTCACTACTTAGCCCAGCTGGCTTTGAACTAAAAACCCTCCCATCTGTCTCCAGAGTAATGGGATTACAGACATGTGCCACCGTGCTTGCGTACTATAGGATATGTGTGTATGTGTGTGGGGGTGGTATTGGAATCAGGAACTTGTGCTCTGGCTCAGCTTGCTTGCTCAACTGGCACTCTCCCACTTGAGCCATGCATGCAGCCCTGGTTTGTGTGTGAATGTGTCAGTACTGGGGCTTGAACTCAGGCCTGGGCGTTGTCCCTAGTATTTTGGCACTTCAGTCATGGCGCCACTTCCAACTTTTTGGACCTAAGAATTTCACTGACTGGGGCTGAGAAGGTGGCTTCATGGTGGAGTGCTTGCCTAACATGCATGAAGCCCTGGGTTCTATTCCCCAGTACTGCATAAACTGAAAAAGTCAGACATGGTACTGTGGCTCAAGGTGCTAGCCTTGAGTAAAAGAAGCTCAGGACGGTGCCCAGGCCCTGAGTTCAAGCCCCAGAGCTGGCCAAAAAATAAAAGAATTTCACTGCCTTTCCCTCTTGGACAGCTCCGACCCTCCGATCTCAGCCTCCTGAGTAGCTAGGATGACAAGCAGAGCCGCCGGCGCCCTGCCTCTCCCGTCCTTCTTTAGCAGCCTGGGAGAAGAACAGAGGGCTGAGAAGAGGTGGGTAGGTCCAGATCTTCCCAGGAAATGCCCTGACACAGGACTAAGCCCCAGGCCAAGGGCCTTGTGCACATATAGGGGCACTGTGACCCCTCTGAGTCATTGCAGGGACAGCTGGGTGGGGCGGCCTGTGGTACTTGACCCAGTCAGCTGTCAGAAAAGATAGTCACTTGTAGTTCTTGATTTTGTCTTTGTCCATGGGACTGGCTTCATTGTCCACAGACCCTTGCTGGAGTGGTCTATGTCCCCCCCATGAAGCCACGGGAGTGTTTCTCCACAGGGCTGTGATCTTTCCCCTCTGGTCTTTGCTCTGGCTGTTCTTTGTGTGAAATTCTTTCTATGTCTGACTTCTTGAGTCAGTCTCCTCCTCCTCCAGGAAGTCTCTGCATGTAATAATTCTTAACATTTCAGAGAGTTTTTATACAGGTTTTTATGAGTTTAACCCAAAGGCTCATTCTCTCTGAACAGCTCATTTAGTAAAGGGATCAACTAACCCAACAAAAATGTGCCTGCCTTGTATCTGAGACATAGTGCCTACAGCGTATTATTTAACTCTTAGGAATATCTGTATTTCTTTCGTGTGTGTGTGTGTGTGTGTGTGTGTGTGTGTGTGTGTGTTGGTCAGTTATGGGGCTTGAACCCAGTGCCTGGGTACTGTCTCTGAGCTCTTTTGCTCAAGGATAGTGCTCTACCACTTTGGGCCACAACTGTACTTCTGGTTTTCTGATTGTTAATTGGAGATGAGAGTCTCATGGACTTTCCTGCCCAGGATGTCTTTGAACCTCCATCCTCAGATCACAGCCTCCTGCATAATTAGGATTACAGGAGTGACACCCAGCATGAACTCCAGCCCTGAACAGAAAAAGCTAAGGGATAGCACTTGGGTCCTGAGTTCAAGCCCCAGTACTTGGACAAAAAGATAAAAAAGGAAAAGAAACAGGGAAAAACAGATAAATTCTAGTTTGAAACAGTTTCTGAATTGTGTAGTGTGCAGAACAAGATATTCTCCAATTGGAACTTGCTGTGGGATGTGTAACGTTCACGGGGAGAGATTCTCGCTCCTTGTAGGCTTTTACAGGCAATTGTATCTTTTTTTTTTCTTTTTTAGGCAATTGTATCTTTTAGTTGTTATTCTTATGGAAAATTAACCTACTTGAATGTGACACACCCACTGTGTGATAAGTGTATCTAGGGTGCATGTGACTTGTTCTCATAATCTACTTGAAAATGAATACACTTATTTTACAGTAACTTTCCCTTTTATCATGAATGCCATGGTGGTCAGTGTGCTGGTCTCCCGTGTCTAAAGGCCTGGAAACCAACCAGCTGCCTCCCACAGTTCCACAAGTTCCTAGCCTTGGGGGCATGGGGGAGTGGGCTCTCTAAACCTTGGTGCACACGCCTGCTGCCTGTCTATATGCCGGTCCCCTGCAGGGCTCCAGAGACTGCTGGGTCAAAGACTTCATGCCCAGGACTTAGATCACCGGGAAATGGCTCAGCCATCCATCAAGGACTTCTTGCAGCTCATGTCCTAGTTTTATTGCACAGTTTGAGGGAATAAGTGGGTGGATGAGAACAAGACTTGAAATTCTAAATTCTCAAGCCTCATTTCATTCAAGCCAATTTTCCTTTCTTCAGCCTTTGGTGGCTTGGTGTGAATGTGTCTGCTGGTACTGGGGTTTGGCCACAGGACTTAGGCATTGCTGCTGAGCTTCTCACTACAGGTTGGCACTCTACCACTTGATCCACAGCTTCACTTCTGGTTTGTTTGTTTTTCTGGTTAGTCGTGGGTATTGAACTCTGGGCTTGGGAGCTATTCCTGAGCTCCCCCATCTTGGGCTTGAACTCAGGGCCTACGCACTGTCCCTGAGCCTCTGTGCTCAAGGCTAGCCCTCTACCACTTAAGCCACAGCACCACTTCCAGCTTTTTCTTTTTTTGGTCGGTCCTGGGGCTTGAACTCTGGGTTTGGGAGGTGTCCCTGCACTCTTCAGCTCAAGGCCAGTGCTCTACTGTTTGAGCCACAGGGCCACTTCCGGTTTTCTAGTGGTTTATTGGAGATAAAAGTCTCATGGACTTTCCTGCCTGGGCTGGCTTTGAACCTCGATCCTCAGATCTCAGCCTCCTGAGTAGCTAGGATTACAGGCATGAGCCACCCGTGGCTGGCTACTTCCAGTTTTTTCTGTGTATGTGGTACTGAGGAATGGAACCCAGGGCTTCATGCATGCCAGGCAAGCACTCTACCACTGAGCCACATTCCCAGCCCCCTGAGCTTTTTGCTCAAGGTTAGCATTCTACCACTTGAGACAAGTGCCATTTCTAGTCTTCTGGTTGTTTATTGGAGATAAAATGCCATAGATCTTCCTGCCCGGGCTGGCTTTGAACCATGATCCTCAGATCTCAGCCTCCTGAGTAACTAGGATCACGGCGTGAGCCACCAGTGCCTGGCTTCACTACTGAATTTGTGATGGATAATTGAAGATGAGTATTTCACAGACTTTCCTGTCCTGGCTGGCTTTAAACCATGATCCTCATCTCCAAGTCTACTGAGTAACCAGACTTAGAGGTATGAGCCACCAGTGCCTAGACTAGTGGCTTGGCTTTTGTTATTTTTTTGTCAGTCATGGGGCTTGGACTCTGGGTCTGGGAGCTGTCCCTCAGCTCTTCATCTCAAGGCTAGCACTCTACCACTTGAGCCACAGCGCCACTTCCAGTTTTCTGGTGGTTAATTGGAGATAGGAGTCTACAGACTTTCCTGCCCGGGCTAGCTTTGAACTGCGATCCTCAGATCTCAGCCTCCTGAATAGCTAGGATGACAGGCATGAGCCACGGTCACCAGGTTTTTTTTTTGTTTTTTTTTTTTCTTATAGGATGGTTTTGTGTTTGTGAGTTTCTTTACCCAGGGTCAGAACTGTGCCCTAAATAAAAGGACTTGGAAGTTTTCTCCAGGCTGTTCTGGGGGTTGCTGCTCTAGTCAAAGGCCCTGAGGTGTGCCTCAGGGCGGCACACTGGTAAGCAAGCAGCAATCTGTTCCCACAGGGGGAGTATCCCAAGTCTGTGACTCAGTGGCTTAGATCTCCCTTTGCCTCCCCTTTTGTTTTGTGGGAAGGCAGGCTAGGTCAAGACTAGACTAGCGTCTCCTTTATTTTTCTTCTTCTTCAAGGCTGGTGCTCTACTACATGAGCCATACCTCCATGTCCAGCTTTTTACTGCTTGCTTGGATGGGGCTTGATACTTTTTGCTACTTTATACTTTTACTTACAAGGCTTTCCCTTCTGGGCTGGCTCAGTCCCCTGAGCAGCTAGGATTACAGACATGAGCCTCATCTGTGGTGCTAGGGCAATGGGAGGACCTTGTGCTTGGGTGGGGCTCATAAGGCTGGGGTGAAGGCGGTAGTGTGTGTTCCCTTTCTCAGGGTTCAGGAGGATGGAGGCCTGTGAAAATGACTGCTGGCAGGGGGGTGAAGCAGGCTGCCATGAGTGGTATTCTATGCACAGAAAGTGGACATAGGGGGCTGGGAAGGTGGCTCAGTGGTAGAGCGCTTGCCTTGCATGCCTGAGGCCCTGGGTTCAATTCCTCAGCACCACATAAACAGGAAAAAAAGTGGGAAGAGGCGCTGTGGCTCAAGTGGTAGAGTGGTAGCCTTGAGCTAAAGAGCTGAGGGGCAGCGCCCAAGTCCAGAGTTCAGGCCCATGACTGGACCCCTCAAAAAAAGAAAAAAGAAAGTGGGCATAGGCCCCACACAGCCCCTGGGAAACGCATGCACACGCAGGAAGCCCTCTCTAGGCATCCTCGCCCACAGGCAGCTTCTCTGCTGCTCTGCCAGTGCCTCTTTCGTGTAGCACTCTGACCCTATCAGAGGCTGGGTTTTTTTTTTTTGTTTTTTGTTTTCTTTGTGTGTGTGTGGTACTGGGGCTTGAACTTGGGGGCATGGGAGCTATCGCTGAACTCTTGGCTCAAGGCTATCGCTCTGTCAATTGAGCCACAACTTCACTTTTTTTTTTTTTGTCAGTGGTGGGGCTTGAACTCTGGGCCTGGGTGCTGTCCCTGAGCAGTTCAGCTCAAGGCAAGCCCTCTACCACTTGAGCCATAGCACCACTTCCCGTTTTCTGGTGGTTCATTGGAGACAAGAGTCTCATGGACTTTCCTGCCTGGGCTGGCTTTGAACCATGATCCTCAGATCTCAGCCTCCCGAGTGGCTAGGATGACAGGCATGAGCCACCGGTGCCTGGCTACTGCTCCTATCTTACATGGAGTTTTTCCTCCTCTTCCTCCTCCCTCCCACTCCCCACTCCTTGTATGGAAGCAAGCGGATAAAGATCTCACATGGCCTAAGGTGGCCATGAGAGTTTATACCAGCTTGCCCATAGCTAAGAGGCTTTTCCACAGTTTTCCCTGCCATCTTGCTTTCAAATAAACAGTGCCCCTACTCCCACCTTTCCTGCCTCATACATCTTTATTTGGTGGAGAAAAGGGCCCCAAACCCAGGATGGGAACAATACAAATATGACTGTAGGTGAGGGGAGCTGTGGAGGGAAAGCCAGGGAGGAGAGGGGAGTGGGGGAAATCTAGCGAGTCTGAGCTTTAATTGTTTAGGGAAGTTACAGGAGATCTCACCCAAGGTGTAACCTGTGGGAGAGCTGCAGGGGAGGGACAGAACCAAGCATTTCATTTGGCTATTCCTCACGCTGGGCTGGGCAGGTGTGTGGCCAGAGTGTGAGCAGTGAACAGCAGCAGAGAACACAGGCTTCTACACATCTTGCTGATGCATCTGAGACAGGAAATGACTTAGGAAAGACAACAGTGTGGAGGAAGAAGTTCGGGGACCTAGGAGCCCTGTAAGCAGGGGACTAAGAGGTGTGTATACAAGGGACAAGTCTGCCTCAGTGTCTTAGGGCTGGCATCTTTGACAGAGACAGACCTTCAGTATCAGTGGTAGAAGAACAAAGGCCTAATCATTGGGGGGTGAGGGAGAGTTGGAGGCTGTTCAATGGGCAGGAGCTCTGCACACCTACACCCTCTCCCCACCCACACTCCCTCTCTAGCCTCCCAGCTGAGCCAAAAGAGAAGCCAGAGCCTCTAACAACCAGGGGGACATTAGTATTAAAACCAGAGACTTGTTGGCCGACCGCGGCTCATGCCTGTAATCCTAGCTACTCAGGAGGCTGAAATCTGAGGATGGAAGTTTGAGGCCAGCCCTGGCAAGAAAGTCCATGAGACTGATCTCCAATTAACCATCCTGAAGTTGGAAGTGAAGTTGTGGCTCAAGTGCTAGAGTGCTAGCCTTGAGTGAAAAAGCTGAGGGACAGTGCCCAGGCCCAGAGTGCAAAGCGTAAGACCTGACACAAAACAAAACAACAAAGAACCCCAGAGACTGTGGTTCTGTGGAGAGATGACCCACTTGACTGCAGCTGGACAAGAAGAGGGACAGGAACCCTGGGTTCCTCTCTCCTCTCAGCCTTCTGCTTCCTGCTGAGCCTCCTCTTGGATGGTTCTGGAATCCAGAGAACTCGCAGTTCATGCCCTCAGTGTGTGCCTGGCTTCCCTGATAGGACAGGGTGAGGTGTAAGATGTCCTGTGCAGCCTTAAAAGCAAAGCCAAAGCGTTTAGAAGTCACAGGGGAAGAAGCTGTCATGACAACATGACAGGAACTGGAGGCTCAAGATGGTGTTGAGAGTGAGGCTTCACCAAATCTTTTTCCTTGCCTACCCTCTGGGCATGCTCACAACCTGTGTGCTGTAGCTACATAGAGATAGGTGGGCCATGTCCAGATGTGAGCATGTTCAATAAATGCTGCAAAGATGGAACAAACAAGCTGCTAGCCCCTGTATAATGCTGACATGCAGCACAGACATATTCTGGATCTAGCTCCCACATTCCCTAGGTCTTGGCTTGCTCTAACACAGGTATGAGCTGGAGAAGCCCTGGGTCAGGGCCTGTCTGGGAACAATTGGTTGGGAACAGCAGCAGCGAGGAGGGAGGCAGAAGTTGGAGAGGAGATAAATGTGGAAACAATTTGCGGAGGGAGGCATGGATAAGCAGCATGGAGTGGACAGCTGCTGGGAGGGAGGGAAAAGTGGGGCGGGGGAGAGGAAGGAGAAAAGCACCCGCGTGTGCAAAAGGGGCCTCAGGATTGAGATGAATGTTTTCACGTCATGGAAGGGTGACCTCTTCATTCTGTTTTCCAGACCTTCTGAACATCTATGGACACTTTAGTTAAGTCTTGCATTTCTATTAGATTTAGCTAGCAGGAGCCCAGAGAGGCCTTGAGTATCATGTTAGTCAGGTGAAGTGTGCTCATGATTTCAACTTCAACTGCATGGACTCGGTGTCACCTACTTCATGTCCCTGATAACTCAGCATTGGGGACACATCATGCAGGCCTGCCCAACCAGCCTAAATTAACATAACATTTGCACCAACACATTATTTGACTTTGCATTGTTTCTAATTTTTTTTTTTTTTTTTGTCGGTTCCTGGGGCTTGGACTCTGGGCCTGGGCGCTGTCCCTCAGCTCTACAGCTCAAAGCCAGTGCTCTACCACTTGAGCCACAGCGCCACTTCCGGTTTTCTGAGTAGGTAGGATTACAGGTATGAGCTAGCAGCACCCAGCTTCTAATTTTCTTTGCATGCCTCACTGCTCACAGATGTCCTTATCTTTTTCTTTTTCAATTTTTTTTTTTTTTTTTGGCCACTCCTGGGGCTTGAACTAAGGGCCTGAGCATTGTCTCTGAGCTTCTGCTCAAGGCTAGCACTCTACCACTTGAGCCACAGCACCACTTCTGGCTTTATGAGGTAGTGAGGAATCGAACCTAGGGCTTCATGCATGCCAGGCAAGCACTCTATCACTAAGCCTCACTCCCAGCCTCTTATCTCATTTCCCAGCCTTTAAAAGTCAATGTTTTTTTTTTTTTTGGGGGGGCGGGGAGAGGGAAAGGGTCAGTGAGGTATGTAGCCTAGGCTGTTTGGACCTTTAGCTGCTCCAGCCTCAGCCTGGGTGCTGGGATTGCAAAGACCACGCCCCTAATGTACTTTTTTTCTTTTGAGGTACTAGGGATGAAATTGAGGGATTCCACACTTGCAAGGCAAGTGCTCTCCCACTTAGCCACACCCTAGCCTGTCTTTTTTGAGTACTCTCAAGTGAAATTGTGGCTCACCAATTTCTAGTTTTTTACACTAATGGTTTGGAAGCCGCCTATGAGGCATGGAAGGTCCTGTTGATTGTTTTTTTAAAGTACTTTCTGTCCTTAGGCAAATTGGTTGTGTGTGTGTGTGTTTGTGTGTGTGTGTGCACACGCATGCTAGTACTGAAACTCGAGCTCAGGGTTTGTATTCTTTTCTTTAGGGCTGGTGCTTGAGCCACATCTCTACTTCTGGCTTTTTGCTGTTTAACTAGAGATGCTCACACTTTTCTGCCTGAGCTGGATTTTTTTTTTTTTTTGTCGGTCGTGGGGCTTGATCTCTGGGCTTGGGCGCTGTCCCTCAGCTCTTCAGCTCAAGGCGAGGGCTCTACCGCTTGAGCCACAGCACCACTTCCGGTTTTCTGGGGGGGGGGGCGGTGTTTATTGGAGATAAGAGTCTCATGAACTTTCCTGCCTGGGCTGGCTTTGAACCTCGATCCTCAGATCTCAGCCTCCTAAGTAGCTAGGATTACAGGCGTGAGCCACCGGCGCCCGGCTTCTGAGCTGGATTTGAGCCACAATCTTCAAATCTTAGTATCCTTAGTAGTTAGGATTTCAGGCATGAGCTACCAGCACTAGACAAATTCTTAAATTTTCCTCACTTTCTTCACTCTAAAGTGTGAATGACTGAATCTGGGAGTCATTTGTGCGACACCCTATATCACCCAGCTTTCAGATTTTAGCTCTCTAATGCACTGGCTGGGCAGGTCTTGTTCAAATCTATGCTTTTCAGTCCTGCTCACCTCCTTGGTGAAATATGGCAAAGGGAGAAAGGCGCAGGTGATTGCCTTAAGTTTAAGTCAGTTACTGTGTGTACCCTTGGGATTCCATCCATCTGGGTTTCTCTTTCTCACTGTTGACGTAGGAAAACAGAGGGCACCTGACCAACAGCTGTTTTATCTAGGAAGAGTTGCTTGCTAAGGGCTAAATCATCACAGCTCCCAGGGGGATTTATCCCAAGAGTAAGCTAGGCCACATGAAAGCATACCATCATTAGCTATTAATGGTTTTTCCATCCTTGCTTATCAAGCCATTTTGATAATTTGGTTCTCCACATAATTTGTTTCCATTTACCCCCAAACAAAGCCCAGGTGTACGGTTCAGCTGTGTGAGGGATGCATGGGTAATTCTAACCCTAGCTGAGATTACTTATGTGTGGCAGGAACCTGCTTACCAAGTTGCAGATGGTCAAACTATCAATATAGTGTTCCTTTTGAGTATGTGCCAGTCCTGGGACTTGAACTCAGGGCCTAGGCACTGTCCCTGAGATATTTTTGTTCAAGGCTGGTATCCTACTATTTGAGCCAGAGCTTCACTTCTGGCTTTTTGTGGTAATTGGATATGAGTCTCTTTTTTCCAACTCCGGTGTGCTTTGAACTGCCACCCTCGAATCTACTTAAGAGTAGCTAGGATCATGGGTGTGAGCTTAGTAACCCATCTTAATTTAGGTAACGCTTGTCTGCTTGTCAGGGGAGGGTGGCACAACTCTGACCCACAAACTCCACTTGAGACAGACTCTTCTTATTTCACCAACTTGTCTTCTCTCCGTCCTATGGCCACTGCTTTAATGAATCTGTATTTCATTTCTAGTTTCTGAGTCTAAAATTGATGTTATTGTTTCTTGGAATTCGACCTCAGCTTCATCCTAACTGGCTTATATCGCCAGCTGCTTCCCATGTTAATTTCTTTCTGGTCATGTCTACTTCCAGATAGTCTCACTAAACTGAATTCTTTAAAATGGAGATAACATTTTTGTCATGGCTTTTCGTTTTTGACACGCCTTTTTTTTAAAACATGCCTGAAGTCTTTCTTCCTCCTGCAGCCTAGGTAACTCAAACTTGACCACATCTCTTAGGCAAGGTGCTCTCCCCTCCACTGGTGCCCTGAACCTTGTAACATTTGGTTAAATCTGTTTCTCCTGATTCAGTAATAATACACTGTGTGTGTGTGTGTCAGACATTGGTGGCTCATGCCTGTAATCCGATCTACTCTGCAAACTGGGAGCTGAGGATCACCGTGTGGAGCCAGCCCAGGCAGGAAGGGTCCCGTGAGACTCCCTTATCCCCAGCTGATCGCTGAAAAGCCAAGCAGCAGCGATGTGGCTCCAGGGAGAACGCGCCAACCCGGAGCGGGGGCGCGCGTGCACGCGCGGGGCTGCGGCACGCGTGCGGATGGCGTGCCCTAGCTCCGACGGACACGTCTGCCTGGGGTTGGGGGCAGTGCCAGGCCTCGATGGACCGTAGACGGTGCTCACGAACTCACAACCCTGGGAGTCAGCCCAGGTAGGCTGAGGAAGGCTGCAGCTCGGAGGCGGAGGGGCTGGTGCTCAAGGTCACCGGCCGAGTCCTGCGGCAGGGCGCTCCGGGCTCGGGACGGGGGCCGCTGCACAGGCTCGGGGCACGAGCCCGGGGGTCAGCCGAGGACAATTTCGGACCCCCCCTCCCCGCGGTCTTCCCGGAGCATCGTCCCGACACGTCGTCCCCCCGGGGTCCCTCGCTCCTCCGCGCGAGTCCAGCGGTCACCGCCGCCCGGTCGACACTCCGGGGGACGCGCAACCTCTTAAGCACTGTTTCCCTCCGCGGACTCGGGCAGAGGCTGCGGACGTACAGCCCGCGCCCCCCTCTCCATCCGCGGCCCCCAAGCCGCCGCTCCAGCCGGTCGGTCGGTGCCCGGCCGCAGCCGCGCCGTCCCGGCCGCGCTCCTCCACTCGCCGGGGCCGCCCCTTGCCGGCGACGGACGGCGCCTCGCTTCTCGCGTCCTCGGGGAGAGCGATCTTCCGTGACGGTCGGCGGATTGTCCGGGGCCAGCGACCCAGAAAGGGCCGCCCAAGAGAGCGGACCCCCGGGTCCCGCCCCCGCCCGGCCGCGGCCCGACCTCCGCCCCCGGCGCCCGCCCACGCGCGCGCGCTCCCGCCGCGGAGCCGGCGCACAAAGGCCGGAGGCCGCCTCACCGCGCGCAGGGATCCGGCCCGCGCGCCCCACCCTCACGCCGCCGCCCGGCCCGCTGCCCACCGGCCTCGGCCCCCTCGCGTTCCCGTTGCGGAGACCAGAAGACCCGGGACAAGAGCGGCTTCCCGAGGGGCGCGTCCGCCGGGGCTCCGCGGGAGGGGACTACTTTCCAGCCCCTCCGCGGAGGGACTACTTCTCCCCGGCGGAGGCGTCGGCCGCGGGCGGCGCGCACGGCATGGCGGAGGCGCGCGCCTGAGCGGAGGGACGCCGGCCCAGTCAGGCCTCGGCGCGGCCTACACGCTTCGCTCGCTCGCTTCCGCCCCGCGCCCGGCCATGGCGGAGTCCTCGCCCGCCCGACGCCCGGTGCCTCTCATCGAGTCGGGTAAGACGCGAGCCGCGCCGCCCCCGCCCCGTGCCCGCCCGCCGGGTCCTGACCGTACTCTCGCCCTCTCTTCCCCGCAGAGCTGTACTTCCTCATCGCCCGGTACCTATCGGCCGGCCCGTGTCGCCGAGCAGCCCAGGTGAGTGCGGGCGGCGGCGCGGCGGGGGTCTGGGGGCCCCGCCGCCGGGGGTCGCGGGCCCCGGAGGGACGGGGGTGCGGGCCGGCGCGCCGGGCCGAGCAGCCCGGGCGCTGACGGCGCGTCTCGTCCGCAGGTGCTGGTGCAGGAGCTGGAGCAGTACCAGGTCGGTGCCCGCGGTCCCCGCGCGTCCCCCGCCCCGCCCCGCCCGGCCCGCCGCGCCCGCCCGGCCCGCGCGCCCACCGCCCGCCGCGCCGGAGCTGGGGGGGGAGGAGGTCACCGGGCGCCTCTCGTGTCTTTTCCAGCTGTTGCCGAAGAGGTTGGACTGGGAAGGCAACGAGCACAGCAGGAGCTACGAGGAATTGGTGAGCACCGGACACGCCGCCCCGCGCGCCCCCCGCCCTGCACGCGCGCCGCGCCGGACCGCCGGGGGCGCGTGGCAGCCGCGCTCGGGGCGGGGGGGGGGGGACGGGCGACCCCCGGGCTTGACGGGTCTGACAGCCCCTCTCCCCGGAGGCCCCGTTTGGGGTTTGTTTTGGCCGGAGTGTGTCCGGGGAATGGGGGGAGGCGGCGGCTCGGGGCGGAGGTGGGGGCGCCCCCGTGTGGGGCGGGGGTGGGTCTCCAGGTGCGGCCGCCCGCCAGGGGGCGGGGCACGCCCGTCAGCCACTCCGCGGCGCGCTCTCATAGCTTTCTCTCTCGACCGCACTTGCAACTCCAGCTCTGATTGGTCCTCCTCTTTCTGCCCCGCCCACGCCTTTCGACCACTTGTTTCCTAGGAGCACACGGGTCATTAGTCTGTGAAGGTGGACTAGTGTTTCCCCCGAGTTGAGCTTCTGTTTTTTATGTTTTTCTCCGGCAGCGCGATAATCTATTGCCTCTCAGCGAATATGTCAGTGGATCTGTGCTGTGAATAGTACAATATTTGTTGAGTGTCGAGATTTAATTTTTGATCAGTTTTACACTTTGACCTAGCGGTGTATAATTTAATGCGGGCTTTAAATGGACTAGTTGTCTTTCTTTGACTAGGAATACCTTTGTTCCTTACACCTTGTGAATCTCTTTTGCCATCCTCTATAATTCTTTTCCCCCACAGTTAACACCACTGGGCAGGAGTCAGGGCCTGGGTGTTCTCCTGAGTAGCTTTTGCTCAACGCCAAGTGCTCCACCACTGCAGTCACAGCTCCACTTTTCGGATTTTTTGGATATTTAATTGGAAATTAGAGTCTTTACAGACTTTTCTGTCCGGACTGGCTTCAGACCGAGATCCTCAGATCTCAGCCTTCTGAGTAGATGGGATGACAGGCATGAGCTGCTTGGCACCTACCAATATTTGACAATTTTAGTAGAAGGAATAAAGGATTTCTTTTGTTGCCAGGCCATGTTCATCATATTGTACGAAGAGAACAGTTGAAAAAAAGAAGCCTATGGAGTGGATTTTCCAGTGGTTTTAAAACAGGCAAACCTTCAGTGAAGTATTAGCCTTTTGGAGACAGGATCTCACTATATAGCCCAAGGTTGGCTTGGAACATGGAGTAGTTCTGCTACAGCTTTCTGAATGCTGGAATTCAGAATTTGCACCAGGATGTCTAGCTACTATTAAGCTTTTTTGTGTGTGTGGTTTTGGGGATTAAGATTTTATTTTTATTTATTTTGGTTGTGGAACTTGAATTGAAGGTTTGGGCGCTCTCCCTGAGCCTTGTGCTCAAGGCTAAAGCTCTACCACTTTGAGCCACAGCTCCACTTTCTTGGTTTTCTGGTGATTGATTGGAGATAAGAGTCTCACAGGCTTTCCTGCCCAGGCTGACTTTGAACCATGATACTCAGATCTCAGCATCCTGTGTTGCTAGAATTACAGACTTGAGCTACCAGCACCCAGCAAGGTTGATTCTTTTTTTTTTTTTTTTTTTTTGGTCCGGTCATAGGTGAACTCTGGGCCTGGGCACTGTCCCTCAGCTCTTCAGCTCAAGGCTAGCGCTTTACCACTTGAGCCACAGCGCCACTTCCGGCTTTTTTCTTTTTGCTTATATGGTGCTGAGGAATCGAACCCAGGGCCTCAGGCATGCAAGGCAAGCGCTCTACCACTGAGCCACCTTCCCAGCCTGCAAGGTTGATTCTTGATTGACTAACGTGGTTTAGATTTATAAAAGGCCAGCGTTTTCCTTAACACCTTCCTCTCCCCCCCAAAAAATTAGTCTTTACAATGTAGTTATATTGGCATTTAGTTTTTCTTTTTTAAATTTTATTAGCTTTAGTTACACAAGGGAGATTTCACTTTGACATACCTCCTTCTCCCTTCCCACTTGAGATTATTCACATATGTACAATAAAGTATTCTGACCATATTCTCCCTTTTGATTCTCCTCCTCCTGCTTATAACCATCCCTCATCAGAGCCTGTTTTAACTTTGTACCAGGGTACAAGATGCCAAGGTATGGTTGAATATAAAACATTCACATATCTAATCAGAATAACCTACTCATTATTCTTTGTCACCTAAATTTGAGTAAGATTTTTGTGTGTGTATGTGGATACATACACAGTCTTAGAGCTTGAACTCAGGGCCTGGGAACTATCTCTGAGCTCGGTGCTCAAGGCTAGTGCTAGTGCTTTGCCACTTTGAGCCACAGCTCCATTTCTGGCTTTTTATTTTTTATGAAATGAGTAGTTAATTGGTGAGAAGAGTCACACTTTCCTCCCCTCCTCCTAACCATCAGTCTCAGATGGAGCCTCCTATATAGGATTGCAGGCATGGGTCATTGATGCCTGGCTTGAGTGATTTTTTTTTTTGTGTGTGTGTGTGCAGAATAACTTCATCTGAAAATATTTAACACCACTTACACATTTAGTTAAATTTTTGTGAGCAAGTATCTGATAAGCTTAGTCAACTCTGTGAGATAAACTCTCCCTCCCTCCCAGGGTCTGGGGCTTGGGCATGGTATGTGACTTCTGTCATGTCTCCCGTACTTTTCTTCACTGTTAGCAGCTTTTGCTATGATTGCTCTTGGACCCAAATCCTACTTTTGCCTGTGGAATAGTTGAATTTAAAGGTATACATCATTCCTTGTTAGTATTTCACTTTTATAAAAATAGCGAATTTATTTTGCAAATTCTTTTTGTCATATCAAATAAAAGTTCAGTAACTGAAAAACCACTGTCAGAATAAATGTAACAATAAATATAACATAAGTCTGCAGTTTCTTTTTTTCTTCCATTTTTGCTTATTTGTATACTTTGCTGAATTCCGAATTAATTTCCTGAGCAGAGAACAGTTGGACCTTCTTGAACACTATAAGATTAAGGAATCCAAGACTTGGATTGGAAGGCTGGGAAGGTGGCTCAGTGGTAGAGTGTTTGCCTTGCATGCACAAGGCCCTGGGTTCGATTCCTCAGCACCACGTAAGCAGAAAAAGCCGAAAGTGATGCTGTGGCTCAAGTGGTAGAGAGCTAGCCTTGAGTTGAAAAGCTGAGGGACAGCATCCAAGGCCCAGAGTTCAGGCCTCATTACCAACAAAACAAAAACCAAGACTTGGATTGGAGTGCTTTGCCAGATAGGGCTCTATTTGAGTCTTGGTTTGAGCTTCTTAAAAATTTTTTTTGACATCATTACAAAAGAGACATTTATTTTTAACTTCTTATATTAGTGGTGATATGCAGCAAGATTACATTTACATATGTAATAAGTACATTTCCTTTGGTAAGGTGTCATCTGTCTCTCATTCTCTCCCTTCCTTCCCATCTCCACCCTCAAGTTGCATAGTTTACCAGGGTCCAATGGAAAGCCTTTTATTTTAAAGGACAAAAAGATTAAATAAGCAAACAATGACTAGTTTTTGCATTAGTTAAACAAAGGGAGATTTCATTGTTACATTTTTACATGTTTACAAGATGTTCTAAGCAATCTCATACCTTGTATCCATTCATCCTTCTTGTTTCCCTATCTTTTTTACAGTGAAAACAAACTTAACTTTTTCTTCTACTGTTCTATATTTTCACTGTTACTCTAAAGACCCTTCATCTTTACTGCAGCTTGTTTCTTCTGTGGTATCTGCATTTTCTTTTTTTTGTCTGTCCTGGGGCTTTTTCTCTGGGCCTGGGTGCTGTCCCTGAGCTCTTCAGCTCAAGGCAAGCCCTCTACCACTTGAGCCATAGTGCCACTTCTGGTTTTCTGGTGGTTTTTTCTGGTTTCTGGTTTTCCGGGTTGGCTTTGAACCGTGATCCTCAGATCTCAGCCTCCTGAGTAGCTAGGATAAAGGTGTGAGCCACCACCGCCCTGCAGAAACTGCATTTTCTTTGTAATTGATTGTAGACATTGGTGGTTGTGTAGGTATTGATAACTTCCAGGCACTTGACACAGTGTAGATTAGAAGCTTGGCTTTTGGTGCTGGCTGCATTGTATTCCTGATTTTGTTGTTCTTTTTACTTGATTTTTTAGTCTTTAACAAATACTCTACCCCAAGTGCTTGCCTTGAATGCATGAGGCCCTGGGTTCGATTCCTCAGCATCACATAAACAGAAAAAGCCCGAAGTGGCCTTTAGCTGAAGAGCTGAGAGATAGCGCCCAGGCCCAGAGTTCAGGCCCCATGACCAACCCACCCCCCCAAACACTCTACCCCAATTTCTCTACATGTATAACAGGGTTGATAATGATAACTAGCTCAACAGGTACTATTGACATGGAAAGAGGTGGTTTTCTAGTGCATGTGCAGTAGTAATTACTAATATTTGTTGGTAACAATCCTGATAGAAGGCATAATTATGTAGATGCCTTTTACTTTATGTCCATTTGTAGAGTCTTAACCTGTTTCACTCATGCTGGGGTTGAGTGAATAATGATACTGATCTAAGAGCAGCGCCTGTAACAGCTCAATGCTTAACACTGGTGGTAGAGGTGAGCCATGAGTTTCTTGGCCTTGGTTGCGTTCCCTTTGAAAGAGAGTAGTTTCCATGGCTTACCCAGTCACTGCATTGTATCTAAGGGATTAAAAGTTTTCCTTGCTTCATATGGATCCAACCACAGCAATTGCATAGTGCATTTTGTCCTTTAAACCTTTTTGTTTGCCAGTCCTGGGGCTTAAGCTCAGGGACTGGGCACTGTCCCTGAGCTTCTTTTTGCTCAAGGCTAGCACTCAACTAATTGAGCCCCAGCGCCACTTCCAACTTTTTCTGTTCATGTGGTACAGAGGAATCGAACCCCAGGGCTTCATGCATACTAGGCAAGCACTCTATCGCTAAGTCACATTCCCAGCCTGTGTCCTTTTAAACTTTATGTGTTCATTTGATCAGGTACTGATGGCATACCTGTAATCCTAGCTACTTAGGAGGCTGAACTCTGAGGATCTTAGTTTGAAGCCAGCCTGGGCAGAAAAGTCCATAGGATTTGTATCTCTAATTAACCATCAAAAATAGAACTATGGTTCAAGTGAGCACTAGCCTTGAGTGAAAAAGGTAAAGGACAATACAGTACGTAGGACCTTATTTTTATTTTTTGTCTTATTTTTTGCCATTTCTGGGGCTTGAACTCAGGGTTTGGGCACTGTCCCAGAGCCTCTCTGTGCTCAAGGCTAGTACTCTACAACTTGAGCCACCATGCTACTTCCAGCTTTTTCTGTTCATGTGGTACTGAGGAATGGAACCCAGGGCTTCATGCTTGCTAGGCTAGCACTCTACCACTAAGCCACATTCCCAGTTCAAGCTTAGTTTTATTATGAATTCTTTAGTTGTCTTCAGCTCATTATACTTTATCAGAGTTTGTAAACACAGAGTATTGCTTGTATCCCAGTGCACTGACAAGCACTCCTTCAGACATTAGTAGGTGGAGGGAGCCAGGGATGCTATGTGTCTTTCATGTTGGGCTGACAGTTACAGTGTTCTAGCACTTGAACCGCAGCTCAACTTCTGGCTTTTTGTTGGTTAATTGGAAATAGAGTCTCAAACCTCTAATCCTCTTCAAACCGTGATCCTTACTCAGATCTCAAGCCTCCTTCTGGATTTGATTGAAAAGAGATTGAATCCATAGGCTAATTTATATTTAAGTTATGTGAAATAGTTTGTAATTTTCAGTATTACATGTTTTATCAGACTTATTCCTGAATGAGTTAATGGTTTTTCATATGGGTGCAAATGACACTGTTATTAAAATATAACTCTCTAACCAGGTCTTGTCCAATAAACATGTGGCTCCTGATCATCTGTTGCAAATCTGCCAGCGCATCGGTCCTATGTTGGATAAAGAAATCCCGCCCAGTATTTCAAGAGTCACTTCTTTACTTGGTGCAGGAAGGCAGTCTTTGCTACGTACAGCAAAAGGTACCTTAATTTGAAGAAGTGTTCTGCTATGTATTAGTAGCTTAAGAATTCTTATTCTAATTGTGAAGTAATGTAAGCATTGTGGAAGAAAGGTGTTAATGTAACTATAAATCATGCTGTGGACTATAAAATTCTCCGCATTTAGCATAGAACAATGAATTTTATTGCGTAAGTGTTTAATGGGTCCTTCTGCATTTAAAAATTGATAAAGATATAGATGTTAAGCTAAAAAGCTTCAATTTATTCTGAGATGTGTTTGAGGTTTTATCCATGTGAGTTTTAATTTTCTATTTTGTAGCTTACTTATAATCTCATGGAATGTAATTGTATGTGTCTAATAAACTCTTTAAATGCTAGAAGTATTTCCTTTGGTATTTAGATTCCAAAAGCCCTTTGTTATAAGAGAAAGTGACTTTCTAAAGTTAGTAGCAGTTTGAAAGTAGCACAAAAAATGTAAACTTGCATGGTCCCTTTTTTTTTTTTGCCACTGATTTAATTTTTTGCCAAGTTATGTGTTAGCAAAATGTTTGGAATTGCTATACTTTTCTTGTTAGCGTGGTATAAATGACCTAGACTAAGTATGTGTATGTGATATGATCTATGTATACATGTGGCTAAATTGCTAATGGGCAAGATTGTTGGTTCTTCTGATCTGTAGCATACTTCAAGTTTACCAGGTGATTTTTTTTTTTTTTTTTTTTTGTTAAGAGCTATGTTACTGTGATGCTACCTCTATATGCACCACCAGTATTAAGTTTGACCAGAAAGAACAACCCTCCCTCTGGTTCCATGACAGACTGGTTTGTCAGCTTGAGTTCTCAGTGCTCTGTAGCTGTGCTGCACTGGGGCTTCAATCAGGAAACTTCCTATCCTTCCTTTTCTGCGTCCTTACTGTGTAATTATCCTACTGGAGGTTGTTATATAGTAGTTGCTTGGGCAGCCTGTTTTGCTTTGTTTTTCTTTGTGTCAAGCTCAATGTTGTTTTGTGATGAGCACTGCTTTAGAACTAACTGGCAGGCCTTAGAAGAAACTCTAGCCAGGTGTCATAGGGTAGGCCATATTTCTGTATTTGTTTTGTACCAGTGCGGTGAGAGGATGCCTTATCACTACTCTTTGGTCACAATAGTGGTGATGAATCCGTTCATGTAAAACCTAACATGCCTGTTAGTTTGGGGCACCCGAGGCTCAGTGGAGGGTTAGTTTGATATGCCTTTCCTCCCTTTCTCTCTCAGTTGTGAAGAAGCTAATTTTAATTTCTAGCACAGCATGGACATGAGGTCTGTTCATGACCTGTGTTTTGCTACTAGCTCCTAAAGAGGGGCCAGGCATTTTCGCCTTGGTGCATTTCTTGTAGTTCAAGGAAGGATGGGGTTTTCAAATTAGTGTTCAGACTCTCAGGCCTCTATCCGTGTGTTCTTCTGGAAAAGAGTATCTGTGATTCTAAAACAAGTTTCCAATACTTTCTAAGGAGATAAAAGTCACGGTTAGTATTGTCCAAATTAATTTCAAAACTAAACAAATTAAGTCAAGGGTCTTTATATATAAGAATACATTCCTTATAAAAGTTTCTATTTCTCAAACGTTGGGTCAGTTGTGATTAAGGGTGCTCATGTTCATATTGGATGGTATAATTCTGCATTGAAATATAAACACATGGCATTCAATGGGACTTGAAGAAAAGACCTGGTCTTCTGGCCGGCCCATATTTAGTAGTCATTTGCATTGGATCTTTTTAAAGGTCCTGGAACCTTTGAGCCTCAGTTACCTCACTTGTACTTTGGTGAAAATACCTACCTCACAGGGTTGTTGTGAGGACTCAATGAGATACTGTATGTGGAAAGCACTTTGTGAATTGTAAAGTGCTATTCAAATGTTAGTTGTTGTTGCTGCTGTATCTGAGATGTCTTCAGTTTTCTTTTTCCTTCAGAAATAGTCTAATAAACATCCAGGGCTTTTCTGTTAAAAGTATATTAGCTGGTAAAACTTTGAATAAAACAGTTTATTACAATATACGTAAGTATTCTATAAAATCTTTCTGGGGGTTAACTTTCAAGGTTTTATGTGTATCTAAAATTCGTTTTAAAGACTGCAGGCACACAGTCTGGAAGGGCTCTGCCTTTGCTGCTCTTCACAGAGGAAGGCCTCCCGAAATGCCGGTGCATTATGGTTCCCCGCCAAATCTTGGTAAGTGACCTGGCCTTTGAGACCTCCGAAACTGTGCTTTTAAGTTGTTGACAGAATTTACAAATGTGGTCTTAGAGTTGGAAAGGAAGTACTCGTAGTGTTGTTCTTTAGTAATAAGTGTCATATTTTAAATGGTTTCCTTAACAAAATTAGAAATTAAGGAAAGCAGTTGTGTTTTGATAAGAAATCTTAGTACTTCTAGTAGGCTAGAATTGGCAAGAAACTTTCCCTAGGATTTCTCAGATATATTTTATAATCTTCTAGAAATTGTTTTGGAATTTTTCTTAGTGTCTTCCATAACTCCCCTTAACTGTTCTCATTGTTTTTATTTCCTAGTGGAGATCCATCGAGGAAAACAACTCACAGGGTGCTCCACTTTTAGCACAGCATTTCCAGGAACTCTGTATCAGCATATAAAAATGCACAGGAGGATTCTTGGACATCTGTCTGCTGTTTACTGTGTAGCATTTGATAGGACAGGACATAGAATCTTTACAGTGAGTTAACATTTTGACCTCAATGTGGTGCCCCTTAGGTACTTAAGTGTGCTTCAGGATCACCTAGGGTAGGGCTGGGAACAGCCAGCCTTTTTCAGCTTCAGAATCATTTATAAATGCAGGACAGACATACAAGTCCTGTGATGCTTCTTGTCTACTGCTCACAGCCCTCTGCCTGAATCGATCATTTTGTATGGCCCTCCAGTGATGATCTACACGTAAAAATGGCTGTTGGCAGAGAATTCTCCACCCTTCACTAGGAAATTTTATCAAGCATGATTTTGACTAAATACGTCTGGTGTGGAGGTCCTGAATTTGTACTTTGATTAAGTATTTCAGATGACTAAGTAACATAGTCATAATTGGGCTGTTTAAGAGACTTTCTAGAGCAGTAGTTCTTTAGCATGAGTGCTAAGGGAACTTGAAAACATATATAAGTAAAATTTTCTTTTTAGCTTTTTGTAGACTTAATGAATTGTAATCTAAATAAGTGATACATTAAAAAAATTCAACAATAAAAACTTTGCTAAAACTGAAACCATTAGTGATAATTATACTCATTGATTAATCTGATCCGTGAAAATAGTGTTTACTGGTTTTAGTGTCCCAACAGTTATTAGAAAACTGTATAAAAATAAAATTTCTGGAATTTTTTTAAAATTATTTTTTTGGGGGGCTCGAACTTAGGGCCTGGGTGCTATCCTTGAGCTTTTCTGCTCAAGGCTAATGCTGTATCACCTGGACCACAGCTCCACTTCTGGCTTTCTTGATGCTTGGTTGTAGATAAGAGTCTCATGGACTTTCCTGCCCTGGTTGGCTCCAAACTGATCAGCAGATCTCAGCCTTCTAAGTAATTAGGATTACAAATGTGAGCCACTAGCACCTGGCTCCATTTCTAGTATTCTATTTTTTTTTTTTTTTTGGTCAGTTGTGGGGCTTGAACTCGTTCTGGGTGCTGTCCCTGAGCTCTTCAGCTCAAGGCTATCCCTATACCTCTTGAGCCACAGTGCTACTCTGGTTTACTAGTGGTTTATTGGAGATAAGAGTCTCATGGATTTTGCTGCCTGGGCTGGCTTTGAACCGAGATCCTCAGATCTTAGCCTCCTGAGTAGCTAGGATTAGAGGTATGAGCCACTGGCGCCTGGCTCTTTCCAATATTTTTTTTTTTTTTTTTTTTTTTTTTTTCCAATATTTTTAAGGGGACAGTTAAGTGAATGAAAAGCTTGTCGTTGTGATTCAGAGCATACACAATGTTGCATGATGAGTGCTGGCTTGTATTGTAATTTGCGACACTGTCACTGGGTAATTTGAATTGGTGGTATTTTCCTACTACTTTTTCATTCTTTCTGGGATTGACACTTAGTCTTGTTTTCCAGGCTAGGAAATTTAGATCTGTACTCGTATACATATTATTTAGCCTCCTAAGTTATACCAATATGAATTAGTTCAGACATGATTATATATGTGAGCCGGAATCTTCAGTTAGATTTATTACTTGATAGAGAATTTTCAAGAAAAATAGCATTGATAAGGTGCTTTGATCCCTAGAAATGGTACTGTTACTGTATCTTTATGTATACTTTTGAAGAAAAGTATTCTATTATACATATTATACATGTGTTGCTGACGGAGGATCAGTTTAGACACTGTTGTTGGAAGTAGGGGAAGAGTTATAGTTACTTAATTTGGGTAATGTAAAAAGGCATTCTTTAAAGTATTTTTACTGGACTTTCTAGTCTAATACTTAGATTTGGTGTATTTTCTCTCAGGGTTCAGATGACTGTTTGGTAAAGATTTGGTCAACACATAATGGCCGTCTGCTGTCCACATTAAGAGGTCATTCTGCAGAAATTTCAGATATGGCCGTAAACTATGAGAACACCATGATTGCTGCAGGGAGCTGTGATAAGATCATTCGAGTGTGGTGCTTGAGGACCTGTGCCCCAGTGGCTGTGCTGCAAGGACACACGGGATCAATCACGTCTTTACAGGTCAGTGAGCCACGTGGACACATCTGTGTGCTCTTGCCTTTTCCTTTAAAACTCGATCTTTGGAGCTGAGGAATAGCAAAATGCGTAGTAATTATACGCTGGTTTTGAAACTGAGGTAATCATGAGAGTATGTGATCATTGATATTTTACACAAATCATGCAGGACTAACATAGTACCTCATGTAGTAGAGCTCCTCCATAGTCTTCAAAGGTGATGCGTAGCCTTTTATTTTTATTTTTTGTGCTGGTTTTGAGGCTTGGACTCGGTGCCTGTGTACTGTCTCTTAGCTTTTTCTCTCATGGTTGACTGTCTGCCACTTGAGCCACAACTCTACTTCTGGATTTTTGGTAGTTGGTTGGAGAAGAGTCTCACAGAGGTTTTTTTTGTTTTTGTTTTTTTTTGCGTGGCTTGGCTTCATATTGGGATTCTCAGATCTCAGCCTCCTGAGTGGCTAGGATTAGAGGATGAGCCACTGAACCACAACTGAAATTTAGTAATTTGATATGGTTTGTTTGTTTTTGCTTTTGATTTCTGTGCAAGTGGAATCATATTCAGAAAATAATTACCTGTGCCTTTAATAGGGTGACAGGGCTCCTGCATGTAGATAACTAGTCTTTCCAGCATCATTTGTTGCTGTTGCTTTCCAGTGTATGTTTTGGCATTTTTGTCCAAAATGAGATGGATGTAGTTTTATTTTTTGGGTCTTCTATTTGCGTACAATTCTTTCTTTTTTTTTTTTTTTTTGTTGGTCATGGGGTTTGAACTCAGGGCCTTGGTGCTGTCCCTCAGTTCTTCCGCTCAAGGTGAGTGCTCTACCATGTGAGCCACAGCGCCACTTCCTGGATCTTCTGTTTAGTCATTGGTTTTTGTGTCTTTTTGTGCCAGTACCATTCTGTTTTTATTACTGTGGCTATATAGTATAATTTGACATCTAGTATTATGATACCTGCAGCATTTATTTATGTATTTATGTCAGTTGTGGGGCTTGAACTCTGGGCCTGGGCACTGTCATTGAGCTCTTTACCTCAAGGCTAGTGCTCTACCACTTGAGCCACAGCACCACTTACGGTTTTCTGATGGTTAATTGGAGATAAGAGTATCAAGGACTTTCCTGCCTGTGCTGGCTGTGAACTACAGTCCTCAGATCTTAGTTTTCTGAGTAGCTAGTATTTCAGGCCTGAGCCACCGAAACTTCTTGAGTTTTACTTTTTTTTTTTTTTTTTGGTCAATTGTGGGCTTTGAACTCAGGGCCTGGACACTGTCCCTGAGCTTTTTTGCTCAAAGCTAACATGCTAGCACTTTGAGCTGTAGCACCACTTTGAGTTTTCTGGTGGCTAATTGGAGATAAGAGTCTCATGGACTCTCCTACCCAGGCTGGCTTTGAACCATGATATTCAGATCTTAGCTTCCAGAGTAGCTAGGGTTACAGGCATGAGTCACTGGCACCTAGGTCAGTTGTTTTCTTTTAGAGCTTGAATTATGTCATTCTATTACCTCTTTGAATTTAGACTTCGTTTGTTTGTTTTGTCTGTCGTGGGGCCTGAACTCTGGGCCCTGGGTGCTGTCCCTCAGCTCTTCAGCTCAAGGCTAATGCTCTACCCCTTGAGCCACAGCACCACTTCTAGCTTTTTCTTCTTATGTGGTGCTGAGGAATGGAACCCAGGGCTTTATGCATGCAAGGCAAGCACTCTTATCACCGAGCCACCTTCCCATCCTCGAATTTAGACTTTGTGTTGAGAAATATGCCGTTAAATGTCGCCTGCTTCTACTTTGTAGCTTTCAGTATTCTTTCTTGTTGATCTTGGCTGTTCGGTGTCTGTAAGCTTCTTTTATTGAGGTTGGAGAAGTTTTCTGCTATTGTTTTATTAAATAGTTTCTCAGTGCCTTCAGTTTGTATTTCTTCGTATATCTGTGATTGGAGGTTTGGTATTTTGATGGAGTATGAATGGCCTTGTAACTTTAATTCATATTTTTTTAGTCTGTTTCAACATTTTTTGATTATTTGATCCAATTTCTCTGCTTTATCTTTTTGTTTGTTTGTTTGTCGCGGTGCTTGAACTTCGGGCCTGGGTGCTGTCCCTCAGCTCTTCAGCTCAAGGCTAGTGCTCTACCACTTGAACCACAGCGCCACTTTGGCTTTTTCTGCTTATGTGGTGCTGAGGAATCGAACCCAGGGCCTCATGCATGCAAAGCAAGCAATCTACCACTGAGCCACCCTCTCAGCCCCATCTTTAATTCCTTTTTTTTTTGTCGGTCATGGGCTTGAACTTGGGCGCTGTCCCTGCGCTCTTCAGCTCAAGGCAAGTGCTCTACCCCTTGAGCCACAGCGCCATTTCCGGTTTTCTAGTGGTTTATTGGAGATAAGAGTCTCATGGATGTTCCTGCCCAGACTGGCTTTGAACCTCAATCCTCAGATCTCAGCATCCTGAGATGCTAGGATCAGCTAGGATGACAGGTATGAGGTACCAGTGCCCAGTCCTTTCCTTTTTTTGTCCGTTGTAGGTCTTGAACTCTGGGTCAAGGCAAGCACTGTGCTACTGAGCCACATTTAATTTTTTTTTTTTTCTTTCGGTTGTGTGGCCTGAACTCTGGGCCTGGATGCTGTCCCTCAGCTCTTCGGCTCAAGGCTAGCTCTCTACCACTTGAGCAACAGAGCCACTTCTGGTTTTCTGAGTGGTTTATTAGAGATAAGAATCTCACGGGCCGGGCCGGGACTTTCCTGCCTGGGCTGGCTTTGAACCATAATACTCAGATCTCAGCCTCCTGAGTATCTAGGATTACCAACACCCAGCTCCTTTAATTCTTTATACTTTATTTTCAGTTTGTTCTGTTCTATAAGCTAGACTTTGGGTTGAGTTTTCTTCATTTACAGGAGTTCAGTTTGTTTTTCAAGATTTCTGTACTTTCATTGAGTTTTTCTTTTGTATTCTGGATTGTCTTCTTCATTTCACTGTTTGAATTCTCTAGTAGTTTGATTCGTGTGTGAATTTCTGCTTGTACATAAAGTCCTTTGTTTCATTACTCTTTTTTTTTTTGTTTTATTGAGCTTGTATTTTTTTTGTTTTTGTTTTATTGAGCTTGTATTTGAACATTTTTCCTGTTCTTTATCACTCGAGTCCATTGTTGTAGTTACTGGCTTTACTTTTTTTTTCTGGTAATGGTGCTTGAACTCAAAGCCTCACACTCTAGGCTTGTTTGCTCATGCCTGCTGCTTCACTACTTGAGTCCTACTTCCAGCTCCACGTTTTTGTCTGTTGGAGCTAAGTCTGTTAGATTTTGCTGCCTGACCTGGCACCTGGTTTTATATGAGGGACTTGCATGTTTTAGCATACATCTTGTTATCCATAGTGAAGATTTATTATTTTTTTTTAGTTTTGTCTTTCATTGGTCACATTATGTGTAAGTTAATTGTTAGATTTTTTTCAATAAAATATTAACTATATTTTATATTTGTGTTTTATTGCCTTAGCATGTCAGTTGAAGTTAACTTTGGAAAATAGTTAAATGTGTAACTTGAGTAGAAACTCCTAGTAACTGAATTATGTATTTATATTACTGATTTTTAGTTTAGCCCTATGGCCAAAGGCTCCCAAAGATACATGGTTTCCACTGGTGCTGATGGAACAGTTTGTTTTTGGCAGTGGGATTTAGAATCCCTAAAATTCAAGTAAGTGAATTTATTTAACAAATTCTTTTCAGTGAAATTGAATTTGATTACAAAGGGCGATGATGAATTGTGGTGGCCTTTTTACTCTGAACTTTCACTGTTTTACAACAGAGGTGTTACATGAACCTTTATGTTTCTGCACTTATTTAGATAGTTGGAAATAAGATAAGCACAACTTTGTCTCTTGGTGATTACATTTGTATGTAAGCAAAGTGAAATAATATATGTTAACCATTTAAGTTAGAAATATACAGTTAGATATGTAATGAGAGCTGCCACAGTGACACTTGGAGACCACTGCTGGGTTATAGATCAGTCCAGTGACTGCTTAGCCCTTCACATGCAGGAACTGAAGTATGATTAGTTAGATTTAAAAGTTGATACTTGGGGGGCTGGGAAGGTGGCTCAGTGGTAGAGCGCTTGCCTTGCATGCATGAGGCCCTGGGTTCGATTCCTCAGCACCACATAAGCAAAAAGAAAAAAGCCGGAAGTGGCGCTGTGGCTCAAGTTGAAGAGCTGAGGGACAGCGCCCAGGCCCAGAGTTAAGGCCCCATGACTGGACCCTCCCCCCCCCCAAAAAAAAAAAAAGTTGATACTTGGGCCACTTGTTAGAAAACTTGTCTAAGTATGTTTTAAACAATTAGAGTCCGTGGATTTTTGAGCTATTAACATTTCAATTGTTTCTTTTTTTTAATTGTACTAGAGATCTCTCCAGAGCCTTGTGCATGCTCAGCCAGCCCTTTTTGTCTGAACTGTATTTCCAGTCCCAGGCGCCCCTGAGGTTTTGAACTCAGGGCCTTGTGTTTGGTAGACAGGCACTGTCCACTTGAGCAATGAAGCCAGTTCTTCCTTTGGTTATTTGTCAGGTAGGGTCTCACATTGTTTTATTTTTGGTCAGTCATGGGGCTTGAACTCTGGGCCTGCCTGGGCACTGTCCCTGAGCTCTTCAGCTCAAGGCAAGCACTCTACCACTTGAGCCACAGTGCCACAACTGGTTTTCTGGTGGTTAATTGGAGATAAGAGTCTCATGGAGGCTGGGGGTTTAGCCCAGCGGAAGGGCGCCCGTCCGGCGCGTGCAAGGCCCTGGGTTCGGTCCTCAGTCCTGGAAAAAAAACAAAACAAAAAAACCTAAATTAAAGGGCTGGGAAGGTGGCTCAGTGGTAGAGAGCTTGCCTTGCATGCATGAGGCCCTGGGTTCGATTCCTTAGCACCACATAAACACAAAAACAAAAACAGCTTTGCCGGGCGCTGGTGGCTCACGTCTGTAATCCTAGCTACTCAGGAGACTGAGATCTGAGGATCGCGGTTCAAAGCCAGCCCGGGCAGGAGAGACCGTGAGACTCCTATCTCCAATAAACGACCATAAAAAAACCCGGAAGTGGCGCTGTAGCTCAAGTGGTAGAGCGCTCCCTTTGAGCTGAAGAGCTGAGGGACAGCGCTCAGGCCCAGAGTTCAAGCCCCATGACAGACAAAAAAAAAAAAAGAGTCTCATGGACTTTCCTGCCCAGGTTGGCTTTGAACCACGATCCTCAGATCTCAGCTTCCTGAGCAGCTAGGATTACAGGCGTGACATTTTTGACCTGGGCACATCTTGGACCATGATCATCTTACCTACAAGTTCCTACTTAGTGGGACCCATAGATGCACACTACCATATCCTGATCATTGAGATAAGGACATTGGTAACTTTTTGCTTGGGCTGGCCTTGAATAGTGATCCTCCTAATCTTTGCTTCCCTGAGTAGCGAGTCAGTATGTCTTGCTAGGTCAAGTATATATTCTTGTGCAGTGTAGGAATTTGAACGCAGGGCTTCATATTTGCTAGGCAGGTACTCCGCCTCTTATTTGAGTCATACCCCCAATCATGTATTTTTGATGAGAACAATGTTAGCAAATTCGTACTAGAAGGTGTGAAAGATTTATTATGTATTAAAGAATAAAGTACCATTAAAATTATACTAACAATTGATATGTTGATACTTTAGATACTTTGGTTAGATAAAATTTATCTCCCATTCCTGTCTTTATTTCATTCTTGCAGTGGGTTCTCACTATATTGCTCTCACTGGCCTTGAACTCCAGAGTCATATCACCACAGTGTCATGAGTAGCTAGGATTAGAGATTTTTTACCACTGTGTGAAACAAAGTTTTATTATTTTGCCTTGCTGGGCATTGAACCTTGGGCTCCATGCATGGTAGACAAATGCTCTATAGCTGAGCAGTGTCTGTGCAGTATCTGTGGCCTGTGGGGCCCCCCCCTTTTTTTAGAAGTGTGACTAGGAAAAGTGTGGCTCTCAGTGATGTACCCTGGTACAGGGTACAGGATGTGTATTCTCTGCTTGATAATCTTGCCAGTGGGTCCTCTTGGCCTCTGTGTTTTATTCACCTTGCTTCAGAAATGGCTTTGTGTTTGCATGAGAGTTGTGATTAGACTTCATGCTCAAAGTTCGTGCAGATGTGATGGCATAGGTAGAACTGTGTGTGCGATGGGGTATTAGGGGAATAAGCTTATAGTGTTTAAATATGCTAGATTGAAACCATAATGTAAGTGTGTTAATGTGTTAAACTAATGGATTTCAAAACATTTTCTTCTTTTAAAGTCCACGTCCCTTGAAGTTCACTGAAAAGCCTAGGCCAGGTGTTCAAATGCTTTGTTCTTCTTTTAGTGTTGGTAAGGTAACTTTATTTCTTAACTTTATTTTAGCATTTATTAAATAACCATATTACTGCTAAGAACCTTTATCAGAAAGATGATAAATGGCTTCAAATCTTCATTTTATTAGACAATATGAGTTAGCCTTTTTCTTGTCTTCTACCTTATTCAGATTTCCTCTGATTTCTAGAAGTAGTGACAATGGTAAAACCGAAGCTCAAGGTGTCCACATAATCTCCTCTGTCGAGGTCCTGTGTGGAATATTCTCGTATCTGTGGTTTTAAGTCTACTTATTTTTGTACATTTAAATTTGTTTTCCACACCAACTTTGGTGACATTACTTGTTTTTCTTATTTATTTATCTATTTATTTATTTTTGTGCCAGTACTGGGGCTTGGACTCAGGGCTTGGGTGTTTTTCCTTTTTCTCACAAGGTTGGTACTCTACCTCTTGAGTCACATCTCTACTGCAGCTTTTTAGTAGTTAACTGGAGATAGGAGTCTTACGGACTTCTCTTCCTCTGGTTGCTTTGAACCACATAGCTGGGATTATAGATGTGAGCCACTGGCCCCTGGCACCATTTTTCTTTTCTTGTACAGCAAACTTTTGTGGTGTTCTTTTTAACGGAAGGAGAATCTGAAATGCTAGTAAGCTGTGTATTCCAAAGCAAGATATAAATATGTAAAATTGTTTGGAAACCAGAATCTCCCTTTTCCTGTTATTTTAGAACTCTGGCAGTTAAATGGACACTTTACTTCTTTTATATAGCAGAACGAGACTGAACATTTGGATTCGCTTTCTTAACAAAGCAACAAGTATAACTGAATCTATATAATGAGCTAGAAAATGGATTTATTGAGATAAATTGAGTTTTTCTGTGTTTCAGTAAAGAAACTGATTCAAATACTTGTTACAATCTGAATGTTTAAACCTTAATATTTTTATTTCAGGTGGTATGTTTTTGGCTACAGGTAGTACTGATCATGTTATCAGAATGTATTTTTTGGGTTTTGAAGCACCTGAAAAAATCGCAGAACTTGAAAGCCATACTGTAAGCATTCATATTTTAAAATTCTGTAGATTAATTGGCTAGTAGTCGTATTATTGCTAAGATTATCATTCTGATTTATTTTAGCTCACTTTCTACTTAGCAAATGAATTTTAATAAGTTTTTTTTTTTTTTGTCGGTGGTGGGGCTTAAACTCTGGGTCTGGGCTCTGTTCTTCAGCTCTAGGCCAGCTCAAGGCCAGCGCTCTACCATTTGAGTCTCAGCACCACTTCCAGTTTTCTGGCAGTTAATTGGAGATAATAGTCTCACAGACTTTTCTGCCCAGGCTGGCTTTGAACCGATATCCTCAGATCTCAGCTAGGATCAGTAGCCTAGCTCAGATCAGTAGCCTCCAGCACCCAGCTTGTTAATATTTTGAGACCAGATCTTATGTACTTCAGACTTACCAGACACTTGAGATCCTCCTGACTCAACCTTCTGAATAATGGGTTTAAAGGCATGAACTACCATGTCTGGCTTATTTTAAAGTTATTTGTGGCTGTTTTGTTAGATTTATAGTATTAAGTCATAGTTGCATTTCTAAGATGAATCATTCATTCTGAATCTCATTTTTTCTCACTGTAATGAAGATTGAACCCAACTCTCAGGCATGCTGGCCACTGTAACACTAAGCTATATCCCAGCCCTGATTGTGGTGGTATTCTCATTGTCACTGAAGCATATTCAACAATTGAAATTTTAATTAAAATTTTGAAGCCAGGCGCTGGTGGCTCACACCTGTAATCCTAGCTACACAGGAGGCTGAGATCTGAGGATTGTGGTTTAAAACCAGCTGGGGCATAATGTCCCCAAGAAACACTAATCTTCAGTTAACCACTCAAAAACCGGTAGTGGAGCTGTGGCTCAAAGTGGTAGTATTATTTATTTATTTAGTCATGGGGCCTGAACTCAAGGCCTAAGTGCTGTCCCTTAGCTCTTTTGCTCAAGGCACCACTTGAGCCACAGCACCACTTCTGGTTTTTAAGTGATTAATTGGTGGTAAGAGTCTCACAGAGATTTTTCTGCGTGGGCTGGCTTCAAACTGTGATTCTCAGATCTCAGCATCCTGAACAGTTACAACTATAAGCATGAGCCACTAGTGCCTGGCTTTTAATTTTATTTCATATTTATAAAAATGAAAATGTACAAGATGGATTTTTAAATTCTTTTCTGGACAAGCACATAGATATGCTTTAAATGATGGGTTGTCATTGACACTCAGAGTAACAGGTTGAGAATAGTCTGATTTTACAGTGGTTATTTACTGAAAAACCTGATCATAACAATTGGTTCAACTGGGTTTGTTTCCAGTTGTCTATGACCTAGCAATAAGCAGTAGTAGTATTCTACGATATAGGTCAGGATCTGCTCATCTTTTTCTCTAGAAAGTTCTAAGGAAGACAGTTGTATTCAGAAGCTATTTGATACACAGACTCAGGGCACTTTATATAGTTTTTTTTTTTTTTGTTTTGTTTTTTTGTCGGTCGTGGGGCTTGAACTCTGGGCCTGGGCGTTGTCCCTCAGCTCCTCAACTCAAGGCGAGCGCTCTACCACTTGAGCTACAGCACCACTTCCAACTCAGGGCACTTTAAAAGAAAAGATTTTTTTGCCTATAAGTAATCAAAGTGATAACGCTTTGAATTTCTTCAAATATTTTATCATTGTTCACATATCACTCCCTTTCCTTTCTAGAATGTCTTAGTAGTCTTGTTAGATATCTAATTGACATTACATTTAAAGGCACACTGCATGTAGAACAGCTGTAAATCTTTTGTTAAATCAGTTACTTCTAACACTCATATTTTAAGTTGAATTTGTAATCTGTGTAGATAACCATTTTCTTGCATTTTGTTTTTTTTTCCTCTTTAGGATAAAGTGGATAGTATACAATTTTGTAATAATGGTGACCGGTAAGTGTGTGTTTTGGTGTTTGTATGTTTACAAGGAAATAGGATACAGTACACACTAGTGAAATTAATACATCAGTTTGCTTTCTCCCTTTTTTGTATTTAATTGACAGATAATAATAGTATATATTCATAGGGTACAGTATTTGTGTGTGTGTGTATTTTTTTTTTTCCCCAGTCTTAGGGTTTGAAATCAGGGTCTGGGCACTGTCCCCTGAGCTTCTCCATGCTCAATGCTAGTACTCTACTACTTGAGCCAGTGCCAATTCCGGCTTTTTCTGTGTATGTGATACTGAGGAATGGAACGCAGGGCTTCATGCATGCTAGGCAAGCACTCTACCACTAAGCCACATTCCCAGCCTAAGGAAGTGATTTTTTTTTTTTGTCAGTTGTGGGGCTTGAACTCTGGGCCTGGACACTGTTCCTCAGCTCTTCAGCTCAAGGCAAGCGCTCTACCGCTTGAGCTACAGTGCCACTTCCGGTTTTCTAGTGGTTTATTGGAGATAGGAGTCTCAAGGTCTTTCCTGCCCGGACTGGCTTTGAACCACGATCCTCAGCTCTCAGCCTCCTGAGTAGCTAGGATTATAGGTGTGAGCCACCGGCGCCCGGCTAAGGAAGTGATTTTTAAGAAAGGAGGAAGGAGCCGGGCGCCGGTGGCTCACGCCTGTAATCCTAGCTACTCAGGAGGCTGAGATCTGAGGATCACGGTTCAAAGCCAGCCCGGGCAGGAGAGACCATGAGACTCCTATCTCCAATAAACCACTAGAAAACTGGAAGTGGCGCTGTAGCTCAAGTAGTAGAGTGCTCACCTTGAGCTGAAGAGCTGAGGGACAGCGCCCAGGCCCAGAGTTCAAGCCCCACGACCGACAAAAAAAAAGAAAAGAGGAAGGAATGGGAATGTGATAAGGAGATGGGTTTGATTGGGATATGTCGTATACATGTATGGAAATACCACAAATATACATGCTAATTATCTTTTTCCAGCTAGGTGCCAGTGGCTCATGCCTGTAATCCTGACTACTCAGTAGGCTGAGATTGAGGATTACAGTTTAAAGGCAGCCCAGCAGGAAAGTCCATGAGACATTTATCTCCAGTTAACTACCAAAAAAGTTGGATGGAAGTAGAGCTGTATCTTAAGTGGTAGAGTGCTAGCTTCAAGCAAAAAATCTCAAGGACATCATCTGGGTTCCTACTTCAAAACCCAGGACATACACACACACACACACGTCTCTGTCTACAGTTGTTGTGATAATATTCTGCAATATGTCATTTTATTCTGATGGTTATAGTACTGGGGTTTGAACTCAGCGCCTGTGCTAGTTAGGCAGACAATGTACCACAGAGCTCCTCCCAGTCCTGGTGATATTAATTATAGCCTGTGTTGACAAGTATGTGAGTAGACTTACCTTTTTCTTCATATTTTAAGCTTCCTGAGTGGTAGCAGAGATGGAACAGCACGGATTTGGAGATTTGAGCAGTTAGAGTGGAGAAGCATTTTGTTGGATATGGCTACCAGAATTTCAGGGTAAGTTGAAATTATTACAAGTAGATGTGGCATAGTTTTCTCTCTATAGATGTTGGCTATTTGTTGAGGGGATTAACCTGTTATAAGAAACCATGGAATTGGGCTCTGGAGGCACATGCCTGTAATCCTAGCTACTCAGGAGTCTGAGATCTGAAGATCTTGATTCAAAGCCAGCATGGGCAAGAATGCCTATGAAACTTTTTCTTTTCTTTTTTTTTTTGTCGGTCATGGGGCCTGAACTCTGGGCCTGGGTGCTGTCCCTCAGCTCTTTAGCTCAAGGCTAGTGCTCTACCACTTGAGCCATAGCTCCACTTCTGGCTTTTTTCTGCTTATGTGGTACTGAGGAATCGAACCCAGGGCCTCATGCATGCAAGACAAGCACTGTACCACTGAGCCACCTTCCCAGCCACTGAAACTCTTTAATAAACTACTCAGGAAAAGCTGTTAGTGGTAGCTTAAGTGCTAGCATGCCAGCCTTGCAAAAAAGAAGCTAAGGGACAATGCTCAGGCCCTGAGTTCAATCCTCAGGGCTGCCACCAACAAAAACAAAAAGCAGTGGTCTAAGTGAATTACTATGTTCTGAATATCTGTTCCATATATCTAAACTCACGTAAGGAAGTCTGTAATGAATTTTCATTACCAGATTGGCCTCTTTCTTAGGCTTTGCATTTAAAACTTCCTTAACAGCCAGTTGTTTACACCTGTAATCCTAGCTACTTAGAGGCTGAGATATGACGATCACAGTTCACCGGCATCTTGGGCAAGAAAGTCTGTGAGACTCTTTATTATCAATTAATCACAGAAAAAGCTGGAAGTGGGGCTATGGCTTACATGGTAGAGTGCTAGCCTTGAGCAAAAGGAACAGTGCCAAGGCCGAGTTCAAGTCTCAGGGCTGACAAAAGCAAATAAAAAACCTTTTGAGTTAGAAAATAAAATGGAAAAATAAGTTTGACCAGTGTGACAATTTTACTCTTTTTTTTTTTTTTTGGGTTGGTTGGGACTTGAACTCTGGGCCTGGTCTCTGTCCCTCAGCTCCTCAGCTCAAGGCAAGTGCTCTGCTATTTGAGCCACAGTACCACTTTTGGTTTTCTGGTGGTTTATTGAATATAAGAGTCTCACGGGCTGGGAAGGTGGCTCAGTGGTAGAGCACTTGCCTTGCATGCATGAGGCCCTGGGTTCGATTCCTCAGCACCACATAAGCAAAAAGAAAAAAGCCGGAAGTGGCGCTGTGGCTCAAGTGGTAGAGTGCTAGCCTTGAGCTGAAGAGCTGAGGGATAGCGCCCAGGCCCAGAGTTCAGGCCCCATGACTGGACCCCCCCCAGAAAAAAAGACAAAAAAAAAAAGAGTCTCACAGACTTTCCTACCCAGGCTGGCTTTGAACTGTGATCCTCAGATCTCAGTCTCCTGAGTAGCTAGGATTATATGTGTGAGCCACCAGCCTGGCCAATTTTACTCTTTTATGGTAGAAGTGTGTGTGTGTGTGTGTGTGTGTGTGTGTGTGTGTGTGTGTGTGTGTGTGTGTGTGTGTGTGTGTGTGTGTGTGTGTGTCTGGCCAATTTTACTCTTTTATGGTAGGTGTGTGTGTGTGTGTCTGGCCAATTTTACTCTTTTATGGTAGAAGTGTGTGTGTGTGTTTGGCCAATTTTACTCTTTTATGATAGAAGTGTGTGTGTGTGTATGTGTACACATGCATGTGTCCTGATACTAGGGCTTTAACTCAGGGCCTGGGTACTATCAGCTTTTTTCCTCAATGCTGGTGAGCGCTCTACTACATCTCTGCCACATCTCCACTTACGGCTTTTTGTTGGTTAAATGGAGTTAAGAGCTTGGGTCTCACAGATTTTTCCTCCCCAGCTGGCTTTGAACTGCGATCATCTGATCTCAGCCTCCAGAATAGCTTGGATTACAGGTGTGAGCCACTGGTGCCTAACAAGGATTTTTGCAAAACTAGCTAAGAGTTATGGATGGTAATAAGTTAATCACACTTTATTTAAAACAAAAATACATTAGTGGAAATTTTGCATGCCAAAATTTTGAACTCTAAAATGGTTTTGAAGGTGACTTTGTCAGTCTTTGGTCCTGTGAAACTTTCAGATATGTTTTAGGACGTTTCAAGATAGTGGACGTTTTAAAGCTTATTTTGGTTTGTATATATGGAAGACAGCCTAGGTGGTGGAAATCATACTTATTGAGGAGTCATGACTTGAATACCACTTAAAAGGTGTTTTTTTTTTTTTGTTGGTTGTGTGGCTTGAACCCTGGGCCTGGGCTCTGTACCTCAGCTCTTCAGCCCAAGGTGAGTGCTCTACCACTTGAGCCACAGCACCTCTTCCCGCTTAAGATGTTTTGAAATATTTAATATTTTGTAATCTTCATATTCTGAGCAAATGGAACTTCAGCACTAGCCAAGTGTGTCTGGCCTGGAGGGAGTACTTCCAATGCTGTCATTCCTGTGGTTACGGTGCAAGTAATAGAGATCTCTTCATAAATTTTACTTTAGTGCTTGATGTATACATCTAACTTAATGCTTTCTCATACCAATCCTTTTGAGAATTTTTGTCTTGAAATTACATCTTAGCTGGGTGCTGGTGGCTCATGCTTGTAATCCTAGCTACTCAAGAGGCTGAGATCTGAGGATAGCTGTTTGAAGCCAGCCTGGGCACAAAAGTGTGAGACTTTTTTTCTTATTTTGTCCTAGGTTTTCAACTCTGGGCCTGGGCACTGTCCCTGAGATTTTTAGCTCAAGGAGAGTGCTCTACCACTTGAGCCACAGCGTCACTTCTGGTTTTCTGGTGGTTAATTGGAGATGAGTCTCAAAGACTTTCCTGTCTGGGCTGGCTTTACACTGCAATCCTCAGATCTCAGCCTCCTGAATATCTAGAATGACAGGTGTGAGCCACCAGTGCTCAGCTCTGCGACTCTTATCTCCAGCAAACTAATTAGAAAAAGCTGGAAGTAGCACTGTGGCTCAAGTGGTAGAATGCTAGGCTTGAGCACAGTCTTGGGGACCGTGCCCAGGCCCAGAGTTCAAGCCCCAGGAAGTAAAAGCATGAGTATATTTCTTTTTTTTTTTTTGTCGGTCGTGGGGCTTGAACTCTGGGCCTGGGCATTGTCCCTCAGCTCTTCAGCTCAAGGCGAGCGCTCTACCACTTGAGCTACAGTGCCACTTCCGGTTTTCTGGTGGTTTTTATTGGAGATAGGAGTCTCACGGTCTCTCCTGCCCGGGCTGGCTTTGAACCGCGATCCTCAGATCTCAGCCTCCTGAGTAGCTAGGATTACAGGCGTGAGCCACCAGCGCCCGGCATGAGTATATTTCTTGTAGAACAGTGTCACTCCCTCCCTCATTATCTCCCACCTTCCTTCCCCCCGACTCCTTTCCCCAACCCTAAGTTGTAAAGTTCATTTCCAACAAAGTGTCTTGTGAGTATTGCTGTTGTATTGGTTCACCCTTTGTCCTTTGTCTCACCATTTCTGTGATTCCCCTTCCCTTCCCCAAATCAGATAAACCTATGTACAAAACAAAGGGCACCGAAATCAAACAAGGCCTTACAAAAGCTACCAGCACAACCATGTTCATTGCAGTATTATTTACCATAGCTAAGATATGAAACCAACCCAGATTCCCCTCAGTAGGGTATATATGCACAATGGAGTTCTAACAACTTTTCTATTAAAAAATTTTCCAGAAATGACAGTTTTCTCAGCATCTCTAAGACTACAAGTACAGAACTGCAGATCCATCTTAGACCTGCTCAATGATAACAGGGTTTAAATAAGTAACTTCTGGACCCATACACGGTTCCAGAACCTAACAGTAATTTTAAATTGACCTCCACGTCTTCTCAAAGGGGAGGATTGGGTCCATGTCCTCTTTTAGTCCTTGCTGGGCCTCCTGAGGACAAAGTTTATAGTTAACTGCTTTTAGCCAGGCTGTAGTACTGTCTATGTGATGAGAGCAACGTGTTTGGAAAGGCTTTAATTAAGGTCAAGAAGAAAGTCTTGAGTCTTATTTCCTTTGATTTCTGTATTGTTCTGATTCCATGGCCAGTTTCAGTGGACTTACCTTTTGTTCTGTTGCCGTGGTGCATGCATTCCATATTCTTAAAGCTGTTTCTTCATTAAGGAAAATATTCTACCTGCCTATAATCTTTAGATTGCGTGTATGATTTCAGCACAAATTAGTGTCCTTCTCCTCCCCAGTTTACTATTGACTGTCCTATTTTGCAGACAACTCTCCTCTCCCCCTTCCCACATACCACTTTTTGTAAAGACCACTTTTGTAGGGGCTGGGAAGGTAGCTCAGTGGTAGAGCGCTTGCCTTGCATGCATGAGGCCCTGGGTTCGATTCCTCAGCACCACATAAGCAAAAAGAAAAAAAGCCGGAAGTGGGCGCTGTGCTCAAGTGGTAGAATGCTAGCCTTGAGCTGAAGAACTAAGGGACAGCGCCCAGGCCCAGAGTTCAGGCTCCAGGACCGGACCCTAAAAAAAAAAAAAGACCACTTTTGTAAAGACACTGTAGGTCCAGCCTTTTCTCTTCTGACAAGAGGCCCATTGTAATAATGAAATGCACATTTATAGTTAAACCATTCCAGTGTGAGGTATTTAATGTAGACCATGGGGATACAAAGATTACTTTTCTGTCTTACCAAAATTTCATGTCTTTTTTTTTTTTTTTTTTGTCGGTCGTGGGGCTTGAACTCTCGGCTTGGGTGCTGTCCCTGTGCTCTTCAGCTCAAGGCAAGCGCTCTACCACTTGAGCCACAGCATCACTTTCGGTTTTCTGGTGGTTCATTGATGATAAGAGTTTCATGGACTTTCATGCCTGGGCTAGCTTTGAACTGTGATCCTCAGATCTCAGCCTCCTGAGTAACTAGGATTACAGGTGTGAGCCACTGGCACCTGGCTAACATTTCATGTCTTTTCTGGAGAAATAGTTGAAGTGTTAGTGTTAGATTTACCATATTGAGAAGGGAATAATTAAAAAATGGTAAGGAGAAAAATCAATACTTTCCAAAGCAGCACCGGTGTTGTAAAGTCTCATTTAGTGCACAGAACTGCTGCTAAATTATTCCCTGTCCCTCTGGTTTTCCTTAATCTGTTTCTAGAAAATTATGAGTCAACCTTTTATAGGGTTGGTCAAATAAGCACATGAAGTGATTGCCTTAGTTTTAATTCCATGGGTAAGGGGTTATATTTCTTTGTAGCCTATCATCCAAATGATTTTATATATTATATGCTGTTTTTCATTAGGGACCTTTCTTCAGAAGAGGAAAGATTTATGAAACCTAAAGTAACAATGATAGCTTGGAATCAAGATGACAGCATTGTTGTCACAGCTGTGAACGATCATGTCCTGAAAGTATGGGACTCTTATACTGGACAGCTGCTTCATAACTTACTGGTGGGTAATTTCTGTTGCATTTATGTATTTATTTTTTTCTGTTTTTAAGTAGTTGGACAAAGGGGATTCAGCTTAGCATATCGTTTGTGTGTGCAGCACATGTTGAGCATAGCTGCTCCTTCCCGTCATCCCACCTCCTTTCCCATTCCTACCCAGATCATGCTTCAGAACGCAGTAGATTTTATACGGTATATCAGAATTTTCAAACTCTTATTTCTGGAACCATAAAATTTGTGAGCAGGTGTCTCATTTATATAATCAATTGAGTAGGAATTTTGATATATAATAATGTATGTAATGTCACTAGTACATTTTTGAAGCTCTTAAATTATATGAAAATGTGTTTTTTTTTTTTTTTGTTTAATTTCACCTTACAACTTGCAAACTCTTAATGTTATGACTTTATTAAATAAAGGGACATGCTGATGAAGTATTTGTTTTGGAGACCCATCCCTTTGATTCCAGAATTATGTTATCTGCAGGACACGATGGCAGCATATTTATATGGGACATAGCTAAAGGTGTCAAGATGAAACATTATTTTAATATGGTGAGTGAAGTCGGGATGTCTTTATGCTATGCTGGCGTTTGTGCAGAGTACTTGAACTGTTAGGCTCAGCCATAAGTGTATTAATGGGGCTGGGAAGGTGGCTCAGTGGTAGAGCGCTTAGCTTGTAATGCATGAGGCCCTGGGTTCGATTCCTCAGCACCACATAAGAAAAAAGCTGGAAGTGGTGCTGTGGCTCAAGTGGTAGAGCGCTAGCTTTGAGCTGAAGAGCTGAGGGACAGCGCCCAGGCCCAGAGTTCAGGCCCCACGACCGGACCCAAAAAAAAAAAATAGGGCTGGGAAGGTGGCTCAGTGGTAGAGCACTCGCCTTGCATGCTCAAGGCCCTGGGTTCGATTCCTCAGCACCACATAAGCAAAAAGAAAAAGCTGGAAGTGGCGCTGTGGCTCTAGTGGTAGAGCGCTAGCCTTGAGCTGAAGAGCTGAGGGACAGTGCCCAGGCCCAGAGTTCAGGCCCCACGACCGGACCCGAAAAAAATAAAAAATAAAAATAAAAATGTATTAATGTACTTTAGTAGTTTTCTAGAAGGCAGGCTACTCAAAGCCTACTCAGTATCTGGCAGCCGCCATATATGTGTACTCACATAAAATTCTGTGTAGTTGATTTTGAGAAAGATGTTCTTTTTTGTGGTACTGGGCTTTGAAGTCATGGCTTTGTGTTTGCTCTCTGCGGGAGCTGTAACACTGAATCCCACCATAGCCCCAAGAGAAACATTTTCTGAAGTTATCTTATTAACTTTTTATGTGTCACTTATGTGTCTATCAGTGGCTAAATTGGTAAATTTATGGTAATTATGCAATCTTGCCAATTGAAATTATAGAAATATTTTATAAAGTATAAAAATAATTACTGCTAAAATACTGTAGTGTAACTAAGTAGTATTTGTTACATATCCCTAGGTGATAGTTAGAATTCAACCTTTCAACTTTGTGGGTTTTTTTTTTTTTTTTTTTTGGTTGGTCATGGGGCTTGAACTCTGGGCCTGGGCGCTATCCTTGCGCTCTTCAGCTCAAGGCTAGCACTCTAACGCTTGAGCCACTGCTCCACTTCCTGTGGTTTTTTTTTTTTTTTTTTTGATAGCAAAATACTCCATTGTGTTTTTAGGGTTTCTCTCATATACTCAGAGTATGATAAAGAAAGCATCAGGTCCAGATTCATATTTTATCAGTTCTAATTGAAGCCAATTCATGAACAGAATTGCAGAAGCAAGTACAGGAAGCCCAGTGCACTTACTTATGGGTTTGTTGCACACAGTTTTGACCCAAGTGCAATTTGAAGTGCTGGTGGCTCAGGGATATAATCATAGTTACTCAGGAGGCTTGAGATATGAGGATCATACTTTTGAATCCAGCCAGACAAGAAAGTCCATGAAGCTCTTTTATCTCCAGTTAAACAGTAAAAAGCTGCAAGTGGAGCTGTGACTCATGGCAGAATGCTAGCCTTGAGCAAAAAAGGGACAGTGCCGAGCCCTGAGTTCAGCCCTATTACTAGAACAAAAAAATAAAATAGGGACTGGGAAGGTGGCTCAGTGGTAGAGTGCTTGTTTTGTATGCATGAGGCCCTGGGTTTAATTCCTCAGCACCACATAAGCAGAAAAAGCAGGAAGTGGTGCTGTGGCTCAAGTGGTAGAGCACTAGCCTTGAGCTGAAGAGCTGAGGGACAGAACCCAGGCCCAGAGTTCAGGACCCACGACCGACAAAAATAAATAAGTAAACTTAAAAAAATAGAACAAAGGAAAAAAATAATTCTTAGTTATCCTGTGTCTTTACATAGCAAAAGCACTTGGCAAAAGATTGGGCCTAACTTTTTCCCTTTGGGTTTTCTAGATCGAAGGGCAAGGACATGGAGCTGTATTTGACTGTAAGTTTTCACAGGATGGACAGCATTTTGCCTGTACAGATTCTCATGGGCACCTTCTGATATTTGGTTTTGGATGCAGCAAACCATATGAAAAGGTCATTTTCTTTCTTTTTTTTTTTTTTCAAATTCTTTATTGTGATTAAATGATTAAAGAATTTCATAAATTTTACAGTACTGTGGGATAGTGATGCTTAAAGTCACAAAGACATTCTTTCATGGGGCAAATTGTCTGTTGTGGTCTGTAAAGTTTATGAGTTCTATGGGCTTTGACAATACAGTTATCTCTTTGAGGTGTACATTCCTTTCTTTTTGCATTGTGTCAGCTGTTCCCTCTTTCTTGCTCATTCCCTCCCTCCCATCGCTGCCATTGAGTTTCTTAGTTCATTTTGATCAATGACCAGTGCAGCTGATGGGTCCTGCTGTTGTATGTTTTCCCTGATTCCCTGTGTCCTCCTCGTTTCCCGCTGGTGTGCACATATATACCATATGTGTGATGAGCAGCATGGGGTTATTTAGTAGTGATTCAACCAGATGAGTGGAAGTGCTTTGTTTCTCAAGTCTTGTTTACTTTGTTTACTTACATTTTGGATTTAACATCCACTTATCATGGAGACCATGTGCTGTTTGTCTCTTTCCTCTTGGCTTACCTCTCTTGGCTTACCTCACTCAACATGATTTCTTCTAGCTCCATCCATTTCCCTGTAAATGACATTATTTTGTCCTTTCTAATGGCTGCATAATATTCCATTGTGTAGAGATACCATAATTTTTGAATTCATTCATCTGTGGTGGGGCATCTGGGTTGTTTACATTCCTGGGTATTGTGCTGCAATAAACATGGAGGTGCATGTGTTCTTGTATCTTGGTTCCTGTTCAGGATAGATGCCTAGGAGTGTTATGTCTGGGTCATAGGGAAGGTCAATATTTAGCTTTCTGAGGACCCTCCAGAGTGCTTTCCAAAATAGTTGTATAAGTGTACATTCCCACCAGCAGTGTAATAGGGTTCCTTTTTTCCACATCCCCTCCAGCATTTGTAGTTGGCTGACTTTAGGATGTGGGCCATTCTGACTGGGGTAAGATGGTATCTCAGGGTGGTTTTTATTTATTTGCATTTCCTTTACAACCAGGGATGGTGAAAATTTCCTCCTGTGTTTCTTTGCCATTTTTTTTTTTTTTTTGGGTCCGGTTGTGGGGCCTGAACTCTGGGCCTGGGTGCTGTCCCTCAGCTCTTCAGCTCAAGGCTAGCACTCTACCACTTGAGCCACAGCGCCACTTCCGGCTTTTTTCTTTTTGCTTATGTGGTACTGAGGAATTGAACCCAGGGCCTCATGCATGCAAGGCAAGCGCTCTACCACTGAGCCACCTTCCCAGCCCTTCTTTGCCATTTTTATCTCTTCTTCTGAGAAGCCTCTCTTTAGTTCTCTTGCCCATTTAGTAATTGGTTTGTTGGGTTTGGGAGGGATTTAGTTTCTTGAGTTCCCTGTATATACTGGATATTAACCCCTTGTCTGATATATTGCTGGTAAATATTTTTTCCCAGGTAGTTGGTTGTCTTTCTAGCTTGGTTGTTATGTCTTCAGCTGTGCAGAAACTTTTTATTTTAAGGTAGTCCCATTTGTCGATTCTCTCTCCAATTTGTTGTGACCCTGGAACTCTGTTCAGGAAGTTTCCTGCCTGTGCCTTTATAAGTTCAAGTGTCTCTCCTACTCTGTCCTGCAGTAGTTTCAGAGATTCAGGTTTGAGTTGATGTTAGTGCATGGTGACAGGCTAGGGTCCACTTTTAGTTTTCTGCATGTGGCTGCCCAGTTTTCCCAGCACCAGTAGTTGAAGAGGCTGTGCTTCTTCCGCTGTACATCTTTGGCTCCTTTGTCAAATATCAGCTGACTGTAGGCATGTGGTTTTATTTCTGGATCTTCTATTCCATTGGTCTTCGGATCTGTTTTTGTGCCAGTACCAGGTTGTCTTTGTTAGGGCTCTATAGTAGAGTTTGAAGTCCAGCATTGAGATCTTTCCCATGTTGTCTTTTTTTGCCTAGAATTGTTTTGGCTATTCTAGGTCTTTTGTTGTTCCCTATGCATATTTGGACTGTTTTTTGTATTTCAGAAATGTATGTCATTGGGATTTTAATAGGTATTGCATTGAATTTGTATATTAATTTTGGCAGCATGGCCATTTTCACTATATTGAATCTGCCTATCCAAGAGCATGGAAGGTCTTTCCATTTCCTGGTGTCCTCTGTAATTTCTTTCTTTAAGTTTTTATAGTTTTCATTAAATAGTTCTTTTACATCTTTGGTTAGGTTAATTCCTAAATATTTTATTTTTTGGGAGGTTCTTGTGAATGGGGGTTGTTTCCTTTATTTCCCTTTCTGCTTGTACATTCTTGATGTACAGGAAGGCAACTGTTTTTTGTGGGTTGATATTGTATACTGCTACTTTGCCAAAGTGGTTTATAAGTTCTCTAAGAGTTTGGGGGTGGAGTTTTTGGGATCATGGAGGTATACTATTATGTCATCTGTGAAAAGGGATAATTTAACTTCTTCCTTCCTTGTGTGGATTTCTTTAATGTCTTTTTCTTATTGCTCTGGCTAAGGAGCCCAGGACTATATTGAAGAGGAGTGGAGAAGGTGGACATCCTTGCCTTGTTCCTGATTTTAGGAGAATTGGTTGTAGTTTTTCCCCACTAAGTATAATATTGGCTATTGGTCTGCATGTATGGCTTTTATTGTTTTAAGGAATGTTTCTTCTATTCCTCTTTTCTCCAGAGCTTTTTTTTTTTTTGGGTCTGGTCGTGGGGCCTGAACTCTGGGCCTGGGCGCTGTCCCTCAGCTCTTCAGCTCAAGGGTAGCCCTCTACCACTTGAGCCATAGCGCCACTTCCGGCTTTTTTCTTTTTGCTTATGTGGTGCTGAGGAATCGAACCCAGGGCCTCAGGCATGCAAGGCAAGCACTCTACCACTGAGGCACCTTCCCAGCCCTCTCCAGAGCTTTTAACATGTAAGAATCTTATCAAAAGCCTTTTCTGCATCAAAGGAGATAATCATGTGGTTCTTGACCTTGGATCTGTTGATGTGTTGGATTACATTTATTGATTTACGTATGTTAAACCATCCCTGCATCTCTGGGATGAAGCCTACTTGGTTGTAGTGTATGATTTTTTTTTTATGTGTTTCTGGATTCCGTTAGCTAGAATTTTGTTAAGAATCTTTGCATCTGTGTTCATCAAGGAGATTGGTCTGTAGTTTTTTTTTATTTGGGTCTTTGCCTTGTTTGGGGATGTGTGATATTGGCGTCGTAGAATGAGTTTGGGATAGCTCCCTCCTTTTCTATTTCTCTGAAGAGTTTGAGGAGTATGGGTATTAGTTCTTTAAAGGTCTTACAGAATTCCATTGTGAGTCCATCTGGTCCTGGGCTTTTCCTTGTTAGAAGACTTCTGATTGCTTCCTGTATCATCTTGTAAGATACTGGCTTATTTAATTGATTTATTTCTTCTTTTGCTCAGTTTGGGCAACTTATATTTCTCTAAAAATGCATCCATTTCTGCTAGGTTTTCTTTCTTTGGAGAGTATAGCGTTTGGAAATAGTTCTTTATAATTGTTTGGATGTCTTGGGTATTTGTTGTGATTTTTTCCTGTGGCATCCCTAATCCTGTTAATTTGGGTTTCCTCTCTTCATAATTAATCTTGCCAAAGGTTCATTTTTTAATTTGTTTTTAAAAAACCCAGCTTTTTGTTTTATTAATTTTATTTATAATTTTCCTCTTCTCTATCTCATTAATTTCAGCTCTTAATTTGGTTATCTGGCTCCGTCTAGTAACTTTAGGTTCCATTTTTTTCATGTTTTTCTAGTAGTTTTAATTGCAACGTGAGATTATTTACTTGGGCTGTCTCTAATTTTTTGATGTGGGCACTGAGGGTGATAAATTTGCCCCTTGATACTGCTTTTGCTGTGTCCCACAGGTTTCTTTGTGATGTATATTCATTTTCATTGAATTGTAGGAATTTTTAAATTTCTTCTGTTGCTCAGGTATTGCTAAGAAGTGTGCTGTTCAATTTCCATGTATTTGAATAATTTCTACGGCATGCTTTGTTGTTGAGAACTAGCTTGATTCCACTATGGCCAGCTGGGATACAGGGGATTATGTCAGTCCCCTTGTATTTGCTTAAGTTCCTGGTATGAACTATGATATGGTCTATATTGAAGAAAGTTTCATGAGCTGCTGAGAAGAACGTGTACTGTGTCGTTTTAGGGTGAAAAATTCGGTATATGTCAGATAATTCTTCTTGAAATATCTCACTTAATTTGGTAGCTTTTTTGTCATCCTCTGGTTGGTAGACCTGTCCTTTGGTCAGAGTGGGGTATTAAAGTCTCCTAGTATTATCATATTTGCATCTATCTTATTCTGTAAGTTTGAGAATATTTGCTTAACATATTTGGGTGTTCCAGTGTTTGGGGAGTATAAGTTGATAATGGTAATATCCTCCTCTTGGATTGTTCCCTGTATTAATATGTAATGTCCTTCCTTGTCTTTTTGTATTGATTTTAATGAAACGTTTATTTTGTCAGATATCAGGATAGCTACTCCTGCTTTCGTTTTTTTTTTTTTTTTTGCGTCCGGTCCTGGGGCCTGAACTCTGGGCCTGGGCGCTGTCCCCCAGCTCTTCAGCTCAAGGCTAGCACTCTTATCACTTGAGCCACAGCGCCACTTCCAGCCTTTTTTCTTTTTTTGCTTATGTGGTGCTGAGGAATCGAACCCAGGGTCTCATGCATGCAAGGCAAGCACTCTACCACTGAGCCACCTTCCCAGCCCCCTACTCCTGCTTTCTTATTGGGGCCATTTGCTTGGTAGATCTTTCTCTCACCCTTTACCCTTGAGTTTGTTTGTATGTTTGGCTGGGAGGTGGGTCTCCTGAAGGCAACAGATGGATGGGTCTTGTTTTCTGATCCAATCTGCAGTTCTTTTTCTTTTGATTGATGAGTTGAATCCATTAATATTTATGGTTATTATATAGAGATGCATTGTGTTTCCTGTTAATTCCCTATTTTCCTAAGTTTTTCTTCTTTCCTTTCCTCCTGTGCTTACTAAGTTGGACTTCTAATAATACCTGTCTGATAAAATTCCCTGTTCTTGGTTGCTTTCTTCGTTTGTGTTCCCCCTCTTAGTAGTCTTTGTAATGCTGGCTTATTGTTCATCAATTCATTTAGTTTTTCTTTACTATAAAAAATTTTAGTTTCTCCATCAAATATGAATGCTAGCTTTGCTGGGTATATCAGTCTGGGCTGGCAGTTATTGGTTCTCAGGGCTCGGGTTATACTTTCCCAAGCCTTTCTTTCATTCAGTGTCTATGTGGAAAGATCTGCAGTGATTCTGATTTTTTTCCCATTGTAGTATAGCTCCTTTGTTTTTGCTGCATGCAAGATTGTTTCTGTATTGTTCAGACCTGTCATTTTTACTATAATGTGTCTAGAAGTGTTTCTCCTGGGATCCTGCTTGTTAGGTGTTCTGTATGCTTCTGTTATGTAGGTCAGATGTTCTCTTTTAAGATGGGGAAATTTTCATTGATAATCTTGTTGAATAGGTGTTGCATTCCCTTGCTTTGATATTCCTCACCTTTGTCCACTCCAATTATAGGAAGGTTAAATTTCTTGGCACTGTCTGCTTATTTTTGGATTTCCCTTTGGCATAATTTAAGTGGTTTTTCCATATCTGTGACTTCTTTTTTCCAGTTGCTGCATTTTGTCTTCTATAACGAAATTCCATTTCATTCACTCTGTTAACTGTGGCTTCCATTGTGGTTTGCATGGATTCTTTGTTGGTTCTCAGTAATAATCTCACCTCTTAGTCAGGTGTGTACTGCATTTATTTTTGCATATATCTCCTGTTTGAAATCCTGCATCTCTTTTGATATTTCTGTGTTCTTTACATTTCTGATCTATTTCTCCCTTTAATTCTTTTTTTGTTAGTCATGGGCTTTGAACTCTGGGCTTGGGCGCTATCCCTGCACTCTGCAGCTCAAGGCAAGTGCTCTACTGCTTGAGCCACAGCACCACTTCCAGTTTTCTAGTGGTTAATTGGATATAAGAGTCTCACAGACTTTTCTGCCTGGGCTGGCTTTGAACCATAATCCTCAGATCTCAGCCTCCCGAGTATCTAGGATTACAAGTGTGAGCCACTGGCTCCTGGCTCCCTTTAATTCTTGTGTTATTGTCTCCAGCATCTCTTAGATGTAGCATTTTTCTTCCATTCCTGCTTTTCTTCCACTGTGGCTGTTTCCTGAGTGGCTGCTGGCTTTTGGAGGTAGCTTGCTATCCTGGGTGCTGATAAACCTTGTAATTTGTCTTTGTGATTGAAAAGGTCATTTTTAATATTTTCTTGTACCATATAAAACAAATATGAGAGATGATTTGGAAAAAAGTTCACATCATACTTTCAGTTTGAATTACCTGTTTTATGATTTGCTTTCTTTCACAAGTAAACCTCACAGTGTCATTTTTTGAACTTTTTTTTTTTTTTAGATTCCAGATCAGATGTTCTTCCATACTGACTACCGACCACTGATTAGAGATTCTAATAATTATGTCTTGGATGAGCAAACTCAGCAGGCTCCTCACCTTATGCCTCCACCATTCTTGGTAGATGTAGATGGAAATCCTCATCCAACTAAGTATCAAAGATTAGTACCAGGTCGAGAAAATTCTGCAGATGAACATTTGGTTCCACAGCTAGGATACGTAGCCACAAGTAAGTTCAGAGTTGTGATCTTTTCCCACATAAAATTTATCAAAAACTCCGATATGAAAGTTCAGCAGTCATTAACAATTTTTGATACTTTTTTACTTCATCTTATAAGTACTATTTGAAAGAACTATTTGAAAATTAAGTTCTGACCGGGCACTGGTGGCCCACACCTGTAATCCTAGCTACTCAGGAGGCTGAGATCTGAGGATCATGGTTCAAAGTCAACCCCAGGCTGGAAAGTCCATGAGACTGTTTTTTTTTTTTTTTGGTTCTGGTCATGGGGCCTGAGCTCTGGGCCTGGGCTCTGACCCTCAACTCTTCAGCTCAAGGCTAGCGTTCTACCACTTGAGCCACAGAGTCACTTCTGGCTTTTTTCTTTTTGCTTACGTGGTGCTGAGGAATCAAACCCAGGGCCTCATGCATTCAAGGCAAGCACTCTTACCACTGAGCCACCTTCCCAGCCCTACTCCATGAGACTCTTATCTTCAGTTAACCACCAGAAAACCAGAAGTGACGCTGTGGCTCAACAGGTAGAGTGCTCGCCTTGAGCTGAAGAGTGCAGGGACAACGCCCAAGCTCAAGAGTTCAAACCCCACAACTCACCCAAAAAAAAAAAAAAAAAAAGAAAATTAAGGTCTGAATATCTCATGCCCATTTACACATAATTTATGTATTCTAAGAATGGTATTCGCTTACAGAAGCATTGATAATTAGCACAGTTGAGGTATTTAATACTCTGTTATTTTCTGATTTCATTGGCATGAAATCACATCTTATGGCTGTGCATTGATGTGCTTCCTTACCCTTGGGTGATGGGCTTTTGGGGTTAGCCAGTGGGGTTTCTGGGTGAAACCTTTTCAATCTGTTTTTTATTAGCTAACATAAACTGTATTGGGGTGGGAGATTTTATTGTTTGAGACCAACTTGGGAAGAAAAATTTCCAGACTCCTATCTCAAGCAATGAAAGTTGGCTGTGTGGTGGTACCCCTTTTTCATCCCAACTACGCAGAAAGTATAAGTAGGATTATGGATTATGTAGCCTGGCATAAATGCAAGACCCTACTTAAAAAAATGAGACCAGGCACTGGTGTTTCATGCCTGTAATTTTAACTACTCAGGAGGGTGAGATTTGAGGATAGGATGAAAGCCAGCCTGGGCAGGAAAATCTGTGAAACTCTTAACTAACCACCAGAAAACTGCAAGTGGTGCTATGGCTCAAAATGGTAGAGTGCTAGCCTTGAGCAAAAGAGGTCATAGACAGTAACTAGGTCCTGTGTTCAAGTCCTCCTACTGACTCCAAAAAACCACAAACCCCCCCAAAAGGGCTTTAGGCATGGTTTTTGTGGTAGAGTACCTGCTTAGCAACTCAGTGCCCTGAGTTTCAACTCTAGCAGTAAACAAAAAAACATGAATGGTGTTTTAGGATAGAATTTGTCAACAACATTTTGTGGTGTTTGCAGGGTCACAGTTATCTCCCCACCAGGACAGTACTGACGTATATTACTACAGTGTGGCATTTGTGCTGACTATGGAGAAGCACAGGTGGAGCCCAGGCAGCTTTTATTTTGTATTATATTTTATTGACTTTCCCTTGAGTCTCTTGTATTCATATGTTAAATTGTGAAGTATACATAAAGCAGTTGTGCTTTGTAATGTGGAGTCTCTATTCTACTAGGTAGAGATCTGAACTGTTCCAGCTCTGAGAGCCATGGGAGTTTGGGAGCACACTACTTTTTCATTCCTAGTTTAGTAGAATCTATTCAACCGAAGACTGCAGTGAGTTCCACTGTAGATCTCTCGAACTTTCTGGGGAAGGCTGTTCACTCCTTTTATCATTTCCTATCTTCTCTTACCATCTGACCTCTGTCTTTACTAATGAGAAAAGAGTCTGGGGGCGCTGGGAATGTGGCTTAGCAGTAGAGTGCTCACCTAGCATGCTTGAAGCCCTGGGTTCGATTCTTCAGTACCACATACATAGAAAAAGCCAGAAGTGGTGCTATGGCTCAAGTGGTACAGTGCTAGCCTTGACTAAAAGCAGCTCAGAGACAGCACCCAGGCCCTGAGTTCAAGCCCCAGGACTGGCAAAAAGAAAAAAAAAAAAAAAGAGTCTGAGTGCTGTGTGGATTTCTTCCTTTTTTTTTTTTTTTCCCCCATCAGCCTACAAGCCACTTCCAGACATTAACCAAGAGAAGTTAACGGGTTTGTCTACATTGTTTTCTTTTGGGCATTATAGTCTTGTCTTGCCTCTTGTCCAATGTTTGAAAGTCCTTGTTTTATAAAATTTTCCAGTGCTTTGTTTTTGGTGGTAGGGTACTTTCAGGAATACTTAAATCTTTATGAGTTGAACTGTGATTTAATATTTAATATTGATTAACTATACCAAATACTAACAATTTCTCTGATATTTGAGGAATTAACATCTAAAGTGCTGTGTGCTGTGATCAAAAAAGTGTTAGAGGTCTAAGGTTTTTTCTTTGGAGAGTTTGAAGACTAAGAAATCTTTTTCCTCTCTGGGAGAAGTGATTTTATTTTTTTCATAAAGAAGCACACTGTATTTTGATAACATCCATCATTGTCCTTCCCTCTGCTCCTTCATCCCTCTAAACAGTCTTATAATTTAGTCAAGTTATATGTGTCTATGTCTATATTTCTACACCAAAGAATCTTCACCTTCATCCAGTTGCATGGTTTCATTTTTCTTGATGGATGAGCAATATTCCTTGGCATATATGTACCAAATACGTATCAAGTCATCAGTTATTGGGCACCTTGGCACTCTTCTGTGTTACCAGCATCTTCTGGTTTGCTATCTTGCCCTACCTTTCTACATTTAAATACGTTTTTAAAAAAATTATTATAAAGGTGATGTATACAATTACATAGATCAGGTAAAGAGTGCATTTATTTTTGGACAGTGTCACCACTTCCCTGGGCTCTCCCAGTTTTTCCATCTTGAGCAAAACTGCTCAGGCTGAGGTCAAGCCCCAGGGAAAAACAAACATCAACCTTTTGGGCTTGGGCTGTTTTTGAACCTCTGCCCTTCAGGCCTCAGTCATCTGAGTAGCCACTGGTGCCTGGCTTCTAATAGATTACTTTTCTAACAAAACAAGAATTGTGACCATTGTTAGCTTTAGTTAGTTTTTGCTATATTGGGATTAGAACCCAGTGCTCATTCATGCTAGGCTAAAGTGCTTTACTGTTTGTTTGTTTGTTTTTGGCAGTCCTGGGACTTGAACTCAGGGTGTGAGCACTGTACTTGAGCTTTTTGCTCAAGGCTAGGCTAGCACTCTACCATTTGAGCCACAGCACCACTTTTGGCTTTTTCTGTTTATGTGATGGTGAGGAATTGAACTCAGGGCTTTGTGCACACTAGGTAAGCACTCTTCCGCTAAGCCACATTTCCATTCCCCACTGTTGTATTTTTAATCGTAGTCTGATGAGTTTTTTTAGTTTTTCTCTTGGTATATATTATGATTACCTAATTGTGTATTGAATTTCCAGGTGATGGAGAGGTAATTGAACAAATTATTAGCCTAGAAGCCCATGAGAATGGTGAAGGAAGCCCAGAGCCCAGCCTTCTTGATGGAGTGATACGGCAGTTGCAGCAGCAGCAAGATCAGAGGTTGGGAGTGGCTCAGGCTCCTGCTCCAAGTGGACTTCCCAATGGGGAAGGAACTCCTCGAAGAGGTAACACATGTGTGGGAAATAATTTATCTTAATATGACTATATTGACACTAAAGAGTAACTGAAACATTTCACTTGTGGAAAGGTATTAATACCCATTTTGTAGCTGCTTGGTTGGTGGCTCATAATGTCAAGGTGAATGTCATAAATCCACTTACATTTGAGAACTCTGTTTTTCTTCTTACTTTTTCTGGTCATGGAGCTTGAACTCTGGGCTTGGCCATTGTCCCTGAGCTCTTCAGCTCAAGGCGAACGCTCTACCACTTGAGCCGTAGCACCACTTCTGGTTTTCTAGTGGCTTATTGAAGATAAGTCTCAGGGACTTTCCTGCCCAAGCTGGCTTTGAACTGTGATCCTTAGATCTCAGCCTCCTGAGTAGTTAGGATGACAGGCGTAAGCCACTTGTGCCCGGCTTCCTTTTATTTTTTCTTTCTTTTTTTTTTTTTTTAATTTATTTTCTAATTTAATAGTCAAGGTGATGTACAGAAGGGGTACAGTCACATAAGTGAGGTAGTGAGTACATTTCTTGTTGAACTTGTTACCCCTCCCTCATTTAGGACTCTTGTTTTCAATGCAGATTTATTTAAAAGCCTTTGTTTTAATGTTCGTAAAGACAGAAAATATAATTTCATAATAAGCTGGACACAGTTGACTCACAGTGTTGAGATCTGAGGATCTTGGTTCAAAGCTAGCCTGGACAGACAAATCTGAGGGACTCTGATCTCCAATTAGCCAGCAAAATATCAGAAGTAGAGGTAGTGGTTTGGCTCAAATGGTAAAGCACCAGCCTTGTGTACTCAGGCCCTGAGTTCATGTCCTCCAACCCAGTGTACACACACACTCACACACAAAATGAAAAACATATATTTTACAATTTCAGGAAGTACAATAAAGTTGAAATTGAGCTTTAACACTTATTGATAGTATTTTACATTTTGATCTTTGTTACGCTTAGAGTTTTCTTAAAAAGTTTTGTCAGTAAGTAGTTTTATTTGCTTTTGGCAGATGATGTTGAACTAGGTAGAATATAGGGTACATGTTGAATGCATATTAATTTGAGTTAATTTGGACTCATTTTTTGGATAATTTTTCTTAGGATTTAGAAGACAAAGTTTAGAGATCCAGTCTCCTCCAAATATTGGTCTGCGTCGTAGTGGGCAAGTTGAAGGTGTTCGTCAAATGCATCAGAATGCTCCACGGAGTCAGATTGCTACAGAACGTGATCTCCAGGCTTGGAAACGTAGAGTGGTTGTGCCTGAGGTACCACTAGGCATATTTAGGTTTGTTTTAGGATATCTATTTACATTGCTTATATCTAGAATACAGTCTTGTGAATATTCTTTATTCCATTAGTTGTGTAAATAATCATGGAGATTTACTGAGTGGTAATATGCTTTAAAAAAATTTCATTGTTATTGTTAAAGTGGTATATATAGAGGGGTTACCATTTCATAAGACAGGTAACGAGCACATTTCTTTTTTTGGATAATGTCACCCCATCTTGTATGGTAATATGCTTTTTATTGTGGTAGAAAAATGTCAAAAATTATTAAGTTTTTTACTCTGGGAATTTTTTTCATTCTCAGTTTTGTTTCATCTGTAGACCTCCATTTTTTTCCTTTTATTATTATTACTACTATTTTTGTGCCTGTCTTGGGGCTTGAACTCAGGGGCCTAGTTGTGCCATTCCTGAGGTTTTTTAATTTTAATTTTTGCTGGTCCTGAGTCTTGAACTCTGGGCCTGGGCTCTGTGACTGAGCTTCTTTTGTTCAAGGCCAGCATTCTACCACTTGAGTCACAGCGCCACTTCTGGCTTTTTTTTTTTTTTTTAGAGTAACTTATTGGATATAAGAGTCTCATGGACTTTCCTCAATGGGCTAGCTTTGAGCCATGATCCTGTGATCTCAGCCTCTTGAGTAGCTAGGATTACAGGTGTGAGTCACCGGTGCTCAGCCTTAGTGTATGTATTATATGTATATCCTACCCAGCCCCACCCCACATTTCTAAGATTTAACATCCTGAGTAGCTAGGATTACATGTGTGAGCCACTGGCACCTGGCTTATGTGTTAATTTAAAAGTAGAGATTTCTGAGCATCAGTGGACAACTGTAGTCCTGTCGATTCAGCAAGCAGAGATCAAGATGTAAGGCCAGCCTGTGTAAACAAATATGAAAGGCTCAATATCCAGTTGTCTATCCAAAGGAGAAAACAATAGGCTGTAATATGACTCAATGGATAAGAGTGCCAGCAAGCAATCAAGCTGCAGGTCCCGAGTTCTAGCCAGACCAAAAAGAAAAAGAAAAAATTTACCCAGGAATGATAAGTTAATTAAGGGATTACTTTTTATTGTTGATAACAGTTGCATAACTGTTGTAACTGGTTAAATTTTTTAGGAAGTTGGAAGACTTTCGGATGGAGAAAGGTGAGGCAGAAAGAAATCTCTATATACAAGGAAGGAAAAGAAAGACTCTTCAGCTCTCACAAAAGGTAACAAATTTATTTGTTTTTTGGCCCATCGTGGGGCTTGATCTCAGGGCCCTGTCTCTGAGCTTTTTTGCTCAAAGCGAGTGCTCTATTACTTTAAGCCACAGCGCCACTTCCAAGTCTCATGGACTTTCCTGCCCAGGCTGGCTTTGCAGCACATTCCTCAGATCTCAGCCTCCTGAGTAGCTAGGATTACAGGTGTGAGCCAACAGAGCCTGGCTTAAAGTCTGTTTTCTTAGGGATAAGTGAATTTGAAATGAAATTTGGAATGTACCTTTTTATTTATCACATATTAGTAATTGTCTGATGATATACCGTGTTTCACTTCAGATTTTCTTTTCTTTCTTTCTTTTTTTTTGGTCGGTGATGGGACTTGAACTCTGGGCTTGGGTGCTATTCCTACGCTCTTCAGCTCAAGGCGAGTACTCTACTTGCTTGAGCCACAGTGCCGCTTCCAGTTTTCTAGTGGTTTATTGGAGATAAGAGTCTCAGGGACTTTCCTGCCTGGGCTGGCTTTGAAACATGATCCTCAGATCTCAGCCTCCTGAGTAGCTAGGATTATAGGCATGTGCCACTGGTGCCCAGCTTCACTTAAGATTTTCTTACTTGGATTATCAAATAATAGAGCTAAAATTTAGCAAAGTTGCCTAGTGCTTAACCGTGTTAAAAGAAATGATTGCAAGTGATTGTCTGATATCCTTATTATGAATTGGCATTTTTTTACCTTAATGCTCTTTTGTTAAGACTTTCTATTGTTAATTTGGCTGTATTAGTTTTCTTTGGTTAGTGTTTACTTGTATACTTCTTATTTTTTTTTTTTTTGGGGTCCGGTCGTGGGGCCTGAACTCTGGGCTTGGGCGCTGTCCCTCAGCTCTTCAGCTCAAGGCTAGCGCTCTACCACTTGAGCCATAGCGCCACTTCCGGCTTTTTTCTTTTTACTTATGTGGTGCTGAAGAATCGAACCCAGGGCCTCGAGCATGCAAGGCAAGCGCTCTACCACTGAGTCACCTTCCCAGCCCCTATACTTCTTATTTTTATCTTCTCTCTAGTTAAATATATACTAGATGTTTTCTGTTGCTTCTTTTTTGTTTCTTGAGCTTTTAATTTTTGGTTTTTCCAGGGTTTGTTTCCTTCATCCCTTTTTTCCTTCCTTCCTTCATTCCTTTCTTCCTTTCCTTCCTTCTCCTCTCACTTTTTTCCTTCTCCCTCCCCTTCTTTCTCTTCTTTCCCTTCTTCCTTCTCCTTCCCTCCATCCTTCCCTTCCCCTCTTTGCCCCCTCTCTCCCTCTTCCTCATCTCTCCTCCCCTTCTCTCCCTCCTTTTCCTATTTCTTTCCCTCCCTCGTTACTCCCTCCCTCCCTCCTTTTTTCTTTCTCTCCCCTCCCGCCCTCCCCTTTATTGTCCTTCTCCCCCTTCCTTTTTCTTCTGTCCCTTCTTGTTTCTTCTATTCCTTCTGTCCGTTGTGTGTATATGTTTGTGTGTGTGTTGTGTGTGTATGTTTTGAAAGGTAGGAAAAGATTTAATAATTATATGGCATCTGAGAGATGAAGTAAGTACTTCAGCAGATCTTTAGACATCTATGAATAAATACTTGAGCTTTAGGTTTACGTAGATAAAGTAGTCCAGCAGGAGGCATAAAGGTCTGCGTATAATGTCTGAGTAACAGGTATGGCTTGGTGGTTATCTCAGAAAGTTTCTGTAGCAGTTGTCATCAGGGTAAAGGAGTCATTGTTGTCTGGTGAATGGAGTGGTCTGTTCTGAGGAGCTCTGGCTGTTTCCTTTGAGTTCAGTTTTCCAGTCCTGTCTTGTGAATACTTACCATTTGTCTTTCTATATGTCGGTTCTAGATGAGTTCAAGATGACTAGCTCAGAGCACAGGACATAGATTTGAAGTAAGAGCTGTGATGCCATGCTTTTCTCTTGCTTTTAGATAACTCATAGGTCCAAGTAAGAGGTCAGTGCCTTTCAAAAAGACTCTTTAAGTCTGTGTTACAGTTTTCCCCATATATTTGAAAATTTCTCAGTCTTGAGGAAGTTAAAGTGTCATCTAGTCTTGCTTGTAAGTTTCTTGGCGTATATAATTTGGTATAAGAGAAGGAGACAAATTGTAATAGGTAGAGCATACCAGTTAAAAGAACCTGTTGTTCTTTATAAAGCAGAACACAAATGAGAGTAAAAGTCCAAAACAATTAAATAAATTGTACAGAATACACCATTTTTGAATTTGTTTTCAAGAGTTTGAATCTCTAAACATGTTAGAAGCTTGTAGAAGTAGTTACTTTTGTCTCTACTTAAATAGAATGCCTTTGCCAAAAATAAGAGTTTGCTTTCTATGAGCGGTTCCTGGAAAGGCTGGCTTTAGTATTCAGTGGTCGAGCTTAATGAAACCATGCTTCATAAAGACTGGAACCCAGCTCACGCCTGTAATCCTAGCAACTCAGGAGGCTGAGATCTGAGGATTGTGGTTCAAAGGCACCCCGGGCAAGAGAGACTGCGAGACTCCTATCTCCAATAAACCACCAGAAAACCGGAAGTGGCGCTGTAGCTCAAGTGGTAGAGTGCTCGCCTTGAGCTGAAGAGCTAAGGGACAGCGCCCAGGCCCAGAGTTCAAGCCCCACGACCGACCAAAAAACAAACAAACAAAGACTGGAACCTATTCTTCTAAGGATTGGGATGAGTCACTCCATTTGGATATGGAAGTTTTTCTTGTTGAAAATTTTCTCCCAAACTGTCATTTGAACGAATTGTCTTTCCTGGAGATGTGTTGAGTAATCCTCTGGTGGTATGGCTAGTGGCTTCTTGTCTCTAGGATGAACTTGTTCCCACATGGTCTGAGCCCAACCAGTTCAGATGAGAAGTAACAGATCAGGCAGATCAGTGCTAGTAAGACCCTTTTGGCCTAATTTAAGCGTGTAAAAGATTTTAAAGGTTCTTATACAGGCTCACTTGGTGTTCATTATTAATTCTGTCTTCCCTGTAAATGATGTCCTAGCCTCTCAAAAATGTTGCTCAGACTGTCAACAAAGAACAGTTAAAAAGTTTTACAAGGAAAATAATAAAACTAATAAAAGCAAGAATTTCAAAAGCAAACTTGGTTGACAGATAAAACTTACAGTCATTTTTCATGGCTCTCATTTCAAATACTTTATTTAGAAAAAAGGATCACAGACCGGGTGCTGGTGGCTCACGCCTCTAATCCTAGGTACTCAGGTGGCAGAGAACTGAGGATTCCTGAGGATCGTGGTTCAGAGCCAGCTCGGGTAGGAAAGTCCATGAGACTCTTATCTCCAATAGACCACTCAGAAACTGGATATGGCATTGTGGCTCTAGTGGTAGAGTGCTAGCCTTGAGCTGAAGAGCTGAGGGACAGCGTTCGGGCCCAGAGTTCAAGCCCCACGACTGACAAAAAAAAAAGAAAAATGTATTACAGAATGGATGGGGAAGGGGAAATGCTTTAAAGTAGTTATGGTTAAAATTGTGAAAAACAGGCTAGCAGTTGAGAGAATAGTATTTCTATTGTGTACAGCATTTTCAGAATAATAATGATGATTGACAGCATTATGCCAACACCATTAGCCTGTAAAAGGTTAGTGTCACCATCAGTTTCAGTTTAGTGGATGCCAGCCTAGCTGTTTGTTTGTTGTTGTTGTTTTTGCATTCTAGAAGGCTAATGTATTTGGGAAACAAATACATGTAACATACAAAGGAGTGGGCAACAGTCACAGCTACACAATTTATATAGGTTTTACCTTTGGTGTAAGATCTTGAAACTGGCAAGGTATGATAATAGTATACAGCACTGACAAAAATCAGAAGTTTAGATCTCTGGGAAGTGGCGCTGTAGCTCAAGTGGTAGAGCGCTGGCCTTGAGCTGAAGAGCTGAGGGACAGCGCCCAGGCCCAGAGTTCAAGCCCCACGACCGACAAAAAAAAAAAAAAAAAAGAAGTTTAGATCTCTGTTAAGTGAGGGGACAGTGCCAGTGACCACGAATTTTCTGATGGACAATCACAGTGATTTGGTTAGGAAAAATAAGTGATAGGCCATGTTTTAAGTAGCCCTGCAGAACAAATGGCAGAACATTTTTCATCTAAAAGGTACTAATTACAAACAATCCCTATCACACACCACCTCTTCTCTCTCTCTCTCTCTCTCTCTCTCTCTCTCTCTCTCTCTCTCCTCTCTCTCTCTCTCTCTCTCTCTCTCTCTCTCTCTCTCTCTCTCTCTCTCTTTGGTGGGTTGTGGGGCTTGAACTCAGCTAGCATATCCCTGAGCTCAGGGCTAGCACTCTACCACTTTGAGCCACAGTAACACTTCTTGTTTTCTGGTGATTAATTGAAGATGGTCTCCTGTACTTTCTGCCTAAGGTTGGCTTCAAAAAACCATGATCCTCCCTCAGATCTCAACCTCCTGAGTAATAGGAGCTACTGCCCAGCTTTTTGCTCTTTTTTTCCCCCCTTGAGTAGACTGCTGGAATTCTCCATAGAGGACAAGATGGGACTGAGTGCTTTTCAGCTGAGATCTAACACAAATATCCTGGCTTCTCTTTGTACCTTCCACCCCTTCCCTGTTTATTGTCAACCCAAAGTCCAAACTTTGCAGTCTTAAAGGCAGAAGCCCTAGTTAGTTCAGTGAGCCCAAATCTTCTGACGGCTGAGGCTCCATCACTAATGCCTCATTTCACGTCTAGCTTTTTTGCTGGGTCATTGAAGATAATACTTTTCATGGATTTGTTTGCTGTGACTGGTTTTGTTTGTTATGGGTTCTTTTTCTTTTTTTTTTGCTGGTCCTGGGGCTCCAACTCTGGGCCTGGGCACTGTCCCTGAGCTCCTTTGTGCTCAAGGCTAGCACTTCTACCATTTGAGCCATAATGCTACTTCCAGTTTTTCCTGTGACTAATTGGAGATAAGAGTCTCATGGACTTTCCTGCCTGACCTGGCTTCAAATCATGAGCCTCAGATCTCAGTCTCCTGAGTAGTAGGATTATTATAGGCATGAGCCAATGGGGGACAAGCTATTTTCTTTTTCCAGTCCTGGAGCTTGAACTCAGGGCCTGGGCACTGTCTCTGAGCTGCTTTGGCTCAAGGCTAGCACTCTACCACTTGAGCCACATTGCCATATCCGTTTTCTTCTGTTTATGTGGTGCTGAGGAATCGAATCCAGGGCTTCATGCATGCCAGGTACTCTACCACTAAGCCACATTCCCAGCTGCTATCTTTTTTAAAAGCTAGCTTATATTAGTTATACTAAGGGGAATTTCATTGTAACATTTTCAAGTTTATTCCAGTCAATCTTACTCCATCACTACCTCTTATCTTTTCCTCTTCCCAAACAATTTGAACAGGTTTCCTTGTTCTATTTTCATGGTTGCACACAATCTGTTTTGACCATATTCTTGTGAAATCTTCTGCCTGAGCTGACCTTGTACCATGATTCACCTGATCTCACTACCTGGCTGACACATGTGCATGCACACACTGTGTGTGTGTATAGGGTGGTTCTTGGAATTCTTGCGCCTTTTCTTGAGTTAGCATTTTAGCTCATTTCTGATGAGCCAGTTAGTGTATAAAAAAGTTAAAAAAAATGTTAATCTATTAGACCTTTTCTTGTTTTCTTGTTTCTTCTGACTCTTCTTTAAAAGTTAAAATACTGGGCTGGGAATATGGCTTAGTGGTAGAGTGCTTGCCTAGCATGCATGAAGCCCTGGGTTCAATTACTCAGTACCACATAAACAGAAAAAGAAGTGGCGCTGTGTCTCAAGTGGTAGAGCACGAGCCTGGAGCAAAAAAAGCTCAGGGACAGTGCCCAGGCCCAGAGTTCAAGCCCCAGGACTGTCAAAAAAAAAAAAAAAAAGCCAACTTGAGATAATAGTATATGGCAAACATTCTGTCTGTTTCAGAAAACATTCTTAAGCCTTTACTGTTTTGCTTTAATTCCTGTAGGTAACTTGATAGAATGCCCATTTTGTTGATGTGTTTTTACTTTAAGTGTTGGTTTTCATCTCCATGTTTCTTTGTGTCTTAGTCAGAATCATTGGTTTCAGTGTCACAGTCTAGACAGAGGACATGTAGGCGTAAATATCCTACTAATTATGGTAGAAGAAATGCTGGCCGGCGTGAGTTCTCTTCTGGAAATGAATCCTCAAGCTCTGTAAGACATGTGAGTAGAATAAACTTAAAGTATTATTTGAAATCATCTTAAATGAATTTCTTAATTATTTACTTTAAATCTACCACAGATTTACTTGAAAATAAGAAAATGGAGTTTCACAGTGTGATTTTGACTGACAGTATGATTTTGACTGAGTAGCCTAGAGTTTAGTTTATAGGCCCTATATCTTTTGTGTGATAGTGTCTCCCTGTGTAGCCTAGGCTGGTATTGAACCTCAAGACCCTCGTTTTAGATGCCCTGGTGCTAGGATCACAGGCCTGTACCATTATGCTTGGTGCCACCCTCTTCCTCCTCTTGGAAAAGCATATTCTGTTGGCCCTGAAATAAGCATCTGCCTAATTCTAGCATACACAGAAAGTAGTTTCAGATCTACTTAGCTATGTATTTGTGGTAAAACCCTTCTATCCTGTGGTTGTTATCTACAGTTTTTGTTGTTATCCAGAGTATTTCCCCCCTCCCCTGCCCCCACACACATCATGGGTCTTGAATCTGGGCCTGGGGCTGTCCCTGAGCTCTTCAGCTCAAGGCTAGCACTCTACCACTTGAGCCACAGCCCCACTTCTGGTTTTCAGGTGGTTAATTGGAGATAAGAGTCTCATGGACTTTCCTGCCTGGGCTGGCTTTTGAACTGTGATCCTCAGATCTCAGCCTTCTGAGTAGCTAGGATTACTGGCATGAGCTACTGGCTCCTGGCTTATCCAGAGCATTTAGTCCAAATACTCACTCAGAAGTTAAACTTCAAACTGGGTGCTGGTTGCTTATCCTGTCTCTCCTCTTCTTTGCAAATTGTCAACATGATTTTTTTTATTCCAAGTCTAGAGTGAAAATACTTGGAAAAGAGGCTGTCTCTCCTGTCATGTCTTGCCTATCTCACTCGCCTCCCCCAGCCTTTCCTCATGGTACCCTCCCATCCGTTTCTCATTCCCTTCCCACTTATCTTCTCTCAGTAACAAATTTCTCTAGTTTACACTTTATATTTTGTGTCTTTCAATCAGATATATTTATAAATTACTACTTCTATTACACAAAATACACTGTAGATATTTTGCTTGGCCTTTTTCACTTAAATTATGTGCTAAGACGGGGTAAGAGAGGAAGTGTTGGGGATTGATTCAGATACTTTGTATACATGTAGGCAAATGTCATTCTTCCTGCTTGTCAAAACTAATATAAATATTAAAAAATTAACATATGTTAACATGTTAATAAACACAAAGGTAGATGCTTAATTGAGATTTGGCCAGGCTTTAAAGTAATGATTATTATTATTATTACTATTTCTATGTTTTTAGCTTTGAGGTTTGAACTTGGTCTTAAATTTTCTAGGCAGGAACTTGGCTGCTGAGTCCTGCCTCCAGCCCTTTATTAACTGGGATGATAGGTATTCACCATCATCTTCAACATCTTAAGTTGAGATGGAGTCTTGCAGATTTTTCCTTCATGGGCTGACCTGGAGCCTCTCTCTTCTCCATTGCAGCCTTCTATCTCTGTAAATACAGGCATGAGCCATGGGTGTCTAGATCCTGGTTGAAAAGAATCTGGAATGAAACCTTTCACGAATCTGTAGGTAGACAATCTTAGTGACATTCAAAGACCTTGGTCGGCCACGTAGGCTGGTTGCAAAGTTTAATTACAAGGTTCTTTGCCAAAGACCTTGTGATCTCATCCTCCATTTTAGGTTTCTCCTTTGCTTTATGGCTAACTGCTACCTATCCTACCCAATCAAGGTCTCAAGACCCTGAATTTCCTTAGGGAATGAGACGTTGAAGTTACTATGGCTTTTTCCTCTGGTATGGGGAATGGACCCAGGTCTGGAGTCTGTTGCTCTTGTTCTTGATGGGGACAGCTGTGGTTCAGGTCATGGGTGAGCCTGGAGGCCCTGTGACATAACCAGCTATCGTGGCATTTGAGGAGGAGGAGGAGGAGTAGAAACTATGCTACAGAGACACAGAATAGCAGGTTGAGACCAGTGAGAAACATTGGAAAATACCAGAAAGTGTCAGAACCAGACACCTCTGAGGGTGTTCATCATTCCACGGGACCAGGTAATCAGGGGATTCTCCATTTTATAGCAGGGACAGACAGTGAGTGCATTGATTTCACCTCAGCTAACTGGATTGTCTGGGGTATCTCAATGAGAGCTCATAGATGTACTGTAGTTGGGATATCAGAGGCCATCTTGTTTATTATTGCCTTGTCTAGGTGTAATGATGTCTTAGATAAACTAAAATTGATCATTTGGACTACATTAAAATGAAGATGTATTATTCTGAGAAAGATACTGTTAAGAAAACAAAAAGACAAAACTGGAAATATATCTTTGCAAAACTCATCTGATACAAGGCTAAGGAAAATGTACTTCTTATTGAACTGTATATTCTAATTTTAAAACTATACTCTTAGAACTCAGCTTAATGAAGGAAAAAACTTAGTTTCAAATGGGCAAATAATTTAACCCTACCAACAAAGATACACAGATGCCAGCCATGAGCTCACCTTCCTGCCCGGAGGCCTGGGAAGTTAGTGACACTGTAGCCACATGCCCTCACACACCTGCCCAGGAAAGCCCCACACATCCACGGGGCCCATCAGCATATGGCTTGTTGATCACTTCCTCCCTTCCTGTTAGTGGCAGGGTTAAATCTCACAAATTACTCATTTGACCTGTGTCAGAGAATAGGATTTAGTAAAGAAAACTGCCTTTTATTTCAAGTTTATCCTGCTGTTTTTGTTAACCAGTTATCATAGTTCCTATACATTTTAATGTGTTTTTTTTGTTTGCTTGTTTGTTTTTGTTTTTTGTGATGGTCCTGAGGCTTAGCTCAGGGCCTGAAAGCTGTTCCTGAGGTTTTTTTTCCTCTCTGTAAAGCTAGTACTGTGCCTACTTGAGTCATAGCTCCACTTTTGGCTTTTTGGTGGTTAATTGGTGATAGGGGTCTCATAGACTTCCCTGCCCAGGTTGACTTTGAATCATGATCCCCAAATCTCAGCCTCCTAAGTAGTTATGGTTATAGGCACGAGCCACCTGCATCTGGCTCATATTTTAATCTTTTGGGATGACTTGTTTTTTAACGACATGTTATTGACTTTAAGCAATCAAGATTTTTCTCTCACCTCAAAACTTAGGAGACTTCCTGTGATCAGAGTGAAGGTTCTTGTTCTTCAGACGATGACGAATGGAAAAGTGATAGAAAAAGTGAAAGTTACAGTGAAAGTTCAAGGTACCTGTTTTTAATTGTTTTTGTCATAGCCATGGATGGGAACTATATTTAAATAGCAAATATAGAACTGCAAATATAGAACAATTAACACTGAATTCTAAATACATTTAAAAGAACAGTACTGGATTAATAACTTTCTATAAAATTACTCTGAAGATCTTTATTTGAATTGTCAGTAGGAAATAATATTTATTAAAACTATTACTTTAAGTGGGCACCAGTGGCTCACACCTGTAATCATACCTGCTCAGCAGGCTGAGATCTGAGAATTGTGGTTCAAAGCCAGAGCAGGACAGTTCATAAAACTTTTTTTTTTTTTTTGTCCTGAGGCTTGAACTCAGGGCCTGGGCACTGTCTCTGAGTTTCTGTTGCTCAAGGCTAGCACTCTACCACTTGAGCCTCAGTGCCACTTCCGGCTTTTTCTGTTTATGTGGTACTGAGGAATTGAACCCATGGCTTCATGCATGCTAGGCCAGCACTCTACCACTAAGATGCATTTCCAGCCCATCTATAAGACCATTATCTCCAATTAACTACCAAAAACTGGAAGTGGTGCTGTGCCTCAAAGTGGTAGAATGCTAATCTTGAGCAAAAGAGCTCAGGGATAAAGCCTAGTCCCTGAGTTCAAGCCCCAGGATTTGACCAAAAAGATAAAACAAAAAATTATTTCAGTTGGGCTCTGGTGGCTCACATCTGTAATCCTAGCTACTCAGGAGGCTGAGATCTTGAGGATCGTGGTTCGAAGCCAATTTGAGCAGGAAAGTCCATGAGACTCTTATGTCTATTAAACTTTTAAAAAGTTGGAAGGGGAGCTGTGTCTTCAGGGGTAGAGTGCTAGCCAGTGCCTTGGTCAAGCCCCTCAAAAAGATTACTATCTTGGCCTGATGCTATATTTTAAAAGATGAGTGTTGAAAGTATATGTGATGAAACCATTAGTATATAAATGTATTTATTACTGTGCTATAATTTTATCCATTGGGATCTAAATTTTAGTATGACTAGCATGTCAGGCTGTGTTTGTCAACTTGATAAAAGTCAATCAAGCCAGGAATCTTGACATTAATCTCTCTTCTGTCTATATAAATTATTCTTAACCATGTCCAGAAAATTCTGCTACTTACAGATCACTCAAAATTATTTTTGTTAGTTGCTTTTTTTTTTGTCTTGACCCAGTTCAGTCATGTACTCTGCTTCCTTTTTTGTCTTCTGCACCTCCAATATGATTGGTGGCTGATGTAGAGTGTTGAACATAGGTAGGTGTGTTCAGTTCACTGTTTTGTAAAACTTTGATTTGTGGCAAGTACGCATTCTCTCTTAACCTTTTTTGAGTGTGAATTTCAGTATTAATTCACTTTGTTATGCTACCGCCTCCAGAATCCTTTTTGTCTTGTAGATCTAAAACTCTATACTCATTAAATAATTCCTCACTCCACCTTTTCCCTGTCTCCTGATAACTATCATTCTTGTGCCTGTATTACATTTCAATTTTTTTTTATATAAAGCGACATTTCTGAGGGGTTTTATTTTTGTTTCTTTTTTTTCTTTTTGTACAAGTCCTGAGGCTTGAACTCAAAGCCTGCATCCTATCTCAGAACTTTTTTGCTCAAGGCTAGCTAGGGCTCCACTTCTAGCTTTTTGGTGGTTAGTCTCACGGACCTTCTGGCCTGGCCTGTCTTCAAGTTACTATCCTCATGTCTCAGCCTCCTGAGTAGCTAGGATGACAGGTGTGAGCCACCGGCATCCTGTTGAGGTTTTAGAGATTGAGGGAGTTATTGTGGACTGGGCCGAGGATGGCTCTAGTAAAATCTCTCACCCTGTTTTAGGGGTTGATGAAAGTAATTGTGGACTATGAGGTAGCTTTTCATTTCTAGTTTCCTTTGACTCTTCTTATCCTCTAGTGTATGTTCAAGCTGAAGTCCATTCTTTGATTTCTATCATATCAGAGCAAGCCTCATTTAACAGCTTTCTGTGTGTGCTTGCCTTGGGCTTCTCAGTGTAGCCATTGATGACTTAGATGATCTCTTGCCTAATCCTCAGCTTTCTCCAGCATAGTGTAGTGGGGGCTTCTCTTAGAGTTCTTTGCTGTTTGACAGACAGTTGATCTTTGCTGTCTAACGGACTTTGTTTTCTGAGCAGTAGTAGCTTCCATCAGCTCTCAGAAGGATTTCTCACTTGTGTTGTTTACATTCTTCCCTTACGTTCAGTGTCAGTGATGACCTCTCCTTTTCTCCATCTTTGTCATGATTTTTGGTGTACTCTATCCTGTGGGCAGGATGTTCAAGTTATACCTCATTGGGATCTCATTTTCCCTCTTTCTGTGTTCTCTATCCTGTCTCCCCTCAGGATTATATGATTAAGTTGCTATTAGTGCTTTGGTCCTGGTCCTATGCAATTTAAAACATTCTCCTCTTCCAGTGACTCTTCATCTAGATACTCAGATTGGACAGCAGATGCAGGAATTAATTTGCAACCTCCTTTAAGAATGTCATGTCGTAGACGAATCACTCGATTTTGTAGTAGTTCAGAGGATGAACTGTCTACTGAGAATTTATCTCCCCCAAAGAGAAGACGGAAGAGAAAGAAAGAAAGTAAGCCTAGAAATGAGGTAAGAAATGTGTCTTTTAGAAATACAGTACGTACATTCTGTTGCTGTGATGTTTTATATATCTAGTAACCAGAAATCTTTGAGAAGTTGAAACTTTTTTTGTTTCTTTTTTTCCCCCTTCTGTCTCTGTATGTGTGTGTTTTAAAATAATTTATGAATAAATTAACTTGGGGTGCTGTGTGTTGAACGGAGGGCCTCATTGCTGCTAGGTAAGCACTGGGTCCCTGAGCCTCCATCCCAGCCCTTCTCTCTCTCTCTCTCTCTCTCTCTCTCTCTCTCTCCCCTCTCCTTTCTCTCTCTCTCTCTGTTGTGGGGCCTGAACTCTGAGCCTGGGCACTGTCCCTCAGCTCTTCAGCTATAGATTAGTGCTCTACCACTTGAGCCTAAGCCCCACTTCCTGCTTTTTCTGCTTATGTGGTGCTGAGAAATCGAACCAAGGGCCTTGTGCATGCAAGGCAAGCACTCTACCACTGAGCCAGCTTCTTAGGCCCACTTATTTCTTTCTTTACACTCTTCTGTCCTCAGGGTAAGATCCTTTATATAACACTGATTCATTTCCACTGAGCTGAGGAGTATCACATCTTTCCAAATCTGAAACCTAAAAAGAAAGCTCTGTTTTGCTTATAGTCCACCATAACACACCAACAATAGAAGGACTTCCAAGGCATGTTTAGATGCTATCATCTGATTTTGTCTGCAGTTGCTTTTTTTTTTTTTGCCAGTCCTGGGGCTTGAACTCAGTTCCTGAGCACTCTTGTTGATTTTCTTTTGCTCAAGGCTAGAGCTCTACCATTTGAGCCATTGCTCCCCTTCTGGTTTTCTGGTGGTTAATTGGAGATAAGAGTCTCATGGAGTTCCCTGCCTGGGCTGGCTTTGAACCACGATCCTCAGATCTCAGCCTCCTAAGTAGCTAGGATTACAGGTGAGAGCCACCTGTACCTGGCATACAATTTTTTTTTTTAAATATTGTTTTGTGGTACTGGGGTTTGAACTTAGGGTTTATACTTGAGAGGCAGATACTCTACTGCTTTAGCCACATATGCAGATCTTTTTTACTTTAGTTATTTTGTGGGCGTGGCCTCCTATTTCCCAACCTGGAGTCCTTTTACCTATGTCTTGCTTATTTGAAATCGCAGGCTTTATGAACCATGGCCGTCTTACTATTTTTTTCAGTGTGTATGCTGGTCCTGTGGCTTGAACTGGGGTGCTGTCCCTAAGATTTTTTTGGTGGGGGGACCAGTCCTGGGGCTTGAACTCAGGGTCTTGGCACTGTACCTGAGCTTTTATTCAAGGTTAGTATGCTACCACTTGAGCCTCAGTGCCACTTCCTGCTTTTTCTGTTTATGGGGTACTGAGGAATGGAACCCAGGGCTTAATGCATGCTAGGCAAGCACTTTACCATTTGAACTATAGCTCCACTTCTGGTTGTGCATGCGTGTGCATGTGTGCGCACGTGTGTGTGTGTGTGTGTGTGTGTGTGTGTGTGTGTGTGTGTGTGTATTTTTTTTCTCCTTGATTAATTGGAGATAAGAGTCTGATGGACTTTCCTTCCTGGACTGGCCTTCAACTAAGATTCTCAGATCTCAGTCTCCTAAGTAGCTAGGATTACAGGCATAAACCACTGGCTCCTGGCTTTTTTTGAGATGAGGTCTTAGCTAACATTTTGCCCAGACTGGCCTCAAACTGTGATCTCCCTTATCTCTCAAATAGCTGAGATTACCATGACTAAACCTGTTATTGCTATGTTTACCATTTTTATTTTAAATGTTCTGTCTTGTTATTTTTCTCTGATTGTAATAACATTGCTGTTCCTTTATAATATGTACACCTTAGGTGCTCATGTCACGCAGATAGTTCTCTTGGAAGATTTAAATCTTTATATTGTTTCCCATTACTGTGTAACAAAATCTCTAAAACTTAGGTATTTACAAGAACAAACGGGAGTCATTTTGTGTTTTAATAAGTTATGAATTTGGATGCTAACTGTCTGGGTGACTTTGGCATATAAAGTTGCAAACGTGTGACCAAGGTGCAGTCATCTGAGGGCGACAGGATACATTATGTTTTTCCAAATGCACTCAAGTGCCCGCTGGCTGCTATGTCAGTTCCTTGCCGCAGGTGTGTCTCCTTACAGCTAGTTGTTTGGATGTGCTCATGCATGGTACTTACTTTCCTTAGCATTTTGCCAGTGAGCAAGGAGCAAGGCTAGTGCTTCGCTGACTCAGTCTTCCAAGTGACACACAATTCCTTCCCCTCCTATCCTCTCTCACCTCCTCTTGAAAGTGATAGGAAAGTTTGTTAGGAGTACAATTTCAGAAGACCTGAAAGTGGATCATCTCTAGGGACAGAATGGCCTTACCCTTCCTCTTCTTCCAAGCTTTGTGCTCTTCCCTTTGGCAGCGTTTGGGGAGGATGACTCCCGCAGAGCTTGCAGACTTGGAGCATCTGTATGAATTCCATCCTCCTGTGTGGATAACGGACACCACACTGCGCAAGTCTCCCTTTGTTCCTCAGATGGGTGATGAGGTGAGAGTAATCACACTCAAAACATGAGTATGGAAACAGTTTAAATGCTCTATATATTTCTGTTAACTTTACTTCTGTACTTTCCTTTCTAGGTAATCTATTTTCGCCAGGGTCATGAAGCTTATATTGAAGCTGTCAGAAGAAATAACATTTATGAATTAAACCCTAGCAAAGAGCCATGGAGGAAAATTGATCTTAGGGTAGGTTTATGATATTACTAAATACTGTATATTAGCACATGTATAAATTATTTATGAATGCGTTATCTTCTCCTGCTTCTTTCTGCTCTTATGTATCAAGCCTTAAGATCCAGTGAGAAGGCTAAGTTGAGGAGATCCATATATTACTGATTTCCCATGAACAAATTCGTTTTTTAAGGACAAAACATAGGCTCTCAGAAAGTGTGTGGCAATGTGTATTGCTAATTTTTTTATTTTTGAGATAGGTTCTTTTTATTTTTTGCTAGTCCTTGGGCTTGAACTCGGGCCTGAATGCTGTCCCTGAGCTTATTTTGCTCAAGACCAGTGCTCTGCCACTCGGGCCACAGCTCCCCGTCTGGCTTTTTGGTAGTTTATTGGAGGTAAGGGTCTCATGGACTGTCCTGCCTCGGCTGTGGTCCTCAGCTCACATCTTCCTCAGTAGGTAGGGTTACAGGCATGAACCACTGGTGCCCAACTAGGTGCTTATAGGTCAGAATGGCCTTGAACTTGTGATCCTACTGCTTACTCTCCTGAGTGCTGCAATTGTAGGTGTGTGCTCCCATGCTCAAGCTTCTAGCCCTTTTGAGATGCACAGTGCATCATCATCATCATCATCATCATCATCATCATCATCATCTATAGGAGAACACCAGAGATTATTTCTTCTTCTAACCATACTGTCAGCTTTTTCCTATCCTTCCTATACTTTGTTAACCCACATTCTTTGCCCTTGTGTGAATCTCCTTTGTTGATGTTCATATATGCAGGAGATGAGGGTATCTTTTTTAAAATTAATTCATGTGCATATCTTTTTTCCTCACCAGCATTATTTCTCTCTCATTTTGTTTTTAATTTTGTGAAGTATGATGTCAAAAATCATGATTCTCCTTCCTGAGCCTCCACTTGTTGAGTATGGGATTACAGGCATGAACTGTTGTTCAGCTCTGCAGCACAGGTTTTTGAAGACTGTCCATCTACAATTCATGTTTGTAGTGCTTTTATCAAAGATCAGTTGACTGTAGATGTGTGCTTTTTACCTTTAGGTTTTTGTTCTCTTGGTCTGTGGATATTACCACACCTCCAGCCCTTTTCATTCTAGTTATTTTATGTCATTATTTTTACTGGTACCGGGGTTTGAAATCAAGGTCCTAAGCTCACTTGGCTTGCTTACTAGCTCTCTACCTACCTAGAGCCATGTACCCACCCTGGCTTTCTGCTGGTTGTTTTGGAGATGGAGTCTGTAGACTTTTCTGCCTTTGTTGGCTTTGAACCTGGATCCCATAGGTCTTGACCTCTTAGGTAGCTAGGAGTATGGGTGTGAACCTCTGGTGCCTGGCTGCTGTGGTTATTTATTTATTTATTTTTTTGGTCCAGTTGTGGGGCCTGAACTCTGGGCCTGAGCACTGTCCCTCAGCTCTTCAGCTCAAGGCTAGTGCCCTACCACTTGAGCCACAGTGCCACTTCCGGCTTTTTTCTTTTTGCTTTATGTGGTGCTGAGGAATCGAACCCAGGGCCTTATGCGTGCAAGGCAAGTGCTTTACCACTGAGCCACCTTCCCAGCCCTGCTGTGGTTATTTTTGAAGTAGGGTCTTGCTTCTTTTCTCAGGCTAGCCTGGACTGTGTTTCTCCAGCTGGCATGACAGATATGTACCACTATTCTCACCTTCTCTTTTCTGATAGAGTATATCTAACTTTTGCCTTGGACTCCCTCCCAAGTAGCTAGGATGACAGGAATTAGCTCTTACATTCTACATCTTTGAGTCTGTTTTTATGATAGTACCTTGCTGTTAATTACTACAGCTCTTTTGCTGCTGTCTTCCCCCCCCCCCCCCCCTTATTGTGAATTACTACAGCTCTTTCGCTGCTGTCCCCCCCGCCCCCAATTGTGGTTTGAATTCAGGACCTCTTGCTTCCTAGCAAGCAGTCTACCACTAGTGTTTCACTCCCAGCCTTTTGTAGGCTACTACTTGGAAGGAAGAGGAAGATTGCTTTGGTTCTTGGGGTTTTGTGGTTCCATGTGATGTGCACATCAGGAGTGCTTTTTTTTTTTTTTGTTGGTCATGAGGCTTGAACTCTGGGCTTGGGCACTGTCCTTGTGCTCTTCAGCTCAAGGTGAGTGCTCTACCGCTTGAGCCACAGCACTACTTCTGGTTTTCTAGTGGTTTATTGGAGATAAGAGTCTCACAAACTTTCCTGCCCCAGCTGGCTTTGAACCACGATCCTCAGATCTCAGCCTCCTGAGTAGCTGGTATACAGGCGTGAGCCACTGGTGCCTGGTTTCCGGAGTGCTTTTCTGGTGCATTGAATCTGTGGATTGCTTTTTAACACCACTGTTTCCAGTTTGTAAACATGAGATATCCTTCTAAATTTTGTGCTCTCCTCAGTTTCATTCATCAGTGTTTCATTATTTTTATTGTAGAATTCATTCGCCTTTATTTAAATTTGTTCTTTGGTATTTTCTTTTCTTTGCCTATATTGTAAATAGGATGGTCTTTTGAGTAATTACATAGGACATTTGTTTTATGAATAAATGCTTAGTGTTTTTCGGTACTCCTGGTATTTGAAGGTTATTTTGTTTAGGTGGGAGGGCACTTTATTCTGCTCCTGTGCTCATCTCACTACACATAGTGGACCATAAAACAAGAGAGGTCATTGAGTGCATTAGGCAGAAAGTTAATGCCAAGTGTGTTTGAAGAATATATATGAGTAATTATACACTTATACATGATTCCATAAGTAAAAATTTGTGTACAAAGAGAAGACAACAAAATGTATTACTTTGTTAACAGTTGTCTTTTAATACTGTGCTGATCTGTGTTTTTATTTGTATTCTTTTTTTCTTAATACATATTTTTTATTGTAAAGATACAGTACAGAGGGGTTACAGTTACACGAGCAAGGTAATGTTATTTGTATTCTTTTGTAGTATATATTTGGTTATATGAGTGTACAGTCTTGAATGAGTATAATTCTTATATTAGAAACTAAACGTTGTGCCATGGAGATTTTAAAAAATGATTGCTATTATAAATTAACATGGCTGATTGGGTGATCTAAGTTTAATTCAGTTGAGAGTTACAGTACTGAATTGCTTTATTTTAACCATTTTATGTTAAAGGATCAAGAATTGGTCAAAATAGTTGGGATCCGATACGAGGTTGGGCCGCCTACACTCTGTTGCCTCAAACTAGCGTTCCTCGACCCGGCTAGTGGAAGACTTACTGATAAATCCTTCTCCATTAGGTGGGTGTAGTTTTAGTGAATTACTGCACTTAATCTCCCTTCTTGCTCATTAGCTTGTCTTCCATTTCAGCTGTAGTAGTCTTGTGGGCAGCCAGAGATAGGGGTTGAGCTTCAGGTGACTAGAACTTGTTAGTGGACTGGCACTTTGTCAAGCAGGTCTTAGGCAGGGACCATCTGTTCCATAGGCTTTGATGCCACTTGTGTGGGCAGGGAACTGCTGGGAATGCTTTCTGCCTTGGTGAAGAACATTTCAGAGTAAGTTGCTGCACCTGTGCCATCCATGGTGGTCGCTGCTGCACACCTGCAGCATGGCTGGTTCCAGCGTGGTGTTCATGTGCACACTGTGCTTTGAAAACTTGGAAAGAAGAAAAAAAGCCCAATAATTCTTATTGAAATAATACTGAAGATATAACTGGGTTAAATAAAATACACTATTAAAATTTATTTCTTTTTACCTTTAAAAATATGGCTAGTTAGCTGGGCCCTGGTGGCTCATGCTTATAATCTTTGCTATTCTGAGGATCACAGTTCAGAGCCAGCCTGGGCAGGAAAGTCCATGAGACTCTTATCTCCAATAAACCACCAGAAAACTGGAAGTGGTGCTGTGGCTCAAGTGGTAGAGTACTTGCCTTGATCTCAGGGACTGTACCCAGGCCCAGAGTTCAAGCCCCATGGTGGACAAAAATTATGTGTGTGTGTGTGTCTCTAGTTAAAAACTTACATAGTTTCTTGTACATTCCTTTTAAACAGTGTTGTTTTCTATTATAACTTGAGTGAGCATTGTAAATTTTTTTTTCTTTGCTGGGCAGAAACTTTTTTCTCTAGCATTGTAAATTTTTTAACTTTTTTTTTTTAGATATCATGACATGCCAGATGTTATTGACTTTCTTGTATTGCGTCAGTTTTACGATGAAGCAAGACAGAGGAATTGGCAGTCTTGTAAGTCTGTCTGCCTATTGCATTTTATATAGTCTTAACAATCTTTCATTTTATCTGTCTTTTGGTTGTAACACTCTTGATTGTGATTTATGTAAACATAGAAACTCTTGAGAATGAAACTTGAGTTATTGCTGGATATTTTACTTAGGGCTTGGCCCAAATTTTAGGAGACTTTGTTAGCCAACCATTTTTCTTTTGTGGTTTGTACATTTGGAAAATATTATTTTGACCCTTTGAGTATGGGCTTAATTTTTAGATCTCCACACACCATGTCAGGGATGGTTATTTTCATATAATAATTTGCACTACTGTCCTATGATTTTAAAAATAGGATAGTTTATATAATCTTAAAGTAATCATGAAGTGTAACCAAACTTAACTGTTACAATTTTGATTCTGTAGGAAATTTTGTGTACACTCTACAGTTAATAACTGTACTAACAAGTATATATTAATAACATACATATAATGAGAGATTTTTGAATTTTCTTAACCTTTATTCTTTGGTTCATTTTGTAAACTGCAATATAACTTATCTGGGATGGTCTTTTGAGTTCATTGAATAAGGAAATTTCACTCATAAGCCATTTTATTCTATTATGTTATATGGCTGTTGACCTTAATGTGTTTGTGAATGTAACACTGTTCTTATATTTGTTATCGCTGAAACTTGTTGGAGAGTGCAGGAAAGTTGGCTCATTTCAAAATAATTCATGTTAATTTCTTTTTTGTGCCAGTACTGGGGCTTGAACTCAGGGCCTGGGTGTTTTTTTGCTTAACGCTGGCACTACCACTTGAGTCACACCTCCACTTCAAGCTTTTTCCCAGTTATTTGGAGAAAAATGTCTCATGGATTTCCTGTTTGAGCTGGCTTTGAACAGTGATTTTGGATCTCAGCCTCCTGAGTAGCTAGAACTACAGGTCTGAGGCACTGATGCCTAGCTATACATGTTGATTTCTGTTCTATATGTTTCCATGGTATTTTATAAATAACATTGTTGACAGATGTTAACAAAGTCTCAGTCTTTTTGGTCCTTTGTTTCCTTCCTAGGTGACAGATTTCGGTCTATCATTGATGACGCTTGGTGGTTTGGGACAGTGCTGAGTCAAGAACCATATCAGCCACAGTATCCAGATAGTCATTTCCAGTGTTACGTTGTGAGGTTTGTATGCTGGTAGAAAGTATCACTTGTCAGTCATTTAAGATGATAGGTCCCTGAAGCAGACATTTCAGGTTTGATAGAATTTGACTTATCATGAACTCATTGTGACGTCTTGTTTATTTTCTGTTATAATTCTCCTGCTGGTTCATGTTCTGCTTGCTACCCTGGAAATATGTCTGTATCCTCCTAATTTTTATTTACCTAATATTGTCATAATTAGAGTTCAGGAGTAAGTATTAATATTAGATCATTAATCTTCTTCCCATTGGCTACCTAGCCTGGGCTGCCAGGCAGAGCCTTCATAATGTCTTCACTTGGTGCTCTGGGTCCAGGAGGACTGCTTTCTTCTTCACCTCGCAGAACACTTTACACTTCCTATTACTACTAAACCTTTTTAAGTGATTGAAGTCAGTATTTAGCCTTTCCTTGCTGCAGTGGGTCATTTCATAGTTGAGGTCTTTTTGCTGCCTTCTCTGCTGTGCATGATTTGTTCTCCTGAAAGGCTAACAAGAGTTTTATTGTTTTTGTAAACAGGTGGGACAATACTGAAATTGAAAAACTGAGCCCATGGGACATGGAACCAATTCCTGAAAATGGTATATATTCACCAAATCATACTTTACATTATTTACATTTTTTCTATTGCCAATATATATTCAAGACATACCGCTGTTCTTCCATAATTGTTTTCAAATTGTTTAGGAACTCAGAACTTTATGTATGGAAAAAGATGACAGAACTCCATATGTGACTTATTTGTTCCTGACCTCAGATTCCAGCCCTATTCCAGAAGTCAGTAACCTGTTATCTGCCCCAGAACCCTGCTCGAAACTCTCATGGGCCTCCGCATGTAGCCCTGCTCCCTTTCCTTCATCCTTACTCTGTTACTCTGGTCTTCCTTTCCATGGACTGTCTGTTCTTACTTTGAAAGTCAAGCACTGCTGCAGCCATGCTGCCCCATGGCTCCTGAGCCACCAGCTGTTTACTTAGCTCCTTTCCTCTAGTACTGTTACTTTTTCACTTTTCATTTGGCTGTATTGATTTTAGCTGTGAAATTATTTCCTTCTTGTTCACTTTGATCAATATTTGAAAGGATACTTTATCTTTCTTTCTGCTGTTTTTTTTTTTTTAACTGCCAAACTGTCTTCTGTCATGTTTGCCTAGCTTAACAGAACTTGTTCTAGCTGGCACTGTGGTGCAGACCTGTAATCATGGCACTGGGAGACAGAGGCAGGTCCCAAGCCACCTTCTGTGTTTTCTCTTCTGTCACATCACCATCAACCATTGTTGCAGTTTTATTTTGTAATTAAGAGTTTTGTGGAAATACTGACCACCTTCAGAATTTTATAACAGCATTATTAGAAGTCATTGATGACTGTTAAATTTTCTTTTGAGCTTACTTACCAGTAGTAGGTATGCATACAAAGGTAATTTGCAGTGTGCAGAGCACTTAATAGATAGTAAAAATCCCACTTTTTTTTTGGTTGGTCGTGGGGCTTGACCTGGGCACTGTCCTTGAGCTCTTCAAGTCTAGTACTCTACCACTTTGAACTACACCACCACTTCGGGTTTTCTGGTGATTAATTGGAGATAAGAGTCTCATAGACTTTCCTGCCTGGGCTGGCTTTGAACTATGATCCTCAGATCTCAGTCCTGAGTAACTAAGATGACAGGTGCCATGGCCCAATTGCCTTGCTATCTCTTTTTTTGCTTTTATTGTTGTTGTTTTTGTTCCACACATAGAGTGATCAGTATTAAACAGAACATTTAACAGGAAGTACTTTATGGCTCTCTCTTCTCCAGTTCTTCCCTGTTTTCCCTGTATTCTAAGTTCTGCCTTCAGACCTCAGCTGATCTTCTGATCAGCTGATCTTCCCCTGACTTTCTCCTCCTTACATGTGGCCTCCTTTCTTTCACCAGGTAGGCTGCTGCAGTCCATCTTTGTTTCTTTGTTTCTTTTTTTAAATTTTATTTTATTGTAAAGGTAATATACAGAGGGGTTACAGTTATATAAGCCCAAGTAATGAGTACATTTCTTTTTGAGCAGTGTCACCCCCTCCTTCATCTTCTCCCAGTTTTGTTTCTATTCTCTATGCTGATGTTCAGTGCCTCACACACTATTGCCTCTTGTGCTTTTTTTTTTTTTTTGGTGGGGGGAGGGGAAGGATTCTAACCTGAATGATACACAAAAATATCTCTAATTAATTTTTTAAAATTATTTTTATTTTTTTAAATTTTTATTGTGAAAATACTGTACAGAGGGGTTACAATAACATGGGCAAGATAATGAGCACATTTCTTATCAAGCATTGTAGCCTCCTGCTTTGTTTCCCCTTCCCATCCCTTCGTATCCTCCCCCCCTCTCCCCATCCCTCCCCCCACCAAAGTTGTAAAGTTCCTTTTTCGACATAACGACTTGTACATCTCATTGTTGCAATGGGTCCTCCTGTATCCCTGTTGTAACAACTTGTTTTTTCCCTTCCCCTCCACATATACCAACATCATATATAGTGAAAGCAGGGGTTGTACCATGGGGGAGGGACATACAAGGCAACAAAGACATAATCTTATAAATATGTTAGAAACAATCGCATGAAAGATTCTCTCTCTCTTTTTTTTTTTTTTGGTCAGTCGTGGGGCTTGAGCTCTAGGCCTGGGAGCTGTCCCTGAACAATTCAGTTCAAGGCTCATGCTCTACCACTTGAGCCATCGCACCACTTCTAGTTTTCTGGTGTTTTTTTTTTTTTTTTATTGTGATTAAGTGATTACATAATTGCCCAAATTTCTCAGTATTGTGGAATAATGATGATCATTTAAAGTCACAAGCTCATTCTAACTTTCCTGGAGCTAATTGTCTATCACGGTCTATAACATGTAACGGTGTACACATACACCATACATGTGATCAGCAGCATGGGGTTATTTAGTAGTGGTTCTACCAGATGAGTGGAAGTTCTTTGTTTCTTAAGTCCTGTTAATTTTGTCGTATCACCTAACATTTTGGATTTAATATCCACTTATCAGGGAGACCAAGTACCGTTTGTCTCTTTGCTCTTGGCTTACCTTGCTCAACATGATTTCTTCTAGCTCCATCCATTTCCCTGCAAATGCCACCTAATTAACTTTTGAACACTCTGCTAGACATTGTTCTCAACAACTCTATGAGGTAGAAACCTTTATTTTTGGTTGCGGGATGGGGGTGGCAGAGAGGGAGGTTTTGGGGCTTGAACTTGGGGCCTGGGCATTGTCCCTGAGCTCTTTTTGCTCAAGTCTAGTACTCTACCACTTTGAGCCACATTGCGACTTTTAGTTTTCTGTTGGTTGATTGGAGATAAGAGTCCTATGGGCTGGCTTTGGACTGTGATTTTCAGATCTTAGCCTGCTGAGTAGCTAGGATTACAGTTGTGAGCTTCCAGCCCCCAGATCAGAAACTTTTTACTGCCCTTGTTAGCAGTGGGTAGATTGAGACACAGGTTAAAAATGCAAAGTAAGAGCTGGACAAGGTGGAGTCTCAGAGAGAGAGAGAGGGCAACAACCTGGTCTGCATAGTGAAACCCTGTTTATAAACAAACCTTGTTTAGGGTCCATGGTATTGAGTGTGATGTGGTTTAATATTCTTTGGTTTAAAAAAAAAGTCTTTTGTTATATTGACTGCTCATACAGCTTTCCTTCATCCTCTCCTTTTTTTTTTTTTTTTTTAAAGTTGAGGTGCTTGGGATTAGTCCTAGGTCCTTGTTTCTGTTTGGCAGGTAGGTTGCCTAGCCTGGCTGGAGTCAGTCCTCTTCCTGAGATGTGGAAGTACAGACTTGTGCCACTTCTCCCAACTGCTTTAACTGCCTTGCCTTTTGGATAGGTAGAAATCATTACTGTGAAATGGACTGTGAAAGGGAGAATTTCGGTTTCTTTGAGTGGTGGATATCTTGTCTACTCAATTTCTTATGTTTCTGTAGAAAATAAAATTGAAGTCATTTTTTCTTTTTCAAGAACATGACTTAAAGGTTTATTGCCATCATCATTCATACTTAAAAATTGTCCATCCCATAGCTAATCATAACAGGTCAGACCTTGAAGTTGAGATCATTCACAGAGCTAGACAGTGGTATCTCACACCTGTAATTCTAACTACTCAGGAAGCTGAGATCTGAGGATCTTGGTTCAAGCCAACCCAGGCAGACAAATCCAAGAGACTCTTACCACCAATTAACCAGCAAAAAGCCAGAGTGGAGGTGTGCGGCAAGTGTTGGAGTCAAGTGAGAGCATGAAGCCCAGAGTTCAAAAAGTTAATCGATATTGTATAAAACATGTTCATTGGCTTTTTAATGACTATATTTGTCAGGAAAGTTCCCATACGCATTTTCTTCATGCTTTAGTTTAAAAACTGCTTTAAAGCAGCTGTCCTAGAGGCACTATTTATGTGTGTGTTACATATGTGTGTGTGTGTGTGTGTGTGTGGCATGTCTCCATTGGAGAGTGGCCTGAAAACACAAGCTGCCACAATGGATGATGACATCCTGTGTCTGTCAGAACTTGTACTTAAGCGTTCCACTTTCCCCACTAGGAGTTAAAAGAAGTCATCTACTTCATTTATACTCCTTGCAGTTAAGGAGATTAGTCATCTCTCCTGTCGAGATTAATTTGCCTATGTTGCCTTAAGTTTTTAAATGAGTTCTGATATCTGAGAATGTGATGACAATTTAAGTTTTATTAGGGTGGGTAGATTGTGTTGTACTTGAATTGTAGCAATTTGTTAATCTCAAGTGATAATCTTTACAAAGCTGCAAATTTGGGGCCAGGTTCAGCAGTGCAAACAAGTATTTCTACCACTCCAGAGGCAAGGATGAGTAAGATTGTGAATTTAGGTCATTCCAGGCAAAACATTGGTGAGACTGCCATCTCAACAAACAAGGCCAACAGGCTAATGCTTGCCACCAATCCAGCTACCCTGGAGGCAGAGATAGGAGGAGATAGGCCAAGGCTTGCCTAGGCAAAAAGCAGCCTACTTTGTCTGAAAAATAAGGAAAGAGGTGGTATGGAGGTGTGGTTTGAGTGGTTTTGGCTCACAGCACAGAGCCCTGAATTGAAACCCCAGTACTAATAGGAAAAATTACAAATTTGAACTTGTTAAAAAATACTTAAATTTTTAATTTTTTTGTCGGGACTATGGCTTTTACTCTGGGCCTATCTACTGTCCTGAGTTTTTGTGCTCAAGACTAGCACCCTACCACTTGAGGCCTCACTCCACTTCTGGCTTTTTGGCATTTTATTGAATATAAGAGTTTCATGGATTTTCCCTGTCTGGAGCGGCTTTAAACTGCAATCCTCAGATCCCACCTTCCTAAGCTAGGACAACAGATGTGAGCCAGTGGCACCTGGATGACTTTTACTTTAATTATATAGATGTAACATAGTTTGTGAGCTTTGAAAATTGAATTTTGGTATAGGACCGGACCATTAGTACTTGGATTGATTTCTTCCCACCTCTTCTTGTTCTTTTTTTAACTTGAATTAATAGTTGATCCACCTGAAGAATTAGGAGCAAGTGTTTCTGTCACATCAGATGAGCTAGAGAAATTGCTCTACAAGCCACAGGAAGGTGAATGGGGTCAGAAATCACGTGATGAAGAATGTGACCGGATTATCAGTGGTATAGATCAACTATTGAATCTTGGTAAGCTTTTGGGGGTGAAAAGTTCCATTTTCAACTTTTTTTTTTTTTGTCGGTTGTGGGGCTTGAACTCTGGGCCTGGACACTGTCCCTCAGCTCTTCAGCTCAAGGCTGGTGCCCTACCACTTGAACTACAGTGCCACTTCCGGTTTTCTGGTGGTTTATTGGAGTTAAGAGTCTCATAGACTTTCCTGCCCGGGCTGGTTTGAACTGCGATCCTCAGATCTCAGCCTCCTGAGTAGCTAGGATTACAGGCGTGAGCCACCGGTGCCCGGCTCATTTTCAACTTTTCTATACAAGTATTTTGTTGTATAGACGTATGCTTATATCTATGTATTTCTGTCAGTACTAGAGCTTGAACTCAGGGCCTTGCTCTTGTTGTGTTGGCTTTCTACATAGCCACTTGAGACCCACACTCAACCCCTTTTATAAAAGCATTTTCAAATAGCATAGTTGAGGTTGTGTTTGTTGCCTTGTGATTTGACCGGTCACATTACTCTGTCACCTAAAGATGATGGATTATTGTCAAAGGCTCTCCTGTCTTCCCTAACAGATGCAGCAGCAGCATTTGCAGGCCCAGTCGATCTCTCTACATATCCAAAGTATTGCACTGTGGTGGCTTATCCAACTGATCTGTACACCATTCGAACGAGGCTCAGCAATCGGTTTTACAGGTGAGCAGAGAACTTTCCAACTGGTATATTGGTATACCCTTTGGCCTTAGCGGTTATGGTAAATGAGGAACAGGTGGTCAGATGAACCTTTCTTATTTGGATTTCATTCTTTTGGAATAAGATGTTCTCCTTAGTGGTGTTGGGTGAATTTGGAGAGAGCAAGCCATAAGGTAAAATACCTTGCTTCTGTCCTTAATTTTTAGTCCTGTGTTTTTCTTAGATTATATTATGTACATACTGTTTCTTACTTTTTTTGGGGGGGGAGGGGGTCTGGTCGTGGGGCCTGAACTCTGGGCCTGGGCACTATCCCTCAGCTCTTCAGCTCAAGGCTAGTGCTCTACCACTTGAGCCACAGTGCCACTTCCGACTTTTTTCTTTTTGCTTATGTGGTGCTGAGGAATCGAACCCAGGGCCTCATGCATGCAAGGCAAGCGCTCTACCACTGAGCCACCTTCCCAGCCCTGATAATATTAGAATTTTTTTGGGGGGGGGGGGGAGGGGTCTGGTCGTGGGGCCTGAACTCTGGGCCTGGGCGCTATCCCTCAGCTCTTCAGCTCAAGGCTAGCGCTCTACCACTTGAGCCACAGTGCCACTTCCGGCTTTTTTCTTTTTGCTTATGTGGTACTGAGGAATCCAACCCAGGGCCTCAGGGATGCAAGGCAAGTGCTCTACCACTGAGCCACCTTCCCAGCCCTTACTGTTTCTTACTTATATGTTCAGATTCCTTTACACTCGATGTAATTGGTTAAGGATATATTAGCAGTGTGCCTGTGACCCAGAAAGATTACTTGACAGAAGCAGTGGCTTTTCTTTCATGTCCAATAGTGATTTTTATAGCAGTTGATTTATAGAACTTAACCATTACACAGGCATCTTCTTAAGTTCACAGTTGCTTTCCTTTATATCTCTGATATTATACACTAGACTGTGCATGTGAGTGAGAAACCGCTGTGGCAGTTTACAGCCACATTGACTGTAGCCCAGCAGTTTTCTAAGGTGGAAAAAGGCCTGGTGGAAAAGAAAGTCTGTATGTTTGTGAGTGTGTGTGTAAGTGTTGAGTTGTAGAAAGGAAAGGTGGTGTTTGTGTAAGTGGTGTGTTCAGCTGCTTTCTGAAGTTCCATGTCACTGCAGGTATCACAGCCCAGGCCTGCGGTTGAGTGGATGGCATGGAAGGTAGTTCACTGTCCCACATCAGTGGTTTGGATCATGTGCTGCTCTTTCATTAACATGCATGTCCTTTGATTTGGTTTCTTTCTAACTTTTTAGTCTAAGCCCTCAATTGTTTATTTGCTTTTGAAGGAGGCTGTCTGCATTAATTTGGGAAGTCCGATACATAGAACATAATGCCCGAACATTTAATGAACCGGAAAGTGTAATTGCAAGATCAGCTAAAAAGATAACTGACCAGCTTTTAAAATTTATTAAGTAAGTAATCTTAGATTATCTATGTTGTATAAAAATTTACTGCATATTGTGTTTTTAGAATTGTTTACTTTTTAATTTTTTACTTCCTGAATTATGCCCGTTTAAATTTTACTGTAGGTACCAAATTGCAGTTTTAATAAAAGAAGGAGAAACTGACTGATCCGCTTTTTATGCTTGTAAAATGTTGAAGTGGTTTTGTTCTTGTTGGGTGCCACATGCCTCTCATCCACACCCTGTTTTTATATAGCATACCTGTGAAATAATGATTAGCTCCTATAAACTGGTGTTGAACAAGTTGTAGGGTTTCCTTGGACTTTGATAATTTTTATACCAATATCCTTTTTGGTTTTCTAAAGATCCAGTTGTATTTTCTGTCATCTTTTCTCTGTTCCTCACTGTACCTTGATATTTTCCCCAGAGTTAGTCTCTGACTTTGCTGAGGGCACTTAATTTGTGACTTCCTGGTATTTCCTGGTGATTCTATGAAACTGTACATTATGAATATTCCCCATTCTTTCTTGCATTGGGAAATCAGTTTGGAATAGAATGAAGATTGAGGTGGCAATTGTAATCTGAGTTCTAGAATGGTTTCAGACATAATACAATAAATCAGTATTCAGTGTCTTTATGTCCAGGTTGAGAGAATAATTTGTAGATGGTCCATCATTTTTTTGCACCTAGACCAAAACTGGAAAACCGCTTCCCTCTCAGATTTCCTGAGTTAATTCTGTCCTGTCTTCAGGACTCAGACTTGGTTATGTCTCCCCAGAGTCCTATTCTCTACTTCAGGAAACACATTTTTCTCATCCTCAGTCTTCTCCTGTGTGAACGTTCAGTGAGGGTCAGGCCTTCACTTTAATGTCTTCATCTTTTCCTTCCTGTCTCAGTACTTCACTTTTTGTAAGAGAATCCATTCAGAGATTCCTCAAAGTGAGGGTATTCATTGGGCCTTTTCTGGAGTGATAGCTTGCATTTTTTTTCCTCCAGTGGGGCTTGAACTGTGTACCACAGTGCATCACAGAGTGCTAGCTACCACTTTGAGCCCAGCTCCACTTCTGGCTTTCTGTGTGGTTAATTGGAGATAAGAGTCTCTCGGACTTTCTGCCTAGGCTGGCTTTGAACCACAGTCCTTGGATCTCAGCCTCTTGAGTGGCTAGGATTATAGGCATGAGCCAGCGTCACTGGTGACAGTTTAATTTTTATATATACTTAAAAAGTCATTGTAGGGTAGATGACATGGCTCATATCTGCAATTCTAGCTACTCAGGAGGTGGAGATGGGGAGGATTGTGGTTCAAGGCCATTCCAGGCAAAAAGTTAATAAGATACCATCTCAGCAAGCAAGCTGGGTATAGTGGGGCATGATATCTTCCAGCTATTCAAGAGGCTGGAGGTAGGAGACTCTGTATGAGGCCACTCCTGGATAAAAATTCAAGATCTTATTTGAACAAATAACCAAAAAGCAGACGAGGGCTAGGGGTATGGGTCAAGTGGGAGAGTCCCTACCTTGTAAGGGCAACGCTCTGAATTCAAACCTATGTCACCTAAAATAAAAACAACAAAAACCCAGCAGTATTCTAGATTAGGATTTTCAGATGGCCTCCATGGAGGACTAGGGCAAAATCTGGTCTGATTCTTTAGGAATATGAACCTTAGGGAGCTGTTTATACTTCAGTATGCAGTTTGAATTCTTGGCAATAGTGACCACATCTACATTCTTTTAATGTAAATTTTTGCTTTTTTAGGAACCAAGACTGTACAAATATCTCAGAACTGTCTAACACATCTGAAAATGATGAGCAAAATGCTGATGATTTGGTATGAAGCTTGTCAGTTTTATCATTACTTTTGTTAAATGTTTAAAAGTTTTTGTCAAATAACAGCTGTTGGGTTGAGAGGTTGGTTCAAATGATAGGGTACCTGCCTAGTAAGTATGAGGCAAAGCCTTGCCTTCAAAACCTAAAACCACCCAATAGAAAAGAAAAAAAAAGACTATGTACAGAGTATGCGGACAATTCTTTCTTTTGGATTTTTTTGGATGGCCCTAACATATAAGCCCATGGATAACTGGTAGAGTTGTTCTGTGGTTTCATTTTATACAGAACAGAAGGCTGTTCTGTACATCTATAAGAATAATGTTAATTTCTACAGAATCTTCTACTTGGGCTTACTGATTTTATTTTGCCAAGATAGATGGGAATAAAAGTATATACACTGGAAAATAATTAAGGAATAGGAAAATATACAGAAACTCAAATCCAAGAAGTAGAAGACTAGATTTCTTTAGGTGTTATAGATAGAGAGCAGAATGTAAACAGTGAATTTTGGATTTAAGAAATGGGGAATACAAGTGTGTGTGTGTGTGTGTGTGTGTGTGTGTGTGTGTGTGTGTGTGTGTGTGTGTGTGTGTGTGTGTGTGTGTGTGTGTGTGTGTGTGTGTGTGTGTGTGTGTGTGTGTGTGTGATGGGGCTTGAACTCTGGGCCTGGTGTGTGTGTGTGATGGGGCTTGAACTCTGGGCCTGGTGTGTGTGTGTGATGGGGCTTGAACTCTGGGCCTGAGCACTGTCCCTCAGCTCAAGGCTAGTGCTCTACTTGAGCCACAGCACCATTTCCATTTTTCTGTTGGTTTATTGGAGTTAAGAGCCTCATAGACTTTCCTGCCCAGGCTGGTTTTGAACTGCGATCCTCAGATCTTAGCCTCCTGAGTAGCTAGGAATACAGGCATGAGCCATTGGCGCCAGGCTCAGTTTTAATATTTCTGTGTAACAGGTTTTTTTGGTGCTGGTCCTGGGACTTGAACTTAGGGCCTAGGCACTGTCCTTGAACTTTCACCACTTGACCCACTGTTCCATCCCTAGCTTTTTGGTGTTTAGAGATAAGCATCTTAAGGACTTTCCTGCCCAGGCTGGCTTCAAACCATGATCCTCAGGTTTCAGCCTCCTGAAGAGCTAGGATTATAGGCATGAGCTACCAGCACCTGTTGATGAGCAGTTGTAATTAGAAAGTTTGGAATCATTGCATGAGTAGCTACATTTTTGAAGCCACATTTTTGACGGAATGGGAGAAAGGTTAAGCATTGTTAAGATGGATAATGGTGCCTTATGCCTATAATTCTAACTACTTCCAAGGCTGAGATGGAGAAGATGGAAGTTTAAAGCCAGCCTGGGTAGAAAAATCTGTGAGATTCTGTCTCCTGTTAGTCAGCAGAATGCTGGACTCAAGGAGAGCTCTAGCCAGCCTAGCAAGCAAATGCAAGACCCTGAGTTAAGAAACCTTAGCTAGCCGGGCACCAGTGGCTCACGCCTGTAATCCTGGCTACTCAGGAGGCTGAGATCTGAGGATCGCGGTTCAAAGCCAGCGGGGCAGGAAAGTCCGTGAGACTCTTATCTCCAATAAACCACTAGAAAACTGGAAGTGGTGCTGTGGCTCAAGTCGTAGAGCGCTTGCCTTGAGCTGAAGAGCTCAGGGACAGCGCCCAGGCCCAGAGTTCAAGCCCCACAACCGACCAAAAAAAAAAAGAAACCTTAGTTATCAGCAGGGTGATGTAATCACAAGATGTTTTGTTTTATTCCTAGGATGATAGTGATCTTCCTAAAACATCTTCTGGGAAAAGGAGAGTAAGTTACACTGCATGACTGACTTTTATGCTCTGTGTATTTTTTGTTTTAAAAACTAAATCT
>NW_024870784.1:4822500-4860000 GCF_019054845.1 Dipodomys spectabilis | reverse complement strand
GGTTACTTAACCTTTGGCCCCAGTTTCCTTATCTATCAACTAGAGATAGCAGTGAGAATCAGGTGAACAAATATTTATTTGGTGCTTAGAACAATGCCTGACCTTCAGGTAATGTAGCCAAAGTGGTGAGTTCTAGGTCTTTCTTTAACTGGCCACCTGTGAGGCAATCACGATTCCCCTGTTCCCACTAGACGGCAAGTCAGATCCTTCCTTGCGGCTTCTGCTGATTCCTGACTCTCTTGTGAAGAGAATGACACTCTTGTTTTTACATTTATTCTGTCTCTGTGGTACTGAGGAATCGAATCCAGGGCTTCATGCATGCTAGGCAAGCACTCTGTCACTGAGCCATGTTTCTAGAAGAATGCAGAGACAGTGAAATCTAACAGCTCCATTTACCTGGGACAGTGAGCTGACCAGCCTGCAGTGGACACACTGTCCCCTTCACTCAGCCTGTTAAACCCTGGACTGCACAGAAATGGCAACGTGAGTGTCCCAACCAGCTCCTTCCAAGTGAGACAAGAAGTGGTCTGGGGCTACCCGGGGAAGAACCCACAGCCTCTCCTCCCCACACTGATCAGGGCAAGGCCAGGCTGTCAGGCCTGGGGAGCCAACGTGGCTCCCCTAGAAGCCGCTTTGCTTGGCCTTCTTCCTGGTCTCACAGCCTCCTCTGCTGGTGGGAGGGAACAGGGGCTTGTCAGGTGGGAGGAGGAGGTACAACCAGCTTCCACCTGTTGTCCTGACATAACTGGCCCCCTTGGGATCATGGGTGAAAGGATTTGTCCTACATCCAACCAGCGTCTCCTGAAACCTTGCATTTGCCCGCACGTGCTCCCAGACACCGCAAGCGTCCATGAGCACCAGCCGGGGAAGGGGGACTGGCAGGGCCAAAGCGAGGACTATGCCTGAAGAGTCCTGGGCCTGTGGCCTACCTGCTCATGGTGGGCAGCTCACCATTCTCTCCAGGCTATTTCCACTCTCAGGGTATGGTGAGACTAGATCATGGCAGAAAGTCCACGGATAGAGTTCATGTCCCACTTGGTGTATTTGCTCACCCAGCACCTTGGATGCACCGATGGGAGCCTGCATCAGTGTCCCTGTGCCCTTGGTTATTGACGCCATAACACTGCATATCCCTAGCTGAATCAGGGCCCCAGCCCTGGGAGATCCAGTGCAATGCCCAGGAAGGCTCCGGGCAGTTCCCACCCCAGCCATCCTGCAGAGAGCAGGTGCTGCTCCCAGTGTCTCCTGAGATGTCCTGCTCCCTGTGCACTGAGACATTTTTGAGCACCGTCCACTTTGCAGAAACTGCCCTGCAGGAGGCCCAGGGGTGGAAGCCTTGGGAACAGAGCTCACCTGAAGGGCAGCTAGAGTTAGATGAACAGCCCCAGCCCCAGCACCAAGGCCCAAGAACTGGAACCAAGTGATTTTACCCCTGTGGGACATAATATCTAGCATTGCCCTCAGGCATAAGTCATGAATGGGTGTGTTTACTGAAGTGTGACCTCCACGCCACACTCCTGCTCCATGCAGACAGACAGACAGGCCAGGCGCTCACTGCACCCTGTGCCTTGGACAGCGCCTCCCAGGTCCTGAAGGACATGGGAATGGCAGCTCGGCCTTGAGTGCTGGTAACTGGTACCTCCTTACCCAGCCTCCCCGGCCTGAGGTGTGTGTGCTCAGCTGGCAAGGAGTTCAGTCGAAGGACCAACGTCACGTAGGGCAAGTGCTGTGCCGAGCAGGGCTGCGGCCTCTGTGTGCTGGGGGGCGAAGGGGCTGGTGAGCTTTCCCAGGCAGCTGCGAGTCCTCTGGGGACTGGGTTAGAAGCCACCCTTTGGGGAGACGTCATCAGTGTGTGTACACCAGCTGCAGGTGACAACACTGGAGATGACCCAAAAAGGGCAAGTTTCTTCCACAGGCATCAAGTTGTAGATATTAATATGTGGTATGTATCCATGGGATGGGTGATGTGTGCACCTTGTACTACAGAGAAATAGTACACTATTAATGTGTGCTGATATAACATGTCAGTACGATGTGTCTTAGTGTAATGTGTCATTAATGTAATATTGACTGTGTGTCATTGTGATAGGCGCTGGGTTAAATATATACTCTAGAAAGTATAAATATGGAATTGTGCACTATTGTGATAGATAGGGAATGTGCATTATTACAAAATGTAATGTACTAATAGATTACTGTATTAGCATATTATATTTATTAATATTAATCATATTTACCATATGTATTGATATGTATAGTGTGTTATTGGTATATGTGCAAATTGCATAGACGTGGCATGTCCTACTTTGCAATGTAGATCACGTAATGTGTAGAATATATGGTCAGAGTGCTGTGTAACATGTTATTAATGCAGCTATACGAGGTGCTGATATAACATGCAAAGGCTGCTATCCGGAAACGTATTGAAACCACATGGAATGTGCTATTAGCAGTGCATAAAGTAAGTGGGCCACCACAGCCACTACTGTGATTCTGAGACAGACTCGACCGCAGGCATGCTCAGACGACCTGGCCTGGCCCAGGCCTTTTCTCAAGACGTCAGGGAAAGACCTGAATTTTCCTTGCCAAAGGGAAAAGCCACAGGAACTCTAAAACAGGATGCACATCACACACACACACACACACACACACACACACACACACACCATGTTCAAGGAAGAAACATATCTCCCTTAGTGATATAGTTCTTAGTTTTCTAAATCTTTCAAAATAACAAGTACTTTAAAATACCTTTTCAAGAGACCAGGTGTTCTAGCTGTCGTCTGGGAGCAGAGGAGAGCCCTAGCTAGCTGGATGGACGGTAGATAGCAGCTGAAAGGTGGAAAGATACAGCGTGTGTGTGTGTGTGTGTGTGTGTGTGTGTGCTCATGCGCATGCATGCGTGCACACATGCGTGCATGTGCAGGGGCTTTCCCTTCATCCCGTTTCTCCACCTCCACCTGCAGACCTTTGTCAGGTGCTGCCCACACGGTAGAACTGTAGCATCAGCAGCAGAATCTTTCTTTCCACCAACTGGACCACTGGCACATTTCCAGCCGTGCCAACAAAACCTCCCCAGGGAGTGCTCAGGGGCCCCTGCCCTATGCCAACCCATCCCCGAGTGCAAACCACCATAGCTCAGACCTCACACAGAGCTCCAGGGCCTCGGTTTGAATCCCGACTTCACACTAGCTGTTCTGGAACTTCAGTCAAGCTCGCCTAGGTATAAAGTGTGAATGACCACAGTGTTGGTCCTTGCTGCAAGGACCAAGGGAGTTAACACATGCTGAGAATGTATTTCTTCTCACCCCAAAGCACCAAAGGCTAAGAACAGAGAGGGAAAGATTCATGCATAAGCAACCAAGAAGAAAGATTATGAAAGTCCCGGCCATGTGCTTTGAGTCTTTGCCTGAGACTTCAGAGCTGGGAGAGCTGCGATGTGATGACAGCGTTGTGAATTAGACCTGTGCCTAGGAATCACCCATTGCTTCAGAAACCAGAGTGACAGACCAGCAGGTGACAGATGGTGCATAAACTGCATGTGTGAAATCTTCCTGTTGTTTCCTTGACCTCCCCCCCTTCTTCTCCCTTCTTTCCTCTTCCTTCTTCCTCTCTCCTTCCCTCTCTCCCCCACCCCCCCTTAACCTGAAAGGGAGGCAAACACTTGACAGGAGCCATGCTCAGCCACAGGAGGGCCTCATCATGTGGCTGCCATCAGAAATTTGGAAAACCCCAATAAGGTCTGAGTTTGCTTTCAGGGTCATGGCTTCCTTCTGGTAATTCGCACCTTGAGACCTTGCAGGGGAATAGCTCAGCATCCAATGAAACCCGGGAGGCAAAGGAAGTTCCCACCAGCCAGCCAGGGTCTCTGAGAACCACAGGACAGAGGCCTCTGCGAGATGAATAAAGTCCCCTTGGGTTTATTCTTATCAAATAGCTCCAAACCACAGAGAATAGTACAGGAGAAACCATAGCACATGTCATCCGATGGGCAAAGGGCCTAGGCCAAACAGAGCTTTTACTTTTTAGGCATAAAAGTACAACACACTAATGAGAAGAACAAGTAGGATAGTGTGTGTGTGTGTGTGTGTGTGTGTGTGTGTGTGTGTGTGTGTGTGTGTGTGAACACAAAATCCAAGTTCCCTCAGAATCCCAGAAGTCTGCCTTTTTTCCTCGAATCTATAATTCCTATGAAGAACAAGGAGCTCAGGGAAGGTCAGGGTCACCATCTGGACTCCAACTGACTTGGCAGTGAAATGCACCAAGAATTCTGCTCTTTCCTACAACTGATTGCTCTTGGCGTGCAGATGAAAATGAATGAAAAGGAGCCAGGTTTTCTGATTGTTGGTGAATCTGGGGGTGACCAACACTGAGATCTCTGCGACTCCTTTCTTTCCATGTATCACCATTTGTCTTGTTCCGCTCCACACATCTGTGGGATGCTGACCAGATGGAAACTAGGCTGCAGCCAGCAGGCAGGTGAGAAACACATGGCCTGAGAAGGAAAGAGACCAGAAGGCCAAGTAGGGGTGGGAGGGTGCCCAGGCCTGCAGCGCAGTCCACCATTTCCTGGAGCCGGGGCTCAGCCAGAATCCCAAGGGCTGTCCTGGGGGATCTCCACTTAGTCCCTGTGTCATAGTCAGAGTCAGGGCACCTGCTACCTGTATTTGTCTAGGATGAAGCACGAGACCAGATGATGTGAGGGGAAAGAGAGGCATGGAATGCTACTGGGGCTTTGGCTTCCAGGTGACAGCCAAATAAAGGCCCTAGGCCCCTCCTAAAGCCTCTTGACTCTAAGGACAGGGAGTGCTTTGTGATCCCATCCTATCTGGATTTACTATGTTTTGTTTTGTTTTTTGTCTAATATGTAACAAGGAATGGGGCACCCTGTTTCCCCCTTTGCTGCTCACAAGAGCCTTGACATAAAGTGAGGGAGTATACGCATAATCATAACAAAGCACACTGATTGTAATGTAAGGTTTTGGTGTCAACTGACTACAATTGGAAGAAGGGTCCAGGGCCCAGACATCAGTGTCCTAGGAGCAAGCTGCTTTGCTCTTCAGAGGGTGCTCAATAAAATCTTCTGGATTTAATACCATGGCTTACAGATCTCCAATCAATGAGAACTGGCTCCAATAAAACTAGATTTAAGACTTTGTTTCTAAAGTGCAAAACCTAAACCAGCTCCTCCTTCTCTGCCAGCTTCCTTTCTCTCAATTGAGGTGCCAGACTCTCTGTGGTGCTGAATGAAACAGCTCTGAGATGGATGAATCTTATCCAGTTAATTGCTTTTCTTTGTATCATTTCTTCCTGTGTTGGGTTGTCAAGAACTAAGGGAAACTGGAAGCATGTGGCCCATGCTTGTAGTCTTAGCTACTTGAGAAGCTGAGATCAGGAGGATCATAATTCCAGGGCAGACTGGGGAGAAAAGTCCAGGAGACTTCATCTCACCAGAAACAGTCAGGTATGGTAGTATCTCAGCTATGGTGGGAAATGACAAAGTAGGAGGACTGTGGTCCAGGGGCATATATCTCAAACATAACAAATGTTTTTTTTTTTTTAAAAAAAGGGCTTACGTCTTCAACAAATGGTCCTAGGCAAACTGGATATCCACATGCAGAAGACTGAACTTAGGGCCCCAACTCTCACTGTGTACTAATGTAGAATCTGAAACTTTAAAACTTCTACATGATAGAATAGGGAAAACACGAGAACTTACTGATATAGACAGCAGCTTCCTGAACAGAAACTCCAGTAGCTCAGCAAAGGACAACTGACAAATTGTATCGAACTAAAAAACTTCTAGACAATAAAGAAGTAGTTGGTAGGTTGAAACACAGCATAGAGATGGGGATTTTTTAAAAAAAACCACCTTTGCTAGCTATATAAATGATAAAGAATTAATTACTGGAATACACAGGGAGCTTAAAAAAACTCCCAAGAAATCAATGACCCAATTAATAGACAAAGGAACTGAACAGATACTTCTTGAAAGAAGTATAAATGATCTATAAACACGTACAGAAATTCTCAACAATCCTGACCATAAGGGAAATGCAAATCAAAACAACAATGAGATTCTATATATATCTCACTCCAGTGAGAACAACCACCATTAAGAACACAAACAAAAAGAAATGTTGGCAAGGATGTGGGGGAAAGGAGCCATTAGACACTCTGGGTAGGAATGTAATCTAGTACAACCATTGTTGAAATCAGTTTGGAGAACATTAAAGAGAGAACTTCCATATGATCTAGATGGCACTCTTGGACATTTGTATGAAGGCATATACATCAGCATTTTTTGTGGCGGGGGGTCCGGTTGTGGGGCCTGAACTCTGGGCTGGGTGCTGTCCCTCAGCTCTTCAGCTCAAGGCTAGCTCTCTGCCACTTGAGCCACAGCGCCACTTCTGGCTTTTTTTCTTTTTGCTTATGTAGTGCTAAGGAATTGAACCCAGGGCCTCTGGCACGCTAGGCAAGCGCTCTACCACTGAGCCACCTTCCCAGCCCAATAAGTCAGTATTTAATAGACACCTGTACATACATGTTAATTAAAATACTATTCCCAAGAGTCAATTTATGGAAACAGCCCTGACGCCTTATAACAGAGGAATGGATGTATATAGAGAGAAATATAGATCTATATAGATATAGATATATTCCATCTGACTAAAGCATGACATATGCAGGTGAGGCAATTAACATAGAGTTAAAATATGTGTGTGGGGGGGAGGTGTTACAAAGTTGAAACATGTTAATCCTAGTGGGAGGGAACTGATGTGAATGGAGAGAGGGAAGGAAGGCAAATACAGTCAAAATACTCCATGTACCACCTATAGCCATGCTTATAATCCTAGCTACTCAGGAGGCTGAGCTATGAGGATCCCAATTCAGAGCTAGTCCAGACAGAAAATTTTATTTGAAAAACTCTTAACCAGCAAAAAGCCAGACATGGAAGCATAGTACATGTGGTAGAGCTCCATGTATGGACAGAAAAGCCAACTGAGAGCATGAACCCCTGAGTTCAAGTCCCAGTACCAGTGCACACTACACACACACACACACACACACACACACACACACACACACACGCACACACTAGAACTAGATCAGAATCAGAAAGGAAAGAGAGAATGAAGCACAGCTGTGTGAGTTTAAAACTGCCAGGGATCAATAGACTAGGAGATTGTCCCTAAGGCCTTCCATTCATACAGAAGAGCCCCAGAGTCTGAAACTGTTGTCCCAATACCAGCCCTGTTGCCTCTGAATTATGTTACCTCTAATAAGTTATCTAATTTCTCTAGACTTCTGTTTTCAACACACAGCGTTGGGTGGGGGTTTTGTCCTAGAAGTCTCAATAACATGACAGGCCTACTCGACATGTTGAAGTTGCAGTCAGCAATTGCCCTGGTGGCCCCATGGATCCAAGTACACCACAGGCTGTTCTTGTTACCATTTCCTGAACTGTCCCTTAAATCCAGGAAAGAATAAAACTAAAACCTTCAAACTTGAACTTGACTGATCTATCCTCTTGCCAGAATGAGTTATAAACATGGACTTGGGGCAGTTCATGTAAGAGCAACTCAATAAATACATCATTTATTTTATTAAATTGTGTACAGCATATACTCCAGGAACTAACATCAAGGATTTAATTAATCTGCTGGACACCTGTGACTCATGCCTGTGAGCCTAGCTGCTCAGGACACTGAGATTTGAGCATCATGGTTCAAAGCCAGCCTGGTCAAGAAAGTCTGTGATATTTTTATCCTCCAATTAACCAGCAAAAAGCAGAAAGTAGAGCCATAGCTCAAGTGGTAGAGTGCTAGCCTTGGGTGAAAAAGCTAAGGGACAGTGTTCAGGCCCCGAGATCAAGTCCTAGTACCAACACACACACAGAGCAAACGAATTTACTTAGGGAAAATTATTTGCATGGGTTGGTGAGGGGGCCAGAGCTAGCTGTATGTAGTGGGTAAAGTCACATGGGCCTCACAACCACACAAGGGAGGTTCAGCAATTGTGCTCACCTGTCCAAGGTGACACTGATAAAGCTGAAGATATGAATTTGATCTAGATCTGCTTGATTTTTAGATCCTGAGCTCTTCACCTGCCACCATGTGCTCATCCTCTCAGCGCTAGCCACATACCTTATGGATCCATTGTAAAATACTTTGAAGCATTTCAAGATGGCAACCAAAAGCTTACGGCCAAGTGCTGGCCCTTGCTGAGTGTGGAGTCCATGTGAAACACTGAACATTGATGAAGACAGACAACCCTGAATCCCACCAATCCATACATCAAAAATAGATTTCTCTCCTTAGCACATGTGGGGGTTTTCTAAGAAAAGCCACCACAGGGCACAATTCAGAAGTCAGGCGCTTCAACACCATCCACAAGCTTCAGCAAGCTTATGCTTTCTGCTCAGTACGAACGAGATCGGAGTATTGGGTAAGCACAATAAAAGAAATTTTCTCAAGGATAAGCTGTTAAGGAAAACGTGACAGCTCCACTTGGTGTTAAGTGTTTGGGGATGGTCTGTTTTACTTTTCTGTTGCTGTTTTGTTTTGTTTTTGTGTGCAGACGGGTGTGGGTCTCCTCTAGTGCAGTATTCCCTGGTTGACTTCTTGACTGGAAATCTGAGAACCTCAAGCAAAAGGAAGATGAGCTGAGTCCAAGGTTCTTTAAAAGTGACTTACCAGAAACACAAACGACACAGGATGTTTGCAAGCAGGTTTCCCCTGCTGCAAGGCGGGAGGGGGCGGGAAGGGGGGGAGGTGGAGAGACTCCATTTCCTTAGGATAACACTGAAAGAGCTTCTTGGAACATAGCCGAGTTTTCCTGGGGAGGGCATTCAGAAAACCTCTTCCTTGCACAAACCACCACATCCTTTGTGCCTTTGTATCTTGGTTCATTCCATATTGCAGAGAGCTGCAGCCACCCCAGTCTCCCCTTCCCTTCTCTCCCCCCACCACAAGATCCCGCCTCCCTCCCTCTTCCCAGCCAAATCCCCCTTGGAATTCACGGAATGGTTGTTCCTTATGACACAGATGACACAGAACAGCCATACCCCTGGCACGCCAACCTGCAGGTATGAGCCACAACGGAGGGTCACAAATCAAGGGACCTCACTCTGCCCAAGTGTATCAGATACCGTGGATGATTTCCAGAACACAAAGAGGGCCGAGTTGACCGGTTCTGATCATCCGGTACCTTCTTGTTTGGCTGGAGATTTCATAGCCATCGTACTTTCCAAAGATTCCTCTAGAATCTGACAACTTGTTGGGAAAGGAAACAGCCTTTGACCTATTTCCTTTGTTAGTCAAGGTCGAATTATCTTCCAGTGCAATTGTTCTTAATATTTTTTTAAAAATTTTCAGTGGAGTGAGTCCTATTTTATTTTTAAATGATGATAAATGTGGTATTAAAGAGGGATTACGATTATATAAGTTCGGTGATGAGTACATTTTCTTTCGTACAATGTCCAGAGGCAAGGAGTGTTTAGCACGTCTAAGATGTCTCATTGATTCCTGGTACGGCCTACAGACCCCTGGACAGTAGGTATTTTTCCCTTCTCAAAACAGCTCTCCTGTCTTGGCCATATGCTATGTTCTGGACGAAGGAGACAGATTAACCTCACCTCACTCTGTCTTCTATTTCTTTCTCATCTGCTGATTGGGGGGGGGGGGTCCCCTCGTGTTTCTCAGGGGCTAATCACCTTCATATACAATGGTGGGTTAATTCTAAAAAAAGAAAAAAAATCAGCATGAAACTGTCACTCAAGAACATGAGTATATGAATAAGATGTGAAACTTCACACTGGAAAGTCTGACTCACACATCCCTTTCGTCTCAAAAGGTCAGGCACATTTCAAAGGAAGGACCCCATCTTATCTTTCCTCTACATGTCCTCTTCCACTCACCAAGAATATTGTCTATTTCCCAGGAATTGGAGGATGAATACAGGAGAAAGTGGGCTTGGAAAGTAAGAAGAGTTGAATTACGCAAGCGGAAGTGTGAGCACATACCAGCTGTGAGTCCCAGAGCTCATCGGCCAAGATGCCAGGGCCACTGTCCCCAGCAGGAGCCACAGGGCCCTGCTGGGCACCCATTTCCAACCTTCACCCCTGAGAAAGGACATCAGTTATTTGATTTTCCTTTCAAGAAGTGGATGGAGCGCTCGAGATTCAGTCCCTTCTTTCCCATGGAATTAGCACCCCCTAGTGGCCAAGAGGACCTTCCCTCGCAGTGGAAGTGTCTGACCTGTGAGTTAGGGTTTCCCAGGTGAGCCCCCTGTGGATTGTGAGGTCACTGAGAATGGAGCCCAGAGGATGGAACTACTGGTCATACTATGTGCCAAGCACTTCTCACAGATGGTCCTACGAAGAACTTAAAATTGTGCAGGAGAGTTTCTGTCTGTTGCCCAACTGTGCTTCCATTGAAGAACATTGCGTTTCAGGTATTTTCCCAGCCACGCGGCTGGTAACTGAGCAAAGCACACGCCACTGCCAGCATTCTGTGGATGCAACCAGACAGGGAGGACCAAGGAAGGACCTGGAGGTCGCTGTGCACGTGGTAGGACCCAGGGCCCCCCATACACGTGGGAGGGAAGGATGGGCCTGCTCCCCTAGATCTCTGCAGGTGCCCTTTGGCCAAACTGGACACTGCTGTCCATTGTTTCCCTTTTGCCAAGGCTCCTGAAGCCTGACTTTTCTGAGAAGGGGTGTGGCTCACACAGGTAGCTTGGCCAGATGGGACTCCCCGGACTCAGTTTTCCCTCGGGACAATACTTATGACAAGATTTTGTTTATAAAACCTACCAACTTATTTGTATCAATACTTCTAAAACTAACAAAATTCCACCCAGTTTTCTCTTCTTGTCCTGTCAGCCCAACAAGCTCCCTTCCCATAGCTTAGCACGCTCCTTCCCTTCTCCACAGCTTGGCATGCTCCCTTCCTAGGCAACACTAGGCCCACTTCGTAAAGGCAGTAAACAATCAGCCTCCAACTCCAGTTATCTTGGGATGGCACTTCTCTGGGGCAGCTACCCCCATAGAAGGCAACAGGAGCCCTCTTCAGGTCTGGGCAGCTGCAGGACCCTTATCTGCTATTTGGACAGCAGCCATCAATCCTAGTCTGCCATGATGAAGCCCCTGGCCCACATGTCCACACCGGGGTCTCCACCTCCTAGCCCCTTCCAGCCCCTCCTAGACCTTCTAGGTTATATAGGTCAGACAATAGCCAACGCTGCTTCTCACGTCTCCCTTGTGAGAAGGACTCTTGCCGGCCCCTTTCACGGCAATAAGCCTTTTCTTTGTTTTTGTACCTGGATGTCTGCGTGGTTCTCTGGTGAAGCCTAATATACTCTGACCTTCCTTTCCAGATTTCTGTATCAAGCTACTCTCCACACCCAGGCACAACAGCCCTTTATGGTCCATGTTTACATGGAAATCGGTTTTCATACAGGAACAATGCACCCCTCCATCCTGAGGGCAGGAGGGGTGTAGGAGGCTCCTGCTGTTGGCCGGAAGCCCCTGGGGCATCTCAGACAGGGGAATGCACTCAACTGCCTGAGAGAAGACGGGAGGACCACGCTCTCTCCAGTCAGAGAGAAGACGACGTGGCTACCCAGGCTTCCAGTGGAAGAAGTAGAACCAAATGCCACTTGTGTGAAGCCCTGAAATCTTTACCTAGAGTCCCCGTCAACCTCCTTTCATGAGAAAGTTTCATTACAGAAAAGATGCTGGAAACCAGGCCAGCTTCACTCCACGTTCATGAGACCGGCATGTTTTTAAATTTGTTTTATTATCTTAAGTAGTTGTGCAGGGGATCTCAATTCCATGTAATAAGTTATGAGCACAAAGCATCTTGGTCAGTGTCACCCTTTCCATTACCCCCCTCCCCCACCATGTCTCCCAACTATACTCCCCCCCCAAAAAAAAACCCACCTGGATCCATTTTCACATCTGTCACTGAATATTTTAGACCAGCATGTTTGAGGGCGTGACAGGCTCGGCCCTGCCTGTACCCCCAGCAGACAGTGTGTCACCCCCAGGCTGCTGCTCCACTCCCTGAGCAGCCACAGGTGGCACCAGCTGGGGAAGATGGAGAGAAATTGCCCAGGCTCCTGCTGCCTGCAGGAGGGCCGTGGCATCTGGACACACACACACACACACACACACACACACACACACACACACACACCAGCTTCCAAAGCCACGCCGGGCGATCAGACAAGCCAGAGCAACCAAGGCTTCCGGTTGAAGGAGACAACGCATCAGCTCTGCAGTAGGCAAATCTGTGATGGAAGAAGCCTTTCGTCTTGGTACTATTACTAGAAAGTCCAGGGGCTGTTGGAATATTTGAGGTGGCAGATCGAACCCCGTAACTGAATACTGCGCACAGGCAGAATTACTGGAGACGGGGTAGCGTTGGAAGTTTCTTGGGCTACTGGGGTGTCGCATAGGAATGGGGACACCAACTCAAGAGGCACAGCATACTCTGCAGAAGAACTGCTACTGACAGAAAACCAAGTAAGGCAGCACACTGGTTGGGAAATCCACCCAGGTTTTATCCCTAATGTGTTACTACTGCCCTTTGTTCTGATTGGTCGGAACAAAGGTTGACAATCTTGCACTATTGGCTAGTTTGAAAGAGGTTAAAAGTTTGTGCAAGCAATCAACCCAAACCCTGGATACCTAGGCAAGACTTATCAAAAACTAATTCTTACTCAGGTGGCACTCTACCACTTTTAGACCAGGCCTCCAACCTCTAGAAAAACAATTCTTATACCAGAACATGGCTTAATTAAAATAGCTTTCTTATAAGTTGGTGGCTACTCTTATAATGGCAGTGCTTATGTCAAGCAACCACTTTGACAAGAGTCTACCTTGTACAGCAGCACAAGCCTTGCTAGAAGCCTCCGCAGTGGGGAGCTCACAGGGGAAACCAGCACAAACCCAAGGGCCACAGACGTGTGCACTGTGAGCCACACGCAGAGCCATCTTAGAGATGGGGCAAATTGCCAACAACAATCAACCAAACCCACCATAACCCCAGATTCAATGATTAGGACACTGAAAATTGAAATTCTGGTTTTCTAAGGCAGTGACTATGGAACTGTATCACAGCATTCAAACGCCCCTATTCACAGCACGCCTACCTCACCTGGAGTCAAAACCCACGCAGAGGGGCCACAGGTTCCCCTAGGGAGTCTTGGAGATCCATAGCAGACCAGTAGCAGGAAAACTGAGGGGAGCAGGCACAGAGTTTCATGTCCCTTCACCCTGCAACACCTCCCTGGACGCTTAAATTAAAAGAATCATCCCCTGCCACCCTCAGAACTCTGAGCACCTGGGATAGCAGGACTCTAGTTTGAAAGAATGCTTTTAGCAAAATATGCACAGTGTATGCCTTTTGTGTTTAACCCTGCTTCCCTCTGCATCATTTTTTTAAATCTTTTCCTGAGCCTGTGTCTCTGCAACTCCGGATTGCTCGGGTACCAGCCAACCACTCAGCATTTTAGAGTTTCCAGAAAGGAAAAGCTCATCCTCCAAGAAGGGGGTTGAAATACAATTGCTTTGTAACAAAATAACAGAGGGGAGAGGAGTCCTTTGCCTCCCCGTGACCCCACACAAAAACAGACTGAGCATCCGTTACCTGCTCGTGGAATGCTTCCTGTGCTGGACGGCGCGCCTGTCTCTGAAGCCACTGCTTGGCCACTAACCCACAGGGCTGAGAATCCATCAGTCTCATTGCGACGCTTGACCGCTGAAATGGGCTGATGGAGTGGGAACGGGAGCTTTCCGCAGCTTCCCAGAGTGATAGAAACTGGGAATCCAAGTCTTCTAAGTTATATCAATACAGAGTCATCATAGCACAAGGTCATTGCAATGGCATTCTGAGGTCTCCGCATGAGACTAGCCATGCTTTAAGTACACATCAAGTCTCAACTCCAACCACTCCAAGAAGCATTTCCCAATCACGTCTTCCCACCCAACGTCCCAGAAGCTCATAGAGCAGAACTGATTTTGGAAACTCGAACAAATAGATTCTCACTACATAGCTGCGAAGACCACTGTGATTCCTTACTAAAGCTTGTTTTGGTAGGCAGTATGGTAAGATGATGCAAATCAGATGCAGATCATTAAGCTTTTGAAAGTGCCTAGCACACATGAAAGATGTTTATGCAATGAGGTACTATACGAATTTTTATTGATGACAGCTTTGCAGTTAAGTGTGCATTCATTAAATATGGAAACAAATGAGAACTAACAATACAAGAGTTCCAAAGGAATTGCCAAGGCACACACTGAACGGACTTGTGCTGGGCTGGAGCTTTAGGTCTTGGCATGGACAACTTCCTCATTCCAGAAGGTTCTCGATTTCCAAGGTTTGTCTGAAAAAAAAAAAAGACAAAATTGCTTTAGAGGAAATAATTCCCGATTCCACTGATATGGGCAAAATAAGTTATTGTGTTGGCCATTTGTTCTCCATTTAGGTGGAATCTTTGTGGGTAAAAATCAAGACTTGCATTTAGGGCCTCTACATGGAAGTCCTCTGCTCAGCTGTCCTCAATTTTGCTCTTTCCACCATGTTTTTTTGATCCTTATTCTGTATCATGACTGAGACATTTATAATTCAAGCATCCTCACTGCCACTTCACAAATTCATGTCCTTAACTTCTCCTAGGAGCTGCAAGAAATGAGCTTTAAAAAAAAAAAACCACCCCCAGACCTTTCTACCTTTCTTATCAAGTGTGATCTTTCAATACCTTATCTACTTACACAGCCTCTGGCATTTCTTGTACTAATTTCTAAAATAAACGCTGACCTATTGGTTGATTCGATTGGAAACTGCTGCTTGGTTTCTGCCACCATGGAGACAAGAATGACTTGCACTAATGTGCTCTGGCAGCCTGGAAAGCTTTAGAAGAGCTGTAGCTTAATCCAACCTCACTGCAATGCTTCCCTTCCGCGCTCCTCTTCCTCCATCTCCTTGCATCCTTATTCACTGATTCGTTTTCTTTCTTTTTTCATTGATTATTCACTTCCCTGCATCTTTCATTCCTGGAACTGTGACAGCTGTGCTATGTGGATTATCTTATTTAACCCTCCAAATCAATTCTTGGGCTAGGATCTTTTCACGCCAGACAAACCTGACCCCTGAGTGCATCCCCCACACACAAAATGTAACTGGTCTCAGCTTCGCACGCCGTTACAACTGGAAGCCCACTGCCTCTCCCTGCCTTTCTCTTTATGTATCTCACTTTCTCCATATTTGTTGTAAATACTCATGTGTTTTACTCTTTAAACGCTTCCTATCCAAGCCAGTAACAAAGGAGTCCCAAAGGAGGAGATCTTGAAACTTAAAAGGAACCTAGAAGTGAGATCTAGTGTCATTCTTTCATTTTTACAATTTAAGCAAATAATGCTTTGATAGGAAAGGTTGCTTGTCCTGAGTCATAGGTTGGGAGCTCTTACTTTGTTTCACTTTTAGTGGCCTATGGGCCTGGAGGGCTGGATGCCTACATACCCACAGAAGGCCGCTATTCACTGTAGCTTTGGGCTTTGGCACATTCATGGATGGTAGTGGTGCTGTAGGAGTCTCAGGTCTCATCCATGGGATTATGAATGTAAGGAAATAGTTGTTGCTTTGCGTTGCGTGGTTTGGGGGATATTTGTTACATAGTAATGGATATTGGACCAATTATCAATTCAGAATCTGAATGTCACAAACATAGGTATGTGTGTTGTACATAAGTATATGTATGTACATTTATGTGTGTGCGTCTTTATTTTAAAGGAAATGTTTAAAATAAATCTCAGTCTATTCATTTTTTGAGATAATTATCCCAATTATATAATTTATAAATTACCAGTTTATATAATTGAGATATGAATCTATATACTGAGTTAAAAGTATATAATTATAACTGATGATATAATTGTGTAAGTGGATATCACAGAGCTGGGATTATCCACTTATGAAAACTTCTCCTTGATCTACTTTACAGATCAAATAGACCACAATTACACTTAATCATACTCTTGAACTCGTCACATGAATCTTTGTATGCACAAAAATCCTAAATTGCTAGGGCACCAGGACACAGACCACTGACTTGCAATACTCCCAAACTCTGCGTGGAGATTCAGCTAAAAATTTAGAAAACTCATTCTAAGTGGTCCCTAAAAAGCATTTGTTCTATGTATAGGTTTTAAAAACTATAATGGCCCTCACAAATCCATGTAACATTCATACAGTGACAGACATGGCAACACATCCCTGTGTCCATCCCGTGGATCGACTCTGATACATGGATATGGATCGAGGGTCCAGATGAAGGCTGCCACTCCACGTGTCACTAGATGGGCAGTGGAGAACCAATGGAGAGCAGGGAGGACAAGGGAAAATTACAATTAAAAGCTACCATGAGCTAAAGGCCTGTGGAACTCACTTGGCTGCCAATTTTCTGCCTTGGAGGAATAACCAGCAGGAGATCTTTGAAAGGCATTGAGTAGGGAGTTAAGCGAATGCATGGGCAGGGCCCAAGAACATACAGCGGTGCTTTTGCCTTTAACCCTTCCCCAGCACCGCCAGAGGCTGGTTCCTGCCATAAGAGAATTCCCGATGCTACACAATGCTCATCTGCTTGGTGACTGCTGACATCATAGCTCAGGGCTGTAACGATCGGAGGAGTGAAACCATGTTACTCAGCAAAGTGAGATAGAGAAGATGGAAGAAGTCATTTGCCATGAGGAAGGAAACAACGTGAATCAGTCACGTTAATAAAAACTGAGGAAGTTATTATGCTGTCCCTCAAAAATTCCATATCTCCCCCATCCATACCTACAGTAGAATGTTCAACTACCTAAGTATATCCAGCTACGTTCTGAACGCTAGTGGCGTTTCATCTCTGAAGCCCGAGACAAGTGATTACTAAGTACCAGACCATAACTGAGACAAGTGCTCACCAAGTACCACACCCTTTGTCAAGTACTCTACGTGGACTAACTCAGTTCTCCCACTACTCCTGAGAGGTATGCATTATTACTGCTGCCAATTTACAGTTGAGGAAACGAGTTTGCCTGAGATCTACCAAGTGGCAGAGTTTGGATTTGAGCTAGGAGGTTTGGCTCAATGGGTTTGAACTTGCAGCCATGACTCAGTGGCTAGAAAGCATTGTATCTCTGCAAGGAGGCTGGTTGCATATGATGAGCCACGGTGTATTTTCCAGAGTCTCTGCTGGCTTTGTACTTGAAGTTAATAGGAACTGTATTAAGGCTCTATTGTACTGAGTAAGTTGCATTGGTGTATTGGTTGTATTTCTCCAAAGAAATAGAACCCATGGGTCCATGTAGTTCTATATATTAATACACCCTTGTGTGCACATGCATACATTCATGAACAGCAGTGGAGACACCCAGAGCTGCCCCCCAGCGCCCAATACCCTAAGGAGCAAATCCTACGGCAGCTTCTTTTATCTTTCTGTTCCTTCCCATAGAAATCATAAAACGGGCTCTGACCTGCTCTTCCCATTCCTTGAGAGCTGGAAGTCACCAGCTGTCCTTAACTCTGGGCATCCCCTGACCCACAGCACTCACTAGGCCTACGTAATAGTAAAACCTTTGCAACCCCGCAGAGCCCGCCACCCTTTGGGATCCAGTGGACACCTAAAACCATACATGCACTCAACGGTTAAAGGTTTTCTAGAATATGCAGGTAGGTTTAGATTCTGGGAGATCAAATTTGCATCTTGTCACCTTCTGCCTGAGAAGAGCAGTGACTAACTGGAGTCCTCCAGCCTTGGGTTCCTCTTCTGCACAGTCCCCACCAGGACTTGTCTCCAAGGACTTAAAAGAGGCATTGAAAAGCACATTAACTGAAATAAGCCAGACCCAAAGAAACATAGACTCCATGGCTTCCCTCATTTGTAATAATTAGTATATGTCTAGGGTAGTCTAGTACAGGGTCACAATAGCTCAATAGCTATACATATGACCATATGAAATGATGCTAAACAAAATGAATGAGGGAAACAAGAGGGTTTGGATTTGGTTTTGGTTTTTAGTGCACTATTTGCAGTTGTTTCTTTTTTCTTTCATTTTCTTTCCTTTGGTTTATTCCCTGTTGCCACTCTTTATTTCAGTACCCTTTGTCTTGTATATAAATTTATCTGGTTTGGGGAAGGGTAGGGGAATCACAGAGACGGTGGGACGAAGGGTGAACCAATGCCAATGCAACAGCGATACCCACTGGACACTATGTTGGAAATGAGCCTTACAACTTGGGGGTGTGGGAAGGGAAAACGAGGGAGGGGGTAACACTATTTGAAAAGAAATGTACTCATTTCCTTACTGATATAACTGCAACCCTCTGTACATCACCTATACAACGAAAACAAAGAAGTCTACAGGACCATAAAAATCAGTAAATAACATTTGTCATTAGAAGAAACATAAGAAATGTCTGTCCTGGGGTTGGAGGCGTGATTCAGGTGGTAGAGCAGCAGCAGTGAGAGTGGCTGATACAGAGTTCCAGGCCCATTCTGGAAGCTGGGTCACAGGGGAACAGAATGCCCGTCCTGAACACTCAAAGCCATTATTCTTGCTAATAATATTCCCTTTGCTAGAAGGTTTTAGTCACCAGGTTAAATCTTACCTGCAGGAAGATGGCCTTTCCCACTTCTCTCAACTCTTCTTCCCAAGAGTTGATTGACATGATTTTGCATTGTTCCTTTTAGATTTTCATATGTTTATTGGGAATAGCTTCAAAACCTTTAGGTTGGAACTTTGACCTTTGACTAACAGCAGAGTTTCCCCAACTTAAGAGCTTGGGGACACCCTATAATACCTCCACAGTTTGAGAACAAGGCAGTAAATATTCAACACTGTCCATCAAGGTAAGTGCTTTATGCTGCCAGAATGGTTAATCTCATGAGCGGGAGCTCTGACATGTCAAGGCAAAGCAATAATTCATCCTATGGACATAAAAGTGCATAGATACAGTAGATAGAACCCACTTAAACCTTCTTAAAGATACAGCCATGCAAATCCCAAATAAGGGAATCATAAAGTAATTTTGAGCATCTCTTAGTTTCTAAGAATCTAAAGTGAAGCTACCTCACAAAGAGGCTATTCACATCTTAGAACTCTTACTAAAGTCAGATGATCTGACCCATCATTTTTTTTTTGTCAGTTGTGGGGCCTGAACTCTGGGTCTTGGCGCTGCCCCTCAGCTCTTCAACTCAAGGCTAACGCTGTACCACTTGAGCCATAACACCACTTCTGGCTTTTTCTGCTGATGTGGTGCTGAGGAATCAAACCTAGGGCCTCATGCATGCAAGGCAAGCACTCTACCACTGAGCCACCTTCCCAGCCCTTGCCACTTTAAGATGCTTATCTCTGAGATGACAAGGGCTTGTTTTGTTTTTGCTTTGTTGTTTTTTTGTGCTATTCCTGGGGCTTGAATGCAGGCTCTGGGTGCTATCCCAGCATTATTTGTTTGTTTTTGCTCAAAGTTGGTATTCTACTGCTTAAGCCATATCTCCACTTCTGGATTTTTGCTGTTTGGTTGGAGACAAGAGTCAGAAACTTTCCTCCCTGGGCTGGCTTTGAACCACGATCCTCAAATGTCAGCCTCCTGAATAGCCACCAGCCTCCAGCCAGAAGAGAAGTTATTAAGTCAATGGTGAGAAAGGATTCTCTTGTCTTCTTACTGAGACCTCCAGCGTCAGTTTTCTGGGCTGTGAGCAGAACAGCCACCCAGTGCCCTGTGCTCAGAGGGTGTGTAACCTTTTACGAGGTGCCCTGCATTTCATTTTACACTAGCTGTTCTGAGAACTACTCCCTGATAGAAATATAATGACAAGTTGTTTTATTAAAAATTCCCCTCAGGGCTGGGAAGGTGGCTCAGTGGTAGAGCGCTTGCCTCACATGCATGAGGCCCTGGGTTCCATTCCTCAGCACCACGTACGCAGAAAAAGCAAGAAGTGGCACTGTGGCTGTGGTAAAGCACTAGCCTTGAGCTGAAGAGCTGAGGGACAGTGCCCAGGCCCAGAGTTCAGGCCTCATGACTGACAAAAAAATAAATAAATAAATAAATCCTCTTATATCAGCTTAGAAAAGAGGAACCATTCTAATTCATTTGGAAATATACAAACAAAAGGGAAAGGAAAGACTTGCATCCCTCCTCCCACCCCTCCCCCCCCCCCAGATCTTACCAGCGGGCTTTGCTCCCTTGTTGATCTTGGTATGTCACTCTTTATTTGGTAGCAATTAATCTGGACAGCGATCCCTATCATCAGTCTTCTGAGTGGCCTACGGGGTTGATTTCATTACCGGAAACTTAATTCTTAGATGCCTGAAGCCTACGAGAGGATGCAGAGCCAGCAGCCAGACAATGCAGCCCATTCTGCACAAGGCCAACAGCCCTGGGAAGTTAACGGCTCCTATCTGGATCAATAATTCAGGGGCGGCTCAGCACAAAACCTTTCCCTCCTTTTCTTTGGCATTGGAAATTATGAACTGGATCACTCTGGTGACCATTAATTAGGCTGGGAAAAGACAGAGAGAAATGTTGTCCTTGGTATCTTCCATCTTGTATTTTCGAGTGTGCACATGGGGGCCGTTGGGGGTGGGGGGAATTTCTGCTATCTTGTGAGTTGCCTCTAATTCCCATTTACCAGTTCCTTACATAATGCTGTTGGCTCTCATCAGGAGAATTCCTCAAAGACATCACTGCCTTCAAAATCTCTTGCTTGTCAAACTGAATCCTATCACCTCAGGACTTTCACCAAGCCATTTATCCTTGGGAAACACTTAGGGTAGTGTCTTAGCCACTGCTACTGTAATTGTACCCAAAGGGTGTTTGCATTTCATGAAAGAGGAGATCCCTGAGGACATGGCATCCTACGTCGAGCAGCCGCAGCCAGCAGGGAGCCATGGCTTTGGGAGGAAGACGATAGAGACTTTCAGAGTCATTTATTTATTGCTAGATTAAATGTGCCTTTGAACATGTACATCATCAAGAGACGAAGGTAGTTTCTGTGTCTGAATCTCTTTCTGTCCATTTCCTTGTAAGTATTTTCACCAGGAATCAAGGCAAACTGGTTGTGGGTCACCAAGGGAAGAGTCTGGCTTCCCACAGCCTAAGGTTGGGAAACTGCTTTGTTGCTTTGTTATCTACAATAAGAATAAGAGGGCTGGGAAGGTGGCTCAATGGTAGAGCGCTTGCCTTGCATGCCTGAGGCCCTGGGTTCGATTCCTCAGCATCACATAAGCACAAAGAAAAAAGCCGGAGGTGGCGCTGTGGTTCAAGTGGTAGAGTGCTAGCCTTGAGCTGAAGAGCTGAGGGACAGCGCCCAGGCCCAGAGTTCAGGCCCCACGATCGGACCGCCCCCCCCCCAAAAAAAAGTGTCAAGAATAAGAAAAGGAAGATTTAGGAGTTTTCTCTACACAATTCCATGAATGAGAAAAAGTCAGGAAAAGCCAAAGGGAGAATTCCGAAGAGAGGAAGAACATGGAGAGTCAAGAAAGAGGGCCGGCATGGCTGCACAGCAAAGAGAAATGCACAGATGACACCGAGATGAGGAGGAGACAGCCCACCGATCCCACCCCAGCTTCTGGGCCGAGGAGAGAGGAGAGGCTGATATCACCACCCCAAGATAAGCCAGGCATCCCTGATGACAACAGACTGGCCTCAGGGCTGCCCACAGTTCTTGAATCCATTGAGTGCAGTGTGGGGATTTGGCATGACAGGGACTCCGCCTGTCAGGCGAGCCTTGGAGACGAAATCCATTTCATCACTCCCCATATCTCAGAGGACGATAGCCAGGCCCCATTTTGAAAGAGGGCCTATTGTTCTAAGAGTCTGTGCTACTCTGGGGGGCCTGACAACAAGCCAGGAATCCACGGGCGCTCTGCCAGGGTGTCTGGATGGGAGGCAGCCATAGAAGTTCACCCTGGAGAGGAGGAAGAATGGAAGTGGACAAGAAGTTCAAACAGCAGAAAGCTAGGGTCATGGGAGATGCCCTGGTCCAAGCCCCTGCCCTCTATGATGAGGAGTGAGCCACGGTGCCTGTGGACCACTGCAGATACAGACAGCTCTGAGCCAACGGTCAGCAGATTGCTCGTCCAGCCTGCAGAGCTGAGTCCCTGGCGCCATGTGTACTCCCCCTAGAAGGACCAGAGCGTCTGCCGTCCTGCTGATGCCTGGATTTCTGCATTCTTCTCTCTTGGCAGCTTGGCTTATGACCAGGCAAGGGTGGAAAGAACCCCGACCACCAGTGTAGATCTCAGCGCCCTGTGGGCGTCTTCCACCCTCTAACACACTCCGGAATGCCCCTCAGCCTGGAAGTCTGCCACCTCTGGAGAAGGTAGGAACCTGCCCAGCTCACAGGCCACAAAACTCTAGGGTCAGCACCTGCTGCAAACATGCAAAGGAGGCAAGCGCCTCAAGCGGAATCAGCTGGTGTGGACACTGTACTTGGCCTGACCCATTCCCGGCTCAGGCCCGAGCCTGTGCGTGGGCTGAAAGGGCTCAGCAGACCTCACCTCCCCCACAGACCCTCACCCTCACCCGAGGATGCCGGTATTCCAGGGCCCAGACAGGAGCTTCTCCAATTCTTTGTCTTCACTGTTTTTTCTTTTCTGGGTTTTTTTTTCTTTGTAAAACATTTTTCTTCTTTTTTAAAAACGTTTTTCTTTTTACTCTATTTTATATTTTCATCTCCTTTTTATTTTCAGGCTTTTGCTTTTATTTCTCACACTCACCTGTTTCACTGACATAGTTTGCTTCTGCTTTATACTTACAGGTTGCGTAATTTTTTAATCTCTTGCACTTTTCTTCATCCTCACAGTCTCTTCTTGTTTTCTTCTCTTTAGCTCTGACAAATTCTTTTTTCCCTTTTCTTTTCCATCTTGATTTTGTTGTTGATTTTACCTGTGCTGATTTGCAAGTTTCCTGTGGTCACTGGTGACATAGTAGCCGTCCTCAGTCAGTCCCATTGTCTTTCTAGATCTGGTTTGGTTTGGGGTGTTGTTATTGTGGTTTGTTGTTCTCCCCCTTCCCCCCCCCCTCCGGTCATGAGGTGAACCCTAGGCCTGGGCACTGTCCCTCAGCTCAAGGCTAGTGCTCTACCACTTGAACCATAGCACCACTTCCTGTTTTCTGGTAGTTTATTGGAGGTATGTTTCATGGACTTCCTTGCCTGGGCTGGCTTTGAATCTCAATCCTCAGATCTCAGCCTCCTGAGTAGCTAGGATTACAGGCATGAACCAACGATACCCAGCTTGTTGTTTGCTCTCTGAGTGGCCCACTAAGAGGAACTCATCCCAACAGATGCACAAATCACAGCACACATACACAGAAATAAGAAATGGTGAACAAACAAACAAAAATCCACCTGTGCTGGGACTCCACCTCACTCTGGACAGAATGGGTGTCATCAACAAAAAACTAAGTGCTGGGAAGGAGGCAGCAGACAGGGAATCCATACACATGGTTAGCACAGCTACTATGGAAATACATATAACCCAGTAATACAATGTAAGTCCTGGGTACACATACTCCCCAAAATCAAAGCATAAGTAGAAGTACCTGCATGTCTATATAGCAGATTTACTCCAGCACTACTCAAAATAACCAAGTCATGGATGCAGCTTAGGTACCCATCAGTGGATGAATAATGCAAAAAGAAAATGTGGTGCTTATACACCATGGAGTATTATTCAGCCATAAAGAATGGAATCAGGTTTGCAAGAAAATGGATGGAAACTGGAGATCAGTATGTTAAGTGAAACAAGTCATACTTAAAAATATAAAAATGGCATGGTTTATATGTAGGTTCTTGTTTTTTTTAAGAATACATTAAAAATGAAGAGAGATTGTTTGGGAAGAAGAGAGGAACTAAGGGAAAGTCAGGGACAAAGAGGGTAGTATTGATCAAAAAACGTTATGGTCATGTGCGGAAATACAATGGAAACTCATTGTTTTGTATCAGTAACACATGGCAGTAATGGAAGTAAGAAACTGAGGATGTTTTATTAGGCTAACCAACCATAAATACCACATAATAACGAAAGTTATTCCCAAATCAGGCATTTAAATGGTTGAACATCAAACAATAGTTTGGACTGTCAATAAATAGTGTGAAAGACTTTGAAGTAATAGACAAGTGAACCATTGGCTCTGCTTCTCATTGTCACCAAGTATTTTACATTGTAGAAAACAGACTAGATTGAAGTAACACAAGGGTGGGGGCGTGGCTCAAGTGGTAGAGCACTTACCTAGTATGCAGTAAAAAAGGATAAGTTTACATATTGTAATAATTACTGGCTTAAGAGCACTTTTATTGCTTTTGGAGAAAGTTTTGTGAAATTATAACCACTGGAAAGTTGTTTCATTTAGCATTTAGATTCATTGGAGTCATTTTTTTCTTATGATATTAAAAATATTTATTGTATTTTATAGACACAATATTTTCCATTCTTCACATTCTTTCTTTGCGTTTTATCTATGTGTTTTTTTCTGTGATAATCTCGCCAAAGGTTGGTAAGACTCAGAACCTTAGCTTTTGCTTTTCTTGATCTTGTCTCTCTTGCTGGTCTTCATTTTCTGGCATCTCTGATTTTCTGCTTTTATCGCTTCTCTCTCACACAGAATATGAGAGCTCCCTGCTTCTCACAAAGACGTCATTATACAAACATGAAGCTTAAGGTCAACAAATATTCAGATGAGGACGGCTTTTGTTTTGCTGAATATGAAGGCACAGTTTGATGAAAATCACACATCTAAAAAATGATGGTTTCAGCCAGGCATGGATTGCCTTGGAAATGTCACATTTCACAAGATAAATAACCAATGCAAGAGGGCATTACTTGAAACTGAGAATACCTATTTATCCTCATGCTGTAAATGCCTGTGTTCTGAATTCATTTCTTCAATATTCATCTCCCCATTATTTGTACAGTGTTATCAGGGTACCAGAGCTTCCCAGGAGAACAAGACCAAGCAGTCCCTGCCTTTGTCAAGCTTGCATTTTAATAAAGGAAATAGATAACAACTATGGGAAGAAAAATATTCATTTCAGAGGGAGCTAGGTGCTTTGAAGAAAATGCATCAAGGTCAAAGATTAGAGAATATGTTCATTTAGACTCTGCTTAGGTTTGCGGGTATCTGGTAATGAACTTACTTTAAAAAAAAACTTTAAAGTTGTCTGGAATTTTTAATGCCCTTCTAGGTAGAGTCTAAAAAGCACCGGCTGGCTTCAAACCAGAAACCTCAGATCTCAGCCTCCTGAGTAGCTCAGATTATAGGTGTGAGCCAGTGGCTCTCAGAGTAATGCTCTTTACCCACCTTGAAGAACGTGCCAAATGCCTCAAGGTATTTTGAGCTAAGAGAAAACAATGGAAAGCTAATTATCGTCAGTGGGTTGGCCATGGAATATTCCTTTCACAGGCACCAGGTAGACTGTGGTTGGCATTTCCTGGATTCTGTGCACCAATCCTCTTCAGTCATATTGCCAGGGACTGTCACCTTACCTTGTAGGTGGGGTATGAGCTACACAGAGCGGTGACTTAGGCAGGCTGAGGGTGGGTTAGGTGGGGGCATGGCTAGATTCACAATCAGGTGTTTTGACACCAGGATTTGAACTCCTGCGACAATCCTGAACTGTCTTTCAATTTCACTTGAAGAAAAAAAATAGACTTTTTTTGTGTGGTGAAATTTTTTGTCTTGGCCAATTTCCACAGGTGTAAGCAGCAAGAAGAGTTCTGGGAAGGTTTTGCCAAGGGCCAGATTTAACAAAAAAAATCTGCAAGATCTTGTCTGCCAAGAACACCATAGATTAGCTAACATTTAATTGCTCCATTTGCATATTTGCACTGCTGGCTGTGGACGGCAGGACTCCCATTTCGTTCCAGTCATTCCTGGAGGCTCCCTTATTCTTTTCTTCGTCCCCGCCAGCCAGCTTTACCCTGAGCTCGCTCCTTCTCATTCCCACCTCCAGATTCTTTACTGTCTTCTGATTTTGTCAGAAAGATCTCTCCTGATGGCAGAAGCCAAGAGGGCAGGATTGATGTTCATAAAATAAATACTGCAAAGCCTGTACTTTTTATTTTTAGATTGCTTTTATCTTTTCATTTTTATCATGCCTCAATTCTCAACTTTTCCCCCCACAAGGGATATAAAGCTCAATCTCAAATGACAAAAACACAGTTGGAATTGTAAGACATTTCTGGTTAGTTGAGCAAATGAATGCAGACTTTCTAAAATTATGTGAATAATTTCAGAAAAGTCTCCTCCTGTTGCAACACAACTGCTTCCTCAGTTGCCTGAACAGTATCACAAACATTGATTGGGTTTGTGTTGATTGCCAACAACTCATCCCAGATGAGATGTGGTCATCTCTTTGTGATCTCCACCCAACTTAGAAGCAGGTCTGAAACAAACTAACTAGCATCCATATTAAATGTAAAGACAAGGAGACTTGGTTTCAGTACTCAGGCATTTCTATTAGCATCACAATTATTAGCAACTCCACTGAGCGCAGAGTACAACAGCAATTCTTCTTCTGAAGCACCTAAGCAGGAGAAGGATAGCTGGGCATTGGTTGCTTATGCCTGTAATACTAGCTACTTAGGAGGCTGAGATCCCAGTTCAAAGCCAGCCCAGCAGGAAAGTCAAGACTCTTATCTTCAATTAACCACCAGAAAGTCACAAGTGGCGCTTTGGCTCAAAGTAGTAGAGCACTAAGCCTTAAGCAAAAGAGCTCAGGGAGAGCACCCAGACCCTGAGCTTAAGCTCCACAATTGACCAAAATGTTTACAAAATATTCCCTTAACTTCTCAGGTCATTTAAACTCCATAGGTGTTTCAGTTTAGTTTATATGCCTCTCAAAAGAAGGGACAAAGGAATTATGTATTCAATAAACTGGGATGGATGCTTGGATGGACGCATGGATGGATGGATGGATGGATGGATGGATGGATAAATGGATTGATGGATGAATCTATGTGTGAATGAAGCAACTAAAAACTAATGGACAAATAAACTTTATCATGTAGAATGAATGATTTAAACCAGTCATGGTTGCTCAAGCCTGTCATCCTAACTTCTTTGGAAGCTGGGATCATGGTTTGAAGCCAGGCAAAACAAGAAGTACAGCACCCTTGATGCCATCTCAACAAATGGCTAGGAATAGTGGCAAATACCTGTTATCCCAACTTGGGATAACCTATTGCTGGGTACAGTGGTCCCTGCTCTCCATCCTCCAGGATTTAGAGAAGCGTAACTAGAAGGTCACAATCCAACCTGACCCAGAGATAAAGGGAGACCCTATCTCAAAAATAAACAACCCAAAAGGGACTTCCAGGGAAGAGTACCTGCATTTTGTTCAACCCCAATACTGACAGAGAGAGAGAGAGAGAGAGATAATGATTTAAATTTTGCAGAATCCCAATTCCATAGACTTCTGACATCCTGCGTATATTTCATGACAATCTACCTGAGGGATGATTAAGAACTGTACATTTATAAGAAGTGAAATATTCTGTACCGCCCAGAGATTTACAGTCCAAATCAAGAAGCAGGTAAAATTATATAAACCTCTCAAATAGGAGAAGCAACTGAACAATTATTGAGACACAGGCTTTGCATGTGGTTGCCATCCAAGAAATGGTGAGATGGAGAGGAGACAGAGGAAGTAGAGTCAATCATAACCCCAGGAAGTGGACCCATCTCCAGAAACCACGCCAACAGCAGCATGGCCGGGCATCCTTGGTTGCCAGGCTGTTCAGGGCTATGGCTTTGAACCAGGAATTCTCTCTCAAGATTGTCACATTAGCTCTTGCCTGGGCTTCTCACCTGCTGACCTCACTTGCAGATTTCAGACCTGCCAGGCCCCATGTCAGATGATCTGACCCCATGAAATACATGTCTTAAACTGTTTAAGGAATATCAGGTTTCCACCCATCTGGTGTTGCTCACTCCATAGTGGTTCTGTGTCTGTGGGAGAAATCTGTCTGCCTGTTTTGACACGGAAATATTTCTTACAAGTGGTAGACTCAGGAGGTGGCCCCAGTATCTGCTGAGGCTGGATTTGGATACGTATTTTTTAGGATATGGAGAGAGGGCTTGTGATGATGTGACTTAGCTGTAAAACGAGGCAGAACAGGTAGGGTGAGTGGGAGTCTGCATGCATCTTCCCCAGGGAAGCTCTCCAGCCTCTAATGAGATATAATCTGGCAGATTGGCAAATTCACCCAACCTGCCTACGTTCTCTGTACCATTGTGTTTGTGGAAAATGAGGAGGTACAGCCCCTTCCAGCTCTTTCTGTCCTGCTCTTTCCAGGCTGTAATTAAAACCTCCCAATACCAGGGACTTAAACCCAAGAAAGATTTTCTTAAGGGCAGGCAAGAAATAGAAAGCAGTTCAATTTTAATTAAAACCAAGGATCTCATTATAAAAATGAATAAACTATGGAGCTGATAACTATCCATTCAAAAACCACATAAATGATAATTTCTGGTTGGGAACTAAGTACCAGCTCACCCTGTTATTTCATCCATCAAATTTTAATTTCCTTCTTCTTTCTGTAATTGAGGCATGGCTGCCAGATTTGGGGAGAGGGAACTCATGACTGTGGGAGGATCTTTACTGATGCAGGGCTGACCAAAACTTCTCAACTGGGCTTCCTCACATAGATTTTTCTCCTTGCTACTTAATCATCCTGCCCAAAGCAAGGCGGTTCATTAACCACACACTGTGGGAACACTGAGGCCTCGCATAGAGAGCGCGCATGCTCCTCTCTGTCCTGCAAGTGAAGTTTGCCCCCCCCCACCCCAGAATCTACGTCATCTGACTTTTGCTCTCTCTCAGTCACTCTCCATGGCTCAGTTTCCCCATACAATGGGAGAGATGTTCATTGAGGCTATGTAGAGTCTGGAAACAATCATGGTCTAATGCAAGGCAATCCTTGAGCACAAACAGTTTACAGGGCTTCGAATTAGAGACGTCAGGTTTACCTCCTGATGCAGAAGGTGAGCGGGTATGACCTCTACTGAAGTCATTCTACTTTGCTATGCTGAGGTATGATAGAATTATCCAGAAAAAAAAATCAACATTTCATTGCCAGCCACTACGGTTCCCAGATGCCATAACATTGGATAACTGTGTTTTGAACATTTACATTCCCCACTGTCACAGCTACTGAGATAATTAATGATGCTTTCTTTAAGCCCAACCAAGCTTTGAAGATGTTTAAAATGAAAACATACTGATTTCCTTCCTTATACTTTCTGCTCTTTCCTTTCCCTCCATTCCAAAGGCTCATATCCCTCAGGGTACAATCTGGCCGCCATTTAAGTATTGTTAGATTAACCCCTACAAAAGGTCAGGCAATGACACACACAGGAAACAGCAGACTACTGGCAATAGTGCACTAGTGCAACAAGCTACGCACAGGGCACACTCACTGTCTGCACAAGCAAGAATGAAGAATTCTTCTGTGCTAAACCATCAGGGTGTGACATTGGGGTTATGACAGTGTGAGGTCTGGAGATCAGCTGTGGGTTATTCTCAGGGGAAATGCTGGTTCTCTCGCCAGCTGGGAGGGCATCTGCCATGTTAGGCCAGAAGATGCTGCTTTGGGAGCTGTCCCAGGTCCTGGACAATGTTTAGCTCCACCTTTGGCCACGCTGTCAGTGGGTACTTGTCATACATGACAATCAAAGATGTCCTAAGACCCTGCAGGCATTGGTAGGTACAGGATGATTCCTGGATTAGAACACTGCCTCCAAATCACATGTGCTCAACTCAAACACATGTGAGGAGCAAGATCAGAGACTGGCCTTGTGTTCTAACTACAGCATGGAGTTATACAGCAATACGACCCAAACCTTTGAATGCTCCCTTTTTTGCCTTTTAGAAACATGTATAGCTGGCTATCAGGGGTTTATGACTGGAACTCTATTTACTCAGAAGGAAGAGATCTGAGGATCACAGTTTGAAGACACTCCCCAAAGGAAAGTCTGTGAGACTCTCATTTCCAATTAATTACCAAAAGCCAGAAGTGAAGCTGTGGCTCAAGTAGTAGAGGGCTAGCCTTGAGCAAAACAGCTCAGGGACAGCACCCAAGCTCTGAGTTACAGCGCCAGGACTGGCACATTACACATACACACACACACACTCACTCACTCACACACACACACCCCTACTCCACCTATAGCCTGAGAAGGCACTGTTGGCAGGATAAGATCATTTATCAACAGTGTCACTCACAATCTCCTTTTCCCAACCCTGTCAATCACTGTTCCCAGAAAAACAGGACAGTGCTGGAAGGCTCTGTGGGCACACAAGGGACACCAGACCCATCCTGCGGCGACCTGGCACTCCCCAGCTCGCCCCTGACACAGATCCTCAGGAAGACGCCTGAGCCGCACACATGCTGCTGCCTGACACCTGGCCTTTGTTTCCTGAAAGGAGCACCAAGGTCACGGCTGCAGCCCTGCCATCTGGTGAATCCGTCAGGGTAAAGCTTGCCAAAGCCCTGGGTGGCTGGAAATTGGGCCAAAGGAGTCCCACATCCTGCCTTCCTGGCATGGCTCTAAGCCCAGGGTGTCACCGCCTCACACAGCCAGAAGAAACCTGCAAGTTCTCCACACTCAAGGAAAGAAAATGGAGACAGAGAGGCTCGAGGGACAAGTCCAGAGTCATCGCTAAGACCTCTGAGCATCTCCGCCTTTCCTTTGTGCTGGTCACTGCTCTGAGCTCAATTAGGCACACAGAGACACACAACGAAGCATACATGATGGACTCTTTCTGGAGAGCTTCCAACATCCCCAAAGAATAATTAACTAGGAAGAAAATATGCAAAGAAAACAACACAATAACCACTTTGTCATAATTTGGCCATATCTACAAAGACCCCATTTCCAGATCAGGTCTCATTCTCAGCTACAGAGGGTTAGGACAGGAGAGCTAACTTTTTGGTGGACATGATTCCACCCAAAACACAGCAGTGTGGTTTGGGTAGGGGGTGTGGGTAAGAAAGAGACAGACGGAGATGACAAGGCATTCTGATGGCAGAATCAACTGACCATCTTGACGAGACTGGAGAGAGCCCTGACTGTAGATGATTCCAAGATCTGTTGTATTTGCAAGGAAGAAAAATCCTGCTTGTTACTTGGCAAGTGTTCCTTGTTCTTGCATCAGCCAGAGAAGTCCCAGGGATGCTCCATGGGTCAAAGCACCATTTTGTCTCTTATTTATCCCCCCTGTATAGACTTCCCATAAAGTCTATGCAGGAGAAAGATGGAGTGAGAAAAGAAAAGGGAAAGTAAAGTTAGAGAACGAGAAACAAGATGGAGGCAGGGTGGTGTTTTAAAAGGTGCCATGGGTTCATACTTCAGTGGGTTGAGAGCCACCACATTTAGTTATTTCAGATGAGTCTATAAAGATGTTTCCACAAGAGATTAGCCCCCCGGGCTGGGAAGATGGCTCAGTGGTAGAGTGCTTGCCTTGCATGAGGCCCTGGGTTCAATTCCTCAGCACCACATAAACAGAACAAGTGGAAGTGGCGCTGTAGCTCAAGTGGTAGAGCACTCACCTTGAGCTGAAGAGTTGAGGGACAGCGCCCAGGCCCAGAGTTCAGGTCCCATGACCAACAAAAAAAAGTGACTAGCACAGATGTCACCACCACGGGTGGATGAGCGTCAGTCTTTTAAAGGCCACTGTAGAAAGAAGGTGGAGGAAAGGTGAATTCTCTTTCTCCTTCCTCAAACTAGACCATCCATCATCTGATGTAAGACATCAGCAGCGCTGGTTCTTTTGCTTTGGGCCCAGGACTCATCTCATAGGCTCCCTTGGTTCTCAGAACTTTAGGTCAGATGGAAGGCTACAGAGATGGGGGCAGAGATGGGAGGCTGGGACTCTTGGTCTCCACAATTGCACGAGCTAATACCTTTGACATATTCCTTTTGCAGTTTTCTCTGTGTATCCTTTTGTGCTGCTATCACAAAATACCTCTGACTAGGTAAATCTTAAAGAGCAGATAATGTACTTCACACGATGCTGGGAGGTCCAAGCATAAGCCACTGGTGGTTTTGGTGTTTGAAGAGGATATATGGCATCTATGGTATCCTCTTAGGGTGGTTGCCGCTCGGAAGGGTCTTGACAGGTCCCTGCATGCCTTTCCGAAGACACTGATCTACTCATGACATAATTATTTCTCAAAATTATTTCCTTAATTGGGGCTTAAGTTTCAATGGAGCTTAAGTTGCATCGTACGTGTTAGGTTAGATTTTGTAGTATTCAAATGCTAGCTGCATACATCTCCTTGGGTCTGTTTCTCTGGAGAATACAAATACAGAAGAGGAATTCTTTTTGAGAAAATAAAGATCTGGGTATCAATATGCTTTCCATACATTCTTGGTTCTCAAGAATCAACTGGAAATATCTCAGGCAGAAATCTCATATTTGTTTGGAGTATGGCATCCAAAGAATGGCGGAAACAAGATGACATTGGGTAGTGAGGGAAGGAGGGTAGCAGGGAGTCTCCCTCAGCCCTCTCCTCCAGTGAACAATGAAATGAGATCACTGCACACAGACATCCCCAGTGACTTCCTGCCTGAATACGCAGCCCATATCCTGGTTATGGGCATTGTTGGTAGGTCAGGTAAAACTTAGACCCCAAGCTGTGAGACCTTCCAACCTCTGAAGATTCTCCCTGTACCACGGGTGTTGTAAAGAGACTCGTGTCTGTCTTTTCCTCCCCAAATCTGAGAAACATAAGTGATCAAGTCACCTTGAGTTATTTATTTTGTGACCACAGATGAAATTAGACTGCAAATATACTTAAAGATTTCAGATTTTAATTGGGACTAATTACATTCAGACTCACAAAATAGCAAAACAACACCTGACATCAAATTAGTAGAGAGAAGAGCTGTGTCTCACAAGAGCAAATCTGCAAACATGTTCAGCTTTGGGGTGTTAGAGCACATCTGCTTATTACCGGGCAGAGACAGGTATGGGGATGGGCAGGAACTCCGCTGCAGTGAGATTGTCATCAAGCTCCTGAGCCGTCCTCAGTCAGAGTTCAACCTGCTTACCCTTTTCTTTGTCTAAAAAAATGCAAATGGAAGCAACGAGATCGGATTGGTCTATGCAGCACTTTCATATATGGGACACCAACATGCAGACCAATGATCCCACCTTCCAAGGAAGGGTTCTGGGGTGGCCATTTTGCTGGAGGTTGACAAGTTGTCACTCTTCAGAAATGACCAAGAGATTGTAGAGGTTCTACCTATGTGGTGGTGTGTATATGTCTTCTTTTGGGGGGGAGAGGTCCATGGGCCTGCTCTTGGCCTGGGCGCTGTCCCTCAGCTCTTCAGCTCAAGGAGAGCGCTCTACCACTTGAGCCACAGCGCCACTTCTGGCTTTTTCAGCCTATGTGGTACTGATGAATCAAACCCAGGGCCTCATGCATGCGAGACAAGCACTCTACCACGGAGCCACCTTCCCCTTTGTGTGTATGCCTTTATCTACATATTTTGATGTTTTTTAACATCTCCAGGAACCTTTCTGGCTCCCCCTTGGGCTATTCCATTCTTAGAGAAAGCAAAGGCTCAAGTGGGAGTGTCACCTAGATCTGCAAGCTAAGGGTCGGGGCCATCCCCCCCATCTGGCCTGTGCCTCCCACAAGACAGTGCAAGCCTCCTTGCACATCTGTAAGTTTCCACATCCATTAGTTCAACCAACCACCAGTCAAAAGATTTTTAAAGCTTGCATCTATTCTGAATATGTGAGGACTTTTATTGTTGTCTTAATTACCACACTGTCTAATCATAATTTACATAGCATTTACATTGCGTGAGGTGCTACAAGCAAACCTAGAGATGATCTGAAGTATCTGGGAATGGAAGATGTATGTAAATCCCAGACAAATGCCACATTATTTTATGTAAAAGATTTGAGCACTCAGCCAGGTAAAGTCAACCAGGGAGCATGCTCAGAACTTACAGCCCACCAAAATGAAACCAGCAAGGGCTAAGACATTCACTTATTTTTTCCCAAGAAAGCCCATAAAGATTCTCATGTTTTGTGCTGGCTCCTGTCTTCTGCCACCTGCCCATCCTCTGTGGCTGAGCTGCCTGGAGCACTGGTCTCCTACTGTCAGCACCTGTGAGTATAATAAACTGGTTTTCTGAGCCTCTGCCAGGTCTCCTCACATCGCTGTCCTTGGGCCAGCACATAAGAACAATGCAGAAGAGCTATGCTTGTTACCTTGAGTGCATGAAGTTAGCACCTACTGAAGGTTCACACACAAAACGCTCTGCGCAATTTCAAAAAATCAAATGCAGATGGAGTCTGCCCTCCAGAATGGAAAATTTGATCATAAAAGAAGGTGCATACACAAATAACAAGGTGGAAATGGTGAGTGCCGTCGATAAAGACCAATTAAGTGCTGTCAAGAAGGCCATCTGTTCCCTTTTCCTGGAGCCTCACCTGAGCCCTGAACCCATTGGCTGAAACACAGCACGAAGGTCAGATGGGAGTTTATTTCCTAGACAACACAGAAAAGCAATATATGCTCATGAGAAACCGGTGTGGTTTCCAAAGGGTTCATATGTGATTAAGTTTTTCATCGCTGGACCTACTCATCTATAACAGGACTTGGTTTGTAATAGTCCTCAGAAAATGTTAATTTAAAATGAACTGATAAGCAAAATGTGTAATGGAAAACATGCAAGTCATCCAGGAGTAGAAGCAGCAGTTACAGAATCCACCAATCAGATTCTAATTCAAGTTCTAATTCAAATTCTCTAAGGAACAACACCATTAGCGATCTGGAACCACACATAAGAATATACATGTGCCGGGTGCCAGTGGTTCACGCCTGTAATCCTAGCTACTCAGGAGGCTGAGATCTGAGGATCGCGGTTCAAAGCCAGCCTGGGTAGGAAAGTCTGTGAGACTCTTATCTCCAATAAACCACTAGAAAACCGGAAGTGGTGCTGTGGATCAAGTGGTAGAGCTCTTGCCTTGAGCTGAAGAGCGCAGAGACAGCTCCCAAGCCCAGAATTCAAGCCCCACGACTGAGATTGGGAAAAAAAATATGTGTGGACTTGTTTATTGGAAAAAATAATGATGACAAGCAAAAGGTAGAAGCAACTCCCAGTGTCCATCTCAATAGACAACATGCTTCTCCATACAGAACACCAGTAAGACTCCCAAGGCAAGATGTTTTCAGTATATGCTCCATTGTAGATGAGCCTCGAAGAGAGATCATGCTGAACAAAAAAGCCATGCACAAAAGCACAAATGGTATATGATTCAGTAGAAGAGGGACCTGGGGCCATGAAATTCATACAGACTGAGCAGAGAACGCTGTCTTCCTGAGGCTGGGAAAGGGATGCGATGCTGTCATAAAGACAGTGTTATTTGAGAAGGTGAAAGGAATTCTCTGGGCAATTGGATTTAGTACTGCTGGTTGCACACCAATGTGCAGATACTGAATGCCACTAAAGTGCATACTAGTCCAAAAGACAGATTTTCTGTTTTGCATATTGAACACCATTTTTTTTTTGCAAAACAAAACCTTTAAAGAGTTCCAGGTACAGAAGAGGGATTCCAAAATATATTTAAAATATTCCAAGTGAAAATAAAATGCCTGGTAATTTAGTACCAACCAATAAAGCGGAAGATGAAAGCCCAAATAAATTTCCGTTGGTGAAATAAGTACCTCTACACTGTGATAAGAAAAAATAAGCAGAGAATATAGTGAGTTTTCAGGAATGCTGAGCTAGAGACCTCTGAATCTTATAATAAATGAAACTCTTCCATGTGAAGAAAGAAAAAGAAAAATCAGCTAAGGCAGAGATGCTAACAGTGTGATAAACAATCTCCTGTGCTGGTGCTCATGATCCTAATTATCTCTTACCCTGGGTGTGGAAACCAAGAAGATTATATAGGTTTATAAAAAATATGTGTGTATATCAGAGGGAAAATATGCAAATTATTATAATTAAGAATACCAGCCTTTTACATAAAGTCCTCTGAAATACTGATACTCGCTCTGGTCTTGGACTTTTTGACCTGCAGGGCTAAGAAGCTTGAAGAGCGAAGATTCATGAGCCTCATCAACGAGAAATAGAGTGAAAAGTCAAGTGTGTGTGATAGGAAAGAAAGTAACGATGAAGAACGCTACATCAGGCAGAGCCCTGACAGCAAACAGACAGAGACTGAGCTGGGCTCAATGAGGGCTGATGCGGAAGTTGGGTTGAGGCAAAGGGTAATGAGGTTCCAAAGGGCAGCCACCGGAGGATAGCTGTCACCTCCTCTGACAGTGAGGGCATCGTGGGGATGCACAGAGAGCCACAGGATATGCTGTGAGGCGGTGACATTTCTGTAGACTCACTACCCCCGCCATTCTGTCCTGTCTTCCCTGTCCTTCCCTGTCTCCTTAGGCTGAGTTGCATAGGAGGCCAGGCCAAAGAGCCCCACTCCTGTGAGCAGCACCTTGCAGAGAAGGCAAAGACACAAGGCCTAACACACCCCTGCTCTGTCTTCTACCCGTGCTTCTGGATGGGGCACGGAAAGGTCTATCTTGTTATCATTTCACTTGGGTTTGGTTCTGTGATGACTCAAAGCCACAGGATGAGCATAGCAGGTGGAAACAGGTTCTGGTATGTCTCTGGTTGTGTTTCTGAAAGAGGTCACCACTTAGATCAGTAGACTGAGTCAAGAAGCTCCATCCTCACTAGGATATATGGGCAGCATCAATCCACCGGGGAGTCCATAGAATTGTCTCTCTATGTGATATGGTGTCTATGCATTCACTGAGGAGAAATAAAATCATATACTCAAATGATTTTACAAATGATGTAACAGAGAGACAGACAGACAGACACAAAGGCAGAGAGAGCAAGGGAGAGAAGAGCCAGAGAGAGTCACTCAGGAAAAGCCTTGTACTTTTCCATCATATATTACTAGAACAAACTATTCCACATGGTTTATGAGGAAGAACTCTATGAAGAAGATGATGAGTTATCTGTACTTACACAAAATATTTCATGGAAATTTTATTGCCATCTCATTTTTTTTAATTTAACCATAATTATGTTAGACACTCATCATCTGGAGTTTTCAGTTGTGTAGAATTCCTCGCTGGCAGCCAAGTTTCTGTCCGGGAAGATGTATGAGCCAGCCCGTATTTTCCACAACCACTTTCCAAGGAAGCGTTAAAAGTAAGAGAATGTGAATTACTCAGAACCCATGATTGCACATGAAGCGAAGTTTTAAAGAATTGTTACACATTTTGGGAAGGGTAGGAACACACACACACACACAGTAGGTCCATAACCAGTGTTATCTGGAATGAATGAAATGACCATTCTCACAAGAAAAGGAAGATTTCTTTGTTGCTATTCAGGTAGGTAGAAATCAAGACATGCGAGAAGAAAATACTCACTGTTTGCCAACGTCTTAACTGTTTCCCTC